>NC_134538.1:40433046-40767860 GCF_050624435.1 Tenrec ecaudatus | reverse complement strand
TAACTTACAAATCTGGCTAGACCAGACAATGTGCACTGGGAAAGATAGGAAGTGGAAAGACAGGGAATTCTTGGCAGATGAGCCCTTGAGGACCAGTGTTATGAATGGAGATACTGGGAGGGTGGAGGGACGGTAGGTTGGATGGGGGGGCGGGGGGGAACAAATTACAAGGATCTACATTTAACCTCAAAAGATAAAGGGGTGAAGGGGGGATATCAGACAGTGCAAGATATGACCAAATAATAATTAGTAAATTATCAAGGATTTGTGAGAGAGGGGTAGTGAGAAGGGGTGGGGAATGAGGAGCTGAGGCCAGGGGCTTGGGTGGAGAGAAGATATTTTGAGAATAATGAGCGCAATGAATGTCCAAATGTGCTTTATAAGATTGATGTATGTACGGATTGGGGTTATTGTTGTATGAACCCCTAATAAAAGGAGGGAAAAAAAGACTCTGGCAGAGGGCTGATGCTAGGATGATCTCAGGCTGGATTAGACCAGCAAAAGCAGGTACTGGAGTCACCTCACCCTCTGTCTATTCCTGTGTGAGCCACGAAGCTCAGGTCCACAGCCCTGGCAGCTGGACAGTGAGAGAGGCGGGGCTCTGATTTCATTCCACAAGGGGAATGGCCCTACTGTCCTGCAGGGCCCAACCTCCTGTGTAGTGCTGCTCTCTGGGGCAGCTCTTTCATGGAGCCCACACCATGGGAGCTCTACAATTCATGGGGGATTGGCAAAAGCCTCTGCTCATGCACACACACCACCCCCTAGGTGGAGGACCTCGGGGAACAAAGCCTGAGGCAGACACCAAGCCCACTAACTGATCCTGTAAGAGATAGAATCAGGATCCCGAAACTGGCAAAAGGGAGTAAGAGGCAGCATCACTGGGTCCCAGCCCCTGCCACTGCCATCTCCAAGGAGTGACATTCCCAAACAGAGGGTTTTCCAAAGGCACTGTCAGGACTGTGGAATGAGCAGCTCATTTGTGGACATGGATACTATGTGATCCAGATGTACTACCTCCTCCGTTCCAGTCAGCGGAGACTGAAAACCCTGCCAAGCAGAGAGCCATGCATCTGAACAGTATCCACCAGTCACTCATGTCCAGTCCTGCTGCCTCTAAAGAGCTTTCCTGGGTTGGTCAGATCTCTCTGGGGACAGATATCCCTCTGTCCTTGGTTCTGCGTGAGAAAGAATTCACGCCAGAGCCTGGTTTGTGATCCAAGTGAGGTTTAGGAGAGAGCTAGGGAGGGGTGGTGGGCAACCCTGGTCGATCCCAGTGGCTGAATTGAATATACTTGGCCTACGTGGGTCGAGGCAGGTGCAGCGCCCACCTAGGTGTACCTGCCCTTCCTGGCCGGAAACCTGGACCTCTGAGCACGCACAGTGTGCCACTCCTTCCTGGGCCGCTAACTGGGCCCTCTGAGCATGTGTAATGGACACCCCAGTCCCTATGCTAGCTACCTAACATTTACACCCTGAAGAGATATGGACCCAAATCTCTGGGGTACTGGGCGACGACATCTCTAGCTACTTCCTGCTGGCAAAATGGGCGATGTGGGGCTTTGGGTCCACACCCTTCCTGCTCTGCTGGGAGGGGTTGTGCAATCAGGGCTAGGATGGATAAGGTTGAAGTGGTCCAGGAGATGGTGGTCCTGGAGCTGGCACACTTGGATTACGGGCCTTGGTAACTTGAGAATTTCTGGAAAAACCAACAAAAGGACAAAGGGGTGAACACTTTAACTGAGACAAGGCTAGAATTGTGAGGTGGAAGTGCCCTTGAAAGTAGGTGAGTATCACAGGAAGTAAGTAAAAACCTTAGTGTTATCAGGCATGTGTGTTTGTTCATTCTAAGGACAGGCACGGGGGTAAAAGCGTTCACAAATTCCCCTAGGAGGGTCCAAAGTTTGGGCACTACTGGGTGCAGTGGGATCACTGCTTCATTTATGATCCTAAGGTCTTGGACCTACTTATAAGAAACATCCTTCTTTTTAACCCTATAACGCCTCAATTTTAAATTTGGGGGCAAAAAATTTTTTGTTTGGATTCATTACTTTCATAGTTATCAATATAGATCCATATATATTCATTTCTTAAATGTTACGGAAGGTCTTGCTCGGCGTTATAGGGTTAAATTGTAATATTGGGATACTACAGGCGGAGTCAACAGGGATCAAAAGTAGAGTAACTGCCTGTGTCATTTTTAATTTTCTTGGGTTCCATATGAGCATAAGGCTTGTAAATTACCCGGGGACCAAATTCCCCTGGTGCCTCTACTACGGGTAGAATGTTTAGGGAGGTTTCAGGGCTGGGAAAATAGTAACCTAAAGTCCAGGATCCCTTAGGGCAGGGGTCCTCAAATTGTTTACACAGAGGGCCAGTTCACTGTCCCTCCCACCGTTGGAGGGCCAGACTATCGTTTTTAAAAAAAAAAAAATGAACAAATTCCTATGCACACTGCAAGAGTCGGCTGCTGAGCAGGACAGGCAGTGGCAGCAAAACACCCTGAGGGTGGGATAAATGGCAGCGGGCCACATGTGCCCCAAGGGCCACAGTTTGAGGACGCCTGCCTTAGGGGTTCCTGGGTGCACGGGGGATGAAGGTCTCCTATTGCTCCTCAAGAGGAGAAATGCTCTAAGTTCTGGCATCTCCGCCCACTTTCCCATCACTCTATAGAACTGTTCCAGGTGAATCACGGTTGGAAGGGAAAGTGTACCATTCTCTGGCCACCATTCTCCTTTCTCAAAAAGATATTGTGGCCAAATAGAGTTCCAAAGTGAATCTATCAGCTTTTGTTCGCCCAGCCTCTGTGTATCAACTCTATCCCAATTGGACAGGATTCATGCAAGGGGGCAATCCCTGAGCATCAAGCTGCTAAGTCCCATCTAGAAAGCACAAAACAAGGAGGCGATTGACAGCTTGCTGCCTCCCGGTCAATAACCCCGCTTGAGAGTGCACCCCTGGGTTGCCCTGAATCTGATGCCTCAGGCAGATGCCACAGCCCGAGGGAAGGGGTCAAAGACCAGTCGCTGAGGGCGACTTTAGGTCTAACCATTTTTCTGGACTACAGGCTAGGAGGACTACTGCTTGGGATGGCCCCACGGCCCTGCAAGACGCCTGCTGGCGGGGCAGACGCTCAAATCTCAGAAGGGAAGGGAACCTTAAGGGAAATTGGAATTTCTGGCTGGAACATCATGGCAGGGGAGCTGGGTATTAAGGAAGAGCTGTCCCCCAAAGTGCCTAAAGCAGCATCACTGAAAGCGTAAAGGGAACACTTAGCCCGGCTAGGCTTCCGAACGCCATTGGCCTAAGCCTGGGCAACGGAAAACCAGCCTGTAACAAGGAACCAACCTAAACTGGTAGAACACTAGCCCTATAACGCCTCCAGTTTTAAATTCAGGAAATAATTTTTTTTGTTTTTATTCTTTACTTTCATAGCTATCAATATAGATGGCATTCAAAATATATTTAAAAGATATAAAATGTTCAATGTTTTTTAAATGTAACCAAATGGTCACATTTATAATTTATAATTTGGGTACCAGATACGTTTTAATTCAATATGATGACAATTTCGTGCTCGGCGTTATAGGGCTAGAGCAGCTTGTTTGAAAAGCCAGGAGAAAGGTAAGGGAATGGAGGGGAAAAGGGAAACATTTGGCTCCCGGGACAAGGCAGGGCTAACTCCCAGGCCTCCTCACCCAGCTCCCTAGGCAGCACCCTTTCACATGTTTGGACTGGTGGGTGCCTTCTTGGCCAGGGTCAAAGACCCTGTTTCCCTTCGGCCACAATGGCGGCTATGTGGGATCTCTGGGAAAAGCTTAAACAGCCTTGACAAGAGTGAAGCCATTTGGGGCTGACAGAAGCCACCATGAAAAGAAAATAAAGTAGCAATGAACTGTCAATAAACCAGCTGATATTGGGGAGGTAGGCTGTGCAGACTTAGTCCAAGGGAATGTCACCAAAGAAATGGATGATCGGAAGGCTTGCAAGAATGACCAGAGCCTTTGTGTTCAACTAGGAATGGCTAACCCAAATACCCTACTTCTCCCTCTTCGTGCTTGCACACCTGCACCTTGCAAAGGTATAAAAACCTTCGGAAAATTAGACTCGGGGCTGCTCAGACTCCTGTCAAGAGGGGTGACACACCCTGCTGAGGAAATAAAACTTTTTCTGTTGAACTTGCCGACGGTGTGAGTTGTTTTTTTCTGGGAATGGACAGCCGCTACAACATTTCCAGGAGCACTGAGCTCCGACTGCCACTGTCTGTGCCTGTATAGAAAGGAGACCACCGGTACAGGAGTGCTCTCCCCAGAACTAGAGAATTTCTGATTTCTCTAGGGCAGGGGTCCTTCAACTCTTTAAAGAGGGACCAGTTCACTGTCCCTCCGACCCATTGGAGTGCCGGACTATAGTTTCAAAAACAACTATGAACAAATTCCAAGGCACACTGCACACATCTTATTTTGAAGTTAAAAACAAACCAACAAACGGGGCACAAACACATGGCTGACAGGATCAATGTCCTCGGCTGTGCCCATGTGGCCCACAGGCTGTCGTTTGAGGACCCCTGCTCTAGGCACTCACAAAGAGCACGCGGTTTCAACCCTAAAACCTGGAGACTCTGCAATTTGTTTAAAGTTGATTGGGTAGAAGGAGTCCCCGATGGGCCCACGCAAGACGCGTTTTCCCTCACCCTACTCCTCAGAGGTCATAATTCTGCTATGGGCAACCAGGACATCCCGATCTGATCTCTGACATGGATGTGTGGATTGACATGGCCACTAATAAGCCAGCATCTATAAAAGACTTGCTCCCTCCCCCAACAGAAAGGGTTCTTGTTTCCATGAGTTCAGGAAACATGGCATGACCAGAAAAACAACTGGTCCAATTTACTAAAACCACCAAGGTGGAGGCCGTCCCTCCCCTCCCCATCCCCCTCCCTGTCGTCTTTATACCACTTTGCAGGAGGACCGGGGGAGCAGGAGAGCTGGCTTAGGACCCATTGGGACCGCTGCCTGCCTATCAGTTCCCGGGGGCCAGAGAGAGATATACAACCCTCTTTAAATTCACCCCACAACACGTGCACTAGGGCTGGCATGTCTGCTCAACCCCGAAAAGGATCACTCAGCAGCTGCAGTTTCTGCTTAAGGCAAGCAGCCCCAACACCTGGGGAAGACCCCCGAGTCTCTCTTTGGGTACATGTCCCCTTTTCCTCCAGGGATTACATCATTGGAGTCAACAAAATCCCCTTTTCTGACAAACCACAAGGTCTGATTTCTTTGCTAGACAAGCTTTTACACATGCATCAGCCCACCTCAGACAACTGCCAGCCACTTCTCCAGGTGCTGGTCACAACAGAGGAACAGGAGCCCTTCCAGACAGAGGCCCAGAAAGCAGTCAATAGACCTGATGGTCAGCCAGCTGGCACTTCCCGCTTGAGAGAAACTCTTTTTGCCACTGCACGAACAATGGGGGACCCAAACTACTAGTAAGGCCCCGAGGGCCTCGCCAGGTAGCACCAGGTTTTCTAGCAGGGCCTCCGCGGGACAGCTAGGAAACCTATGCATTTACCTAAGGTCAGTTAGAATTTTCAGGGTCCTACCTTTCTAGAGTGGCTGATGGAAGCCTGCGGGCTGTATACCCCTTTTGATCCAGAGGCCCTCGAGAACAAGAGGGTAAAATTATTGCCTGTATTACTCAGCCCGCCTCAGACATGATAAAGAAATGGGAAGCATATCAAGGGAACAATCTTAGTGATTTGGTAGAAGTGCCTTAGAGGTTGTATCACAATACAGAGGACCCTACCACGACAGAGACAAAGAAATAGCTAAAATACTAGGAATTGCTATGAGACACACTAGAGAATCAGGAAAAGAGATCATGGCCCACTCACGGAGAGACTGACCTGTGGCACCGCCAAGCCCCGGGGAAGAAAGGAGCCATGTGCCTGCTACAGAAAAGGCAGACATTGGAAAAACCACTGCATTGAAAACCCCAGGAGAGACGGACAATCCTCCACTAGAGAGGACGGGCCTCGTCCTCGCCTAGAGAAACCCAAGCGAGAGACAATAATGCTTGAGGAAGCTGAAGGAAGGTGTCAGGGCTCTGTTTTACTGACCCCAGGATCCCAGTAAATGTCTTGGAGAACACAGGGGCCATCTTCTCGGGTTCAAAAAAGAGAACGGGCACATTGTCATAGGAAAGATTTAAATTACTGTCAGCATATGATTGCTTCCAAAGATAACGCACACCAGAAGGTTTGCATGGAGACTGGGGGGCTTGCCAAGCCATCAAGGTGAAAAATGTCTCTCTGTCCTTTTTTCGCAGTTGGCCACATGGTTTTCATGGCACTGGCTCCCGGCTCGGCTGTTGAGCCAGTGAAACTCTTTTGAGCAGGAGTTGAGGTGGCCGGTGAACATCAGCGGCGGACAAAATCGTCCTGTTTCAATACGAAGCCACCTATATCACCTCTTGGACATTATCATTGTCCTGGGCTCTGAATCACCAGCCCAGATGTAGAATGCGCCTGACAGGTACCTATTGTTTGAATGAGGCTCTGGTTAACCCCTCTCGGTAACTTAGTGGCATGGGAGTCTGGACAAGGGACTACCTTTACTTTCCAGATGAGAAAACTCACTCAAAAAGACAAAGGTATTGACCCACAGGAACACAACTGGTTAACAACAAAGCCATATTCCCAACCAGTGTCTGGAGCCAGAGCTCGGAGCCCCACATGCCTGTGCCCAGCTGAGCAGTCACTCTCTCCTGAACCTTCCAAAGATCTGAGCAGATCCTTCCCCCTCCCCATCCAGAATATGTTTTTTCATAGGATGGCGTGGATCTGCAGCTCTGGGAGAGGGACATATCTCATGGGAACACACGGAGCAGATGAAGGGGGAGGAGGGGAGAGTGGAGCCCATCTTGGCCCACCAGGCCTGGAGGATGATGTTCCCACTCAGAGAAGCCATTCCACATAGAAGACCACATGGCCAGCCCCACGATGAGACACGACGTCCCTCAAAGACCCATAGCCCTAGAAGGGACAACACTGGAGACACAGTGTGGGAATTGCAGCGACCTGATCCCACCACAGCGAAGCATAACACTAAGGGGGTGCAGCAGAAGCGCAAGGAAATGGAGCAGCAAGGTGCCCAAGGAATGCCAAAGGAGGCCTTTGGGGGCAGGACTTGGTGCCCGCACACACTGGACTGGAAAACACTCCTAAGGCCAACAAACAGTCCGTAAACTGACTATGAGCTTTCCTGTCTTGATGAGTTGTGTTTTCTTTTATGGTCATTGGATTTTGGCTGTTTTCTTTCTTTTGGTGCATGGTTTTTCTCTGTCTTGTGTTTGTGCATGTTATTACCTCTACTGTATGTCTCAAAAGAGATGCTGGATGAACAATCTCAGGAGAGAAAAAGGTGGCCCAACACTTCTGGGGGTCCACGAGAGAAAGGGAATTGGGGGGAAAGGGAGTGGTGTTAAGAAAGCCAGAGACAGGGGAACAACAAGTAGATACAAATCCGTGGTGAGGGCGATGTAGGAAGCCTGGTAGGGCGTGACCAAGGGTAAAGGAACCAAGAGGAATGACTGAAACCCAAATGAAGACTGAGCATGGCAGTGGGCACAAGAGGGAGATGAAGGGGAATAGCAGAGCGACCTAAGAAGCATTGGCGATTTAGAGAGGTCTAAATAAAGGCACGGACTTATGTAAATATATGTATCTGTGAGCATAGGGAAATAGCCCTATGTCCATATTTTTATAGGTTTCGTATTAAGGTAGCAGATGGCCTTTTGGCCTGCACTCAAGTACGATCTCAATGCAAGAATACTTGGTACTATTACATTGGCATTCCATAATGCTCACCTTCCCGACACGATCACTGAAGACTAAGTGGTTGCATAAGCAATTGTGATCAAGAAAGATGATGGTGCCAAGCTATCAAAAATTTTGGCAGCTGAGGTCTTAAAGGCTTGAAGGGTAAGCGAGCGGCCATCTAGCTCAGAAGCAACAAAGCCCACAGGGAGTAAGCCTACCAGCCTGTGGGATCAGGAGGATTCAAAGGGACCTGGCACCATCAGTACAAAAAAATCTTATCATTGCGAATGAGCGGGGAGTGCTGGGTAGAGACCCAAAGCCCATTTGCAGTCCACTGGACATTCCCTTAAGAAAGGTCTCGGGGACAAGACGAGCCAAGACAGGGTGCGAGACAGCAACAATGAAACACAACTTTCCTCTAGCTCCGCAATGTTTCCTCTCCCCTCACTATCAAGATCCCAATTATAACTTACAAATCTGGCTAGACCAGACAATGTGCACTGGGAAAGATAGGAAGTGGAAAGACAGGGAATTCTTGGCAGATGAGCCCTTGAGGACCAGTGTTATGAATGGAGATACTGGGAGGGTGGAGGGACGGTAGGTTGGATGGGGGGGCGGGGGGGAACAAATTACAAGGATCTACATTTAACCTCAAAAGATAAAGGGGTGAAGGGGGGATATCAGACAGTGCAAGATATGACCAAATAATAATTAGTAAATTATCAAGGATTTGTGAGAGAGGGGTAGTGAGAAGGGGTGGGGAATGAGGAGCTGAGGCCAGGGGCTTGGGTGGAGAGAAGATATTTTGAGAATAATGAGCGCAATGAATGTCCAAATGTGCTTTATAAGATTGATGTATGTACGGATTGGGGTTATTGTTGTATGAACCCCTAATAAAAGGAGGGAAAAAAAGACTCTGGCAGAGGGCTGATGCTAGGATGATCTCAGGCTGGATTAGACCAGCAAAAGCAGGTACTGGAGTCACCTCACCCTCTGTCTATTCCTGTGTGAGCCACGAAGCTCAGGTCCACAGCCCTGGCAGCTGGACAGTGAGAGAGGCGGGGCTCTGATTTCATTCCACAAGGGGAATGGCCCTACTGTCCTGCAGGGCCCAACCTCCTGTGTAGTGCTGCTCTCTGGGGCAGCTCTTTCATGGAGCCCACACCATGGGAGCTCTACAATTCATGGGGGATTGGCAAAAGCCTCTGCTCATGCACACACACCACCCCCTAGGTGGAGGACCTCGGGGAACAAAGCCTGAGGCAGACACCAAGCCCACTAACTGATCCTGTAAGAGATAGAATCAGGATCCCGAAACTGGCAAAAGGGAGTAAGAGGCAGCATCACTGGGTCCCAGCCCCTGCCACTGCCATCTCCAAGGAGTGACATTCCCAAACAGAGGGTTTTCCAAAGGCACTGTCAGGACTGTGGAATGAGCAGCTCATTTGTGGACATGGATACTATGTGATCCAGATGTACTACCTCCTCCGTTCCAGTCAGCGGAGACTGAAAACCCTGCCAAGCAGAGAGCCATGCATCTGAACAGTATCCACCAGTCACTCATGTCCAGTCCTGCTGCCTCTAAAGAGCTTTCCTGGGTTGGTCAGATCTCTCTGGGGACAGATATCCCTCTGTCCTTGGTTCTGCGTGAGAAAGAATTCACGCCAGAGCCTGGTTTGTGATCCAAGTGAGGTTTAGGAGAGAGCTAGGGAGGGGTGGTGGGCAACCCTGGTCGATCCCAGTGGCTGAATTGAATATACTTGGCCTACGTGGGTCGAGGCAGGTGCAGCGCCCACCTAGGTGTACCTGCCCTTCCTGGCCGGAAACCTGGACCTCTGAGCACGCACAGTGTGCCACTCCTTCCTGGGCCGCTAACTGGGCCCTCTGAGCATGTGTAATGGACACCCCAGTCCCTATGCTAGCTACCTAACATTTACACCCTGAAGAGATATGGACCCAAATCTCTGGGGTACTGGGCGACGACATCTCTAGCTACTTCCTGCTGGCAAAATGGGCGATGTGGGGCTTTGGGTCCACACCCTTCCTGCTCTGCTGGGAGGGGTTGTGCAATCAGGGCTAGGATGGATAAGGTTGAAGTGGTCCAGGAGATGGTGGTCCTGGAGCTGGCACACTTGGATTACGGGCCTTGGTAACTTGAGAATTTCTGGAAAAACCAACAAAAGGACAAAGGGGTGAACACTTTAACTGAGACAAGGCTAGAATTGTGAGGTGGAAGTGCCCTTGAAAGTAGGTGAGTATCACAGGAAGTAAGTAAAAACCTTAGTGTTATCAGGCATGTGTGTTTGTTCATTCTAAGGACAGGCACGGGGGTAAAAGCGTTCACAAATTCCCCTAGGAGGGTCCAAAGTTTGGGCACTACTGGGTGCAGTGGGATCACTGCTTCATTTATGATCCTAAGGTCTTGGACCTACTTATAAGAAACATCCTTCTTTTTAACCCTATAACGCCTCAATTTTAAATTTGGGGGCAAAAAATTTTTTGTTTGGATTCATTACTTTCATAGTTATCAATATAGATCCATATATATTCATTTCTTAAATGTTACGGAAGGTCTTGCTCGGCGTTATAGGGTTAAATTGTAATATTGGGATACTACAGGCGGAGTCAACAGGGATCAAAAGTAGAGTAACTGCCTGTGTCATTTTTAATTTTCTTGGGTTCCATATGAGCATAAGGCTTGTAAATTACCCGGGGACCAAATTCCCCTGGTGCCTCTACTACGGGTAGAATGTTTAGGGAGGTTTCAGGGCTGGGAAAATAGTAACCTAAAGTCCAGGATCCCTTAGGGCAGGGGTCCTCAAATTGTTTACACAGAGGGCCAGTTCACTGTCCCTCCCACCGTTGGAGGGCCAGACTATCGTTTTTTAAAAAAAAAAATGAACAAATTCCTATGCACACTGCAAGAGTCGGCTGCTGAGCAGGACAGGCAGTGGCAGCAAAACACCCTGAGGGTGGGATAAATGGCAGCGGGCCACATGTGCCCCAAGGGCCACAGTTTGAGGACGCCTGCCTTAGGGGTTCCTGGGTGCACGGGGGATGAAGGTCTCCTATTGCTCCTCAAGAGGAGAAATGCTCTAAGTTCTGGCATCTCCGCCCACTTTCCCATCACTCTATAGAACTGTTCCAGGTGAATCACGGTTGGAAGGGAAAGTGTACCATTCTCTGGCCACCATTCTCCTTTCTCAAAAAGATATTGTGGCCAAATAGAGTTCCAAAGTGAATCTATCAGCTTTTGTTCGCCCAGCCTCTGTGTATCAACCCTATCCCAATTGGACAGGATTCATGCAAGGGGGCAATCCCTGAGCATCAAGCTGCTAAGTCCCATCTAGAAAGCACAAAACAAGGAGGCGATTGACAGCTTGCTGCCTCCCGGTCAATAACCCCGCTTGAGAGTGCACCCCTGGGTTGCCCTGAATCTGATGCCTCAGGCAGATGCCACAGCCCGAGGGAAGGGGTCAAAGACCAGTCGCTGAGGGCGACTTTAGGTCTAACCATTTTTCTGGACTACAGGCTAGGAGGACTACTGCTTGGGATGGCCCCACGGCCCTGCAAGACGCCTGCTGGCGGGGCAGACGCTCAAATCTCAGAAGGGAAGGGAACCTTAAGGGAAATTGGAATTTCTGGCTGGAACATCATGGCAGGGGAGCTGGGTATTAAGGAAGAGCTGTCCCCCAAAGTGCCTAAAGCAGCATCACTGAAAGCGTAAAGGGAACACTTAGCCCGGCTAGGCTTCCGAACGCCATTGGCCTAAGCCTGGGCAACGGAAAACCAGCCTGTAACAAGGAACCAACCTAAACTGGTAGAACACTAGCCCTATAACGCCTCCAGTTTTAAATTCAGGAAATAATTTTTTTTGTTTTTATTCTTTACTTTCATAGCTATCAATATAGATGGCATTCAAAATATATTTAAAAGATATAAAATGTTCAATGTTTTTTAAATGTAACCAAATGGTCACATTTATAATTTATAATTTGGGTACCAGATACGTTTTAATTCAATATGATGACAATTTCGTGCTCGGCGTTATAGGGCTAGAGCAGCTTGTTTGAAAAGCCAGGAGAAAGGTAAGGGAATGGAGGGGAAAAGGGAAACATTTGGCTCCCGGGACAAGGCAGGGCTAACTCCCAGGCCTCCTCACCCAGCTCCCTAGGCAGCACCCTTCCACATGTTTGGACTGGTGGGTGCCTTCTTGGCCAGGGTCAAAGACCCTGTTTCCCTTCGGCCACAATGGCGGCTATGTGGGATCTCTGGGAAAAGCTTAAACAGCCTTGACAAGAGTGAAGCCATTTGGGGCTGACAGAAGCCACCATGAAAAGAAAATAAAGTAGCAATGAACTGTCAATAAACCAGCTGATATTGGGGAGGTAGGCTGTGCAGACTTAGTCCAAGGGAATGTCACCAAAGAAATGGATGATCGGAAGGCTTGCAAGAATGACCAGAGCCTTTGTGTTCAACTAGGAATGGCTAACCCAAATACCCTACTTCTCCCTCTTCGTGCTTGCACACCTGCACCTTGCAAAGGTATAAAAACCTTCGGAAAATTAGACTCGGGGCTGCTCAGACTCCTGTCAAGAGGGGTGACACACCCTGCTGAGGAAATAAAACTTTTTCTGTTGAACTTGCCGACGGTGTGAGTTGTTTTTTTCTGGGAATGGACAGCCGCTACAACATTTCCAGGAGCACTGAGCTCCGACTGCCACTGTCTGTGCCTGTATAGAAAGGAGACCACCGGTACAGGAGTGCTCTCCCCAGAACTAGAGAATTTCTGATTTCTCTAGGGCAGGGGTCCTTCAACTCTTTAAAGAGGGACCAGTTCACTGTCCCTCCGACCCATTGGAGTGCCGGACTATAGTTTCAAAAACAACTATGAACAAATTCCAAGGCACACTGCACACATCTTATTTTGAAGTTAAAAACAAACCAACAAACGGGGCACAAACACATGGCTGACAGGATCAATGTCCTCGGCTGTGCCCATGTGGCCCACAGGCTGTCGTTTGAGGACCCCTGCTCTAGGCACTCACAAAGAGCACGCGGTTTCAACCCTAAAACCTGGAGACTCTGCAATTTGTTTAAAGTTGATTGGGTAGAAGGAGTCCCCGATGGGCCCACGCAAGACGCGTTTTCCCTCACCCTACTCCTCAGAGGTCATAATTCTGCTATGGGCAACCAGGACATCCCGATCTGATCTCTGACATGGATGTGTGGATTGACATGGCCACTAATAAGCCAGCATCTATAAAAGACTTGCTCCCTCCCCCAACAGAAAGGGTTCTTGTTTCCATGAGTTCAGGAAACATGGCATGACCAGAAAAACAACTGGTCCAAGTTACTAAAACCACCAAGGTGGAGGCCGTCCCTCCCCTCCCCATCCCCCTCCCTGTCGTCTTTATACCACTTTGCAGGAGGACCGGGGGAGCAGGAGAGCTGGCTTAGGACCCATTGGGACCGCTGCCTGCCTATCAGTTCCCGGGGGCCAGAGAGAGATATACAACCCTCTTTAAATTCACCCCACAACACGTGCACTAGGGCTGGCATGTCTGCTCAACCCCGAAAAGGATCACTCAGCAGCTGCAGTTTCTGCTTAAGGCAAGCAGCCCCAACACCTGGGGAAGACCCCCGAGTCTCTCTTTGGGTACATGTCCCCTTTTCCTCCAGGGATTACATCATTGGAGTCAACAAAATCCCCTTTTCTGACAAACCACAAGGTCTGATTTCTTTGCTAGACAAGCTTTTACACATGCATCAGCCCACCTCAGACAACTGCCAGCCACTTCTCCAAGTGCTGGTCACAACAGAGGAACAGGAGCCCTTCCAGACAGAGGCCCAGAAAGCAGTCAATAGACCTGATGGTCAGCCAGCTGGCACTTCCCGCTTGAGAGAAACTCTTTTTGCCACTGCACGAACAATGGGGGACCCAAACTACTAGTAAGGCCCCGAGGGCCTCGCCAGGTAGCACCAGGTTTTCTAGCAGGGCCTCCGCGGGACAGCTAGGAAACCTATGCATTTACCTAAGGTCAGTTAGAATTTTCAGGGTCCTACCTTTCTAGAGTGGCTGATGGAAGCCTGCGGGCTGTATACCCCTTTTGATCCAGAGGCCCTCGAGAACAAGAGGGTAAAATTATTGCCTGTATTACTCAGCCCGCCTCAGACATGATAAAGAAATGGGAAGCATATCAAGGGAACAATCTTAGTGATTTGGTAGAAGTGCCTTAGAGGTTGTATCACAATACAGAGGACCCTACCACGACAGAGACAAAGAAATAGCTAAAATACTAGGAATTGCTATGAGACACACTAGAGAATCAGGAAAAGAGATCATGGCCCACTCACGGAGAGACTGACCTGTGGCACCGCCAAGCCCCGGGGAAGAAAGGAGCCATGTGCCTGCTACAGAAAAGGCAGACATTGGAAAAACCACTGCATTGAAAACCCCAGGAGAGACGGACAATCCTCCACTAGAGAGGACGGGCCTCGTCCTCGCCTAGAGAAACCCAAGCGAGAGACAATAATGCTTGAGGAAGCTGAAGGAAGGTGTCAGGGCTCTGTTTTACTGACCCCAGGATCCCAGTAAATGTCTTGGAGAACACAGGGGCCATCTTCTCGGGTTCAAAAAAGAGAACGGGCACATTGTCATAGGAAAGATTTAAATTACTGTCAGCATATGATTGCTTCCAAAGATAACGCACACCAGAAGGTTTGCATGGAGACTGGGGGGCTTGCCAAGCCATCAAGGTGAAAAATGTCTCTCTGTCCTTTTTTCGCAGTTGGCCACATGGTTTTCATGGCACTGGCTCCCGGCTCGGCTGTTGAGCCAGTGAAACTCTTTTGAGCAGGAGTTGAGGTGGCCGGTGAACATCAGCGGCGGACAAAATCGTCCTGTTTCAATACGAAGCCACCTATATCACCTCTTGGACATTATCATTGTCCTGGGCTCTGAATCACCAGCCCAGATGTAGAATGCGCCTGACAGGTACCTATTGTTTGAATGAGGCTCTGGTTAACCCCTCTCGGTAACTTAGTGGCATGGGAGTCTGGACAAGGGACTACCTTTACTTTCCAGATGAGAAAACTCACTCAAAAAGACAAAGGTATTGACCCACAGGAACACAACTGGTTAACAACAAAGCCATATTCCCAACCAGTGTCTGGAGCCAGAGCTCGGAGCCCCACATGCCTGTGCCCAGCTGAGCAGTCACTCTCTCCTGAACCTTCCAAAGATCTGAGCAGATCCTTCCCCCTCCCCATCCAGAATATGTTTTTTCATAGGATGGCGTGGATCTGCAGCTCTGGGAGAGGGACATATCTCATGGGAACACACGGAGCAGATGAAGGGGGAGGAGGGGAGAGTGGAGCCCATCTTGGCCCACCAGGCCTGGAGGATGATGTTCCCACTCAGAGAAGCCATTCCACATAGAAGACCACATGGCCAGCCCCACGATGAGACACGACGTCCCTCAAAGACCCATAGCCCTAGAAGGGACAACACTGGAGACACAGTGTGGGAATTGCAGCGACCTGATCCCACCACAGCGAAGCATAACACTAAGGGGGTGCAGCAGAAGCGCAAGGAAATGGAGCAGCAAGGTGCCCAAGGAATGCCAAAGGAGGCCTTTGGGGGCAGGACTTGGTGCCCGCACACACTGGACTGGAAAACACTCTTAAGGCCAACAAACAGTCCGTAAACTGACTATGAGCTTTCCTGTCTTGATGAGTTGTGTTTTCTTTTATGGTCATTGGATTTTGGCTGTTTTCTTTCTTTTGGTGCATGCTTTTGCTCTGTCTTGTGTTTGTGCATGTTATTACCTCTACTGTATGTCTCAAAAGAGATGCTGGATGAACAATCTCAGGAGAGAAAAAGGTGGCCCAACACTTCTGGGGGTCCACGAGAGAAAGGGAGTTGGGGGGAAAGGGAGTGGTGTTAAGAAAGCCAGAGACAGGGGAACAACAAGTAGATACAAATCCGTGGTGAGGGCGATGTAGGAAGCCTGGTAGGGCGTGACCAAGGGTAAAGGAACCAAGAGGAATGACTGAAACCCAAATGAAGACTGAGCATGGCAGTGGGCACAAGAGGGAGATGAAGGGGAATAGCAGAGCGACCTAAGAAGCATTGGCGATTTAGAGAGGTCTAAATAAAGGCACGAACTTATGTAAATATATGTATCTGTGAGCATAGGGAAATAGCCCTATGTCCATATTTTTATAGGTTTCGTATTAAGGAAGCAGATGGCCTTTTGGCCTGCACTCAAGTACTATCTCAATGCAAGAATACTTGGTACTATTACATTGGCATTCCATAATGCTCACCTTCCCGACACGATCACTGAAGACTAAGTGGTTGCATAAGCAATTGTGATCAAGAAAGATGATGGTGCCAAGCTATCAAAAATTTTGGCAGCTGAGGTCTTAAAGGCTTGAAGGGTAAGCGAGCGGCCATCTAGCTCAGAAGCAACAAAGCCCACAGGGAGTAAGCCTACCAGCCTGTGGGATCAGGAGGATTCAAAGGGACCTGGCACCATCAGTACAAAAAAATCTTATCATTGCGAATGAGCGGGGAGTGCTGGGTAGAGACCCAAAGCCCATTTGCAGTCCACTGGACATTCCCTTAAGAAAGGTCTCGGGGACAAGACGAGCCAAGACAGGGTGCGAGACAGCAACAATGAAACACAACTTTCCTCTAGCTCCGCAATGTTTCCTCTCCCCTCACTATCAAGATCCCAATTATAACTTACAAATCTGGCTAGACCAGACAATGTGCACTGGGAAAGATAGGAAGTGGAAAGACAGGGAATTCTTGGCAGATGAGCCCTTGAGGACCAGTGTTATGAATGGAGATACTGGGAGGGTGGAGGGACGGTAGGTTGCATGGGGGGGCGGGGGGGAACAAATTACAAGGATCTACATTTAACCTCAAAAGATAAAGGGGTGAAGGGGGGATATCAGACAGTGCAAGATATGACCAAATAATAATTAGTAAATTATCAAGGATTTGTGAGAGAGGGGTAGTGAGAAGGGGTGGGGAATGAGGAGCTGAGGCCAGGGGCTTGGGTGGAGAGAAGATATTTTGAGAATAATGAGCGCAATGAATGTCCAAATGTGCTTTATAAGATTGATGTATGCACGGATTGGGGTTATTGTTGTATGAACCCCTAATAAAAGGAGGGAAAAAAAGACTCTGGCAGAGGGCTGATGCTAGGATGATCTCAGGCTGGATTAGACCAGCAAAAGCAGGTACTGGAGTCACCTCACCCTCTGTCTATTCCTGTGTGAGCCACGAAGCTCAGGTCCACAGCCCTGGCAGCTGGACAGTGAGAGAGGCGGGGCTCTGATTTCATTCCACAAGGGGAATGGCCCTACTGTCCTGCAGGGCCCAACCTCCTGTGTAGTGCTGCTCTCTGGGGCAGCTCTTTCATGGAGCCCACACCATGGGAGCTCTACAATTCATGGGGGATTGGCAAAAGCCTCTGCTCATGCACACACACCACCCCCTAGGTGGAGGACCTCGGGGAACAAAGCCTGAGGCAGACACCAAGCCCACTAACTGATCCTGTAAGAGATAGAATCAGGATCCCGAAACTGGCAACTGGGAGTAAGAGGCAGCATCACTGGGTCCCAGCCCCTGCCACTGCCATCTCCAAGGAGTGACATTCCCAAACAGAGGGTTTTCCAAAGGCACTGTCAGGACTGTGGAATGAGCAGCTCATTTGTGGACATGGATACTATGTGATCCAGATGTACTACCTCCTCCGTTCCAGTCAGCGGAGACTGAAAACCCTGCCAAGCAGAGAGCCATGCATCTGAACAGTATCCACCAGTCACTCATGTCCAGTCCTGCTGCCTCTAAAGAGCTTTCCTGGGTTGGTCAGATCTCTCTGGGGACAGATATCCCTCTGTCCTTGGTTCTGCGTGAGAAAGAATTCACGCCAGAGCCTGGTTTGTGATCCAAGTGAGGTTTAGGAGAGAGCTAGGGAGGGGTGGTGGGCAACCCTGGTCGATCCCAGTGGCTGAATTGAATATACTTGGCCTACGTGGGTCGAGGCAGGTGCAGCGCCCACCTAGGTGTACCTGCCCTTCCTGGCCGGAAACCTGGACCTCTGAGCACGCACAGTGTGCCACTCCTTCCTGGGCCGCTAACTGGGCCCTCTGAGCATGTGTAATGGACACCCCAGTCCCTATGCTAGCTACCTAACATTTACACCCTGAAGAGATATGGACCCAAATCTCTGGGGTACTGGGCGACGACATCTCTAGCTACTTCCTGCTGGCAAAATGGGCGATGTGGGGCTTTGGGTCCACACCCTTCCTGCTCTGCTGGGAGGGGTTGTGCAATCAGGGCTAGGATGGATAAGGTTGAAGTGGTCCAGGAGATGGTGGTCCTGGAGCTGGCACACTTGGATTACGGGCCTTGGTAACTTGAGAATTTCTGGAAAAACCAACAAAAGGACAAAGGGGTGAACACTTTAACTGAGACAAGGCTAGAATTGTGAGGTGGAAGTGCCCTTGAAAGTAGGTGAGTATCACAGGAAGTAAGTAAAAACCTTAGTGTTATCAGGCATGTGTGTTTGTTCATTCTAAGGACAGGCACGGGGGTAAAAGCGTTCACAAATTCCCCTAGGAGGGTCCAAAGTTTGGGCACTACTGGGTGCAGTGGGATCACTGCTTCATTTATGATCCTAAGGTCTTGGACCTACTTATAAGAAACATCCTTCTTTTTAACCCTATAACGCCTCAATTTTAAATTTGGGGGCAAAAATTTTTTTGTTTGGATTCATTACTTTCATAGTTATCAATATAGATCCATATATATTCATTTCTTAAATGTTACGGAAGGTCTTGCTCGGCGTTATAGGGTTAAATTGTAATATTGGGATACTACAGGCGGAGTCAACAGGGATCAAAAGTAGAGTAACTGCCTGTGTCATTTTTAATTTTCTTGGGTTCCATATGAGCATAAGGCTTGTAAATTACCCGGGGACCAAATTCCCCTGGTGCCTCTACTACGGGTAGAATGTTTAGGGAGGTTTCAGGGCTGGGAAAATAGTAACCTAAAGTCCAGGATCCCTTAGGGCAGGGGTCCTCAAATTGTTTACACAGAGGGCCAGTTCACTGTCCCTCCCACCGTTGGAGGGCCAGACTATCGTTTTTAAAAAAAAAAAAATTAACAAATTCCTATGCACACTGCAAGAGTCGGCTGCTGAGCATGACAGGCAGTGGCAGCAAAACACCCTGAGGGTGGGATAAATGGCAGCGGGCCACATGTGCCCCACGGGCCACAGTTTGAGGACGCCTGCCTTAGGGGTTCCTGGGTGCACGGGGGATGAAGGTCTCCTATTGCTCCTCAAGAGGAGAAATGCTCTAAGTTCTGGCATCTCCGCCCACTTTCCCATCACTCTATAGAACTGTTCCAGGTGAATCAGGGTTGGAAGGGAAAGTGTACCATTCTCTGGTCACCATTCTCCTTTCTCAAAAAGATATTGTGGCCAAATAGAGTTCCAAAGTGAATCTATCAGCTTTTGTTCGCCCAGCCTCTGTGTATCAACTCTATCCCAATTGGATAGGATTCATGCAAGGGGGCAATTCCTGAGCATCAATCTGCTAAGTCCCATCTAGAAAGCACAAAACAAGGAGGCGATTGACAGCTTGCTGCCTCCCGGTCAATAACCCCGCTTGAGAGTGCACCCCTGGGTTGCCCTGAATCTGATGCCTCAGGCAGATGCCACAGCCCGAGGGAAGGGGTCAAAGACCAGTCGCTGAGGGCGACTTTAGGTCTAACCATTTTTCTGGACTACAGGCTAGGAGGACTACTGCTTGGGATGGCCCCACGGCCCTGCAAGACGCCTGCTGGCGGGGCAGACGCTCAAATCTCAGAAGGGAAGGGAACCTTAAGGGAAATTGGAATTTCTGGCTGGAACATCATGGCAGGGGAGCTGGGTATTAAGGAAGAGCTGTCCCCCAAAGTGCCTAAAGCAGCATCACTGAAAGCGTAAAGGGAACACTTAGTCCGGCTAGGCTTCCGAACGCCATTGGCCTAAGCCTGGGCAACGGAAAACCAGCCTGTAACAAGGAACCAACCTAAACTGGTAGAACACTAGCCCTATAACGCCTCCAGTTTTAAATTCAGGAAATAATTTTTTTTTGTTTTTATTCTTTACTTTCATAGCTATCAATATAGATGGCATTCAAAATATATTTAAAAGATATAAAATGTTCAATGGTTTTTAAATGTAACCAAATGGTCACATTTATAATTTATAATTTGGGTACCAGATACGTTTTAATTCAATATGATGACAATTTCGTGCTCGGCGTTATAGGGCTAGAGCAGCTTGTTTGAAAAGCCAGGAGAAAGGTAAGGGAATGGAGGGGAAAAGGGAAACATTTGGCTCCCGGGACAAGGCAGGGCTAACTCCCAGGCCTCCTCACCCAGCTCCCTAGGCAGCACCCTTCCACATGTTTGGACTGGTGGGTGCCTTCTTGGCCAGGGTCAAAGACCCTGTTTCCCTTCGGCCACAATGGCGGCTATGTGGGATCTCTGGGAAAAGCTTAAACAGCCTTGACAAGAGTGAAGCCATTTGGGGCTGACAGAAGCCACCATGAAAAGAAAATAAAGTAGCTATGAACTGTCAATAAACCAGCTGATATTGGGGAGGTAGGCTGTGCAGACTTAGTCCAAGGGAATGTCACCAAAGAAATGGATGATCGGAAGGCTTGCAAGAATGACCAGAGCCTTTGTGTTCAACTAGGAATGGCTAACCCAAATACCCTACTTCTCCCTCTTCGTGCTTGCACACCTGCACCTTGCAAAGGTATAAAAACCTTCGGAAAATTAGACTCGGGGCTGCTCAGACTCCTGTCAAGAGGGGTGACACACCCTGCTGAGGAAATAAAACTTTTTCTGTTGAACTTGCCGACGGTGTGAGTTGTTTTTTTCTGGGAATGGACTGCCGCTACAACATTTCCAGGAGCACTGAGCTCCGACTGCCACTGTCTGTGCCTGTATAGAAAGGAGACCACCGGTACAGGAGTGCTCTCCCCAGAACTAGAGAATTTCTGATTTCTCTAGGGCAGGGGTCCTTCAACTCTTTAAAGAGGGACCAGTTCACTGTCCCTCCGACCCATTGGAGTGCCGGACTATAGTTTCAAAAACAACTATGAACAAATTCCAAGGCACACTGCACACATCTTATTTTGAAGTTAAAAACAAACCAACAAACGGGGCACAAACACATGGCTGACAGGATCAATGTCCTCGGCTGTGCCCATGTGGCCCACAGGCTGTCGTTTGAGGACCCCTGCTCTAGGCACTCACAAAGAGCACGCGGTTTCAACCCTAAAACCTGGAGACTCTGCAATTTGTTTAAAGTTGATTGGGTAGAAGGAGTCCCCGATGGGCCCACGCAAGACTCGTTTTCCCTCACCCTACTCCTCAGAGGTCATAATTCTGCTATGGGCAACCAGGACATCCCGATCTGATCTCTGACATGGATGTGTGGATTGACATGGCCACTAATAAGCCAGCATCTATAAAAGACTTGCTCCCTCCCCCAACAGAAAGGGTTCTTGTTTCCATGAGTTCAGGAAACATGGCATGACCAGAAAAACAACTGGTCCAAGTTACTAAAACCACCAAGGTGGAGGCCGTCCCTCCCCTCCCCATCCCCCTCCCTGTCGTCTTTATACCACTTTGCAGGAGGACCGGGGGAGCAGGAGAGCTGGCTTAGGACCCATTGGGACCGCTGCCTGCCTATCAGTTCCCGGGGGCCAGAGAGAGATATACAACCCTCTTTAAATTCACCCCACAACACGTGCACTAGGGCTGGCATGTCTGTTCAACCCCCGAGAAGGATCACTCGGCAGCTGCAGTCTCTGATTAAGGCAAGCAGCCCCAACACCTGGGGAAGACCCCCGAGTCTCTCTTTGGGTACGTGTCCCCTTTTCTTCCAGGGATTACATCATTGGAGTCAACAAAATCCCCTTTTCTGACAAACCACAAGGTCTGATTTCTTTGCTAGACAAGCTTTTACACATGCATCAGCCCACCTCAGACAACTGCCAGCCACTTCTCCAGGTGCTGGTCACAACAGAGGAACAGGAGCCCTTCCAGACAGAGGCCCAGAAAGCAGTCAATAGACCTGATGGTCAGCCAGCTGGCACTCCCCGCTTGAGAGAAACTCTTTTTGCCACTGCACGAACAATGGGGGACCCAAACTACTAGTAAGGCCCCGAGGGCCTCGCCAGGTAGCACCAGGTTCTGTAGCAGGGCCTCCGCGGGACAGCTAGGAAACCTATGCATTTACCTAAGGTCAGTGAGAATTTTCAGGGTCCTACCTTTCTAGAGTGGCTGATGGAAGCCTGCGGGCTGTATACCCCTTTTGATCCAGAGGCCCTCGAGAACAAGAGGGCAAAAGTATTGCCTATATTACTCAGCCCGCCTCAGACATGATAAAGAAATGGGAAGCATATCAAGGGAACAATCTTAGTGATTTGGTAGAAGTGCCTTAGAGGTTGTATCACAATACAGAGGACCCTACCACGACAGAGACAAAGAAATAGCTAAAATACTAGGAATTGCTATGAGACACACTAGAGAATCAGGAAAAGAGATCATGGCCCACTCACGGAGAGACTGACCTGTGGCACCGCCAAGCCCCGGGGAAGAAAGGAGCCATGTGCCTGCTACAGAAAAGGCAGACATTGGAAAAACCACTGCATTGAAAACCCCAGGAGAGACGGACAATCCTCCACTAGAGAGGACGGGCCTCGTCCTCGCCTAGAGAAACCCAAGCGAGAGACAATAATGCTTGAGGAAGCTGAAGGAAGGTGTCAGGGCTCTGTTTTACTGACCCCAGGATCCCAGTAAATGTCTTGGAGAACACAGGGGCCATCTTCTCGGGTTCAAAAAAGAGAACGGGCACATTGTCATAGGAAAGATTTAAATTACTGTCAGCATATGATTGCTTCCAAAGATAACGCACACCAGAAGGTTTGCATGGAGACTGGGGGGCTTGCCAAGCCATCAAGGTGAAAAATGTCTCTCTGTCCTTTTTTCGCAGTTGGCCACATGGTTTTCATGGCACTGGCTCCCGGCTCGGCTGTTGAGCCAGTGAAACTCTTTTGAGCAGGAGTTGAGGTGGCCGGTGAACATCAGCGGCGGACAAAATCGTCCTGTTTCAATACGAAGCCACCTATATCACCTCTTGGACATTATCATTGTCCTGGGCTCTGAATCACCAGCCCAGATGTAGAATGCGCCTGACAGGTACCTATTGTTTGAATGAGGCTCTGGTTAACCCCTCTCGGTAACTTAGTGGCATGGGAGTCTGGACAAGGGACTACCTTTACTTTCCAGATGAGAAAACTCACTCAAAAAGACAAAGGTATTGACCCACAGGAACACAACTGGTTAACAACAAAGCCATATTCCCAACCAGTGTCTGGAGCCAGAGCTCGGAGCCCCACATGCCTGTGCCCAGCTGAGCAGTCACTCTCTCCTGAACCTTCCAAAGATCTGAGCAGATCCTTCCCCCTCCCCATCCAGAATATGTTTTTTCATAGGATGGCGTGGATCTGCAGCTCTGGGAGAGGGACATATCTCATGGGAACACACGGAGCAGATGAAGGGGGAGGAGGGGAGAGTGGAGCCCATCTTGGCCCACCAGGCCTGGAGGATGATGTTCCCACTCAGAGAAGCCATTCCACATAGAAGACCACATGGCCAGCCCCACGATGAGACACGACGTCCCTCAAAGACCCATAGCCCTAGAAGGGACAACACTGGAGACACAGTGTGGGAATTGCAGCGACCTGATCCCACCACAGCGAAGCATAACACTAAGGGGGTGCAGCAGAAGCGCAAGGAAATGGAGCAGCAAGGTGCCCAAGGAATGCCAAAGGAGGCCTTTGGGGGCAGGACTTGGTGCCCGCACACACTGGACTGGAAAACACTCCTAAGGCCAACAAACAGTCCGTAAACTGACTATGAGCTTTCCTGTCTTGATGAGTTGTGTTTTCTTTTATGGTCATTGGATTTTGGCTGTTTTCTTTCTTTTGGTGCATGCTTTTTCTCTGTCTTGTGTTTGTGCATGTTATTACCTCTACTGTATGTCTCAAAAGAGATGCTGGATGAACAATCTCAGGAGAGAAAAAGGTGGCCCAACACTTCTGGGGGTCCACGAGAGAAAGGGAGTTGGGGGGAAAGGGAGTGGTGTTAAGAAAGCCAGAGACAGGGGAACAACAAGTAGATACAAATCCGTGGTGAGGGCGATGTAGGAAGCCTGGTAGGGCGTGACCAAGGGTAAAGGAACCAAGAGGAATGACTGAAACCCAAATGAAGACTGAGCATGGCAGTGGGCACAAGAGGGAGATGAAGGGGAATAGCAGAGCGACCTAAGAAGCATTGGCGATTTAGAGAGGTCTAAATAAAGGCACGAACTTATGTAAATATATGTATCTGTGAGCATAGGGAAATAGCCCTATGTCCATATTTTTATAGGTTTCGTATTAAGGTAGCAGATGGCCTTTTGGCCTGCACTCAAGTACGATCTCAATGCAAGAATACTTGGTACTATTACATTGGCATTCCATAATGCTCACCTTCCCGACACGATCACTGAAGACTAAGTGGTTGCATAAGCAATTGTGATCAAGAAAGATGATGGTGCCAAGCTATCAAAAATTTTGGCAGCTGAGGTCTTAAAGGCTTGAAGGGTAAGCGAGCGGCCATCTAGCTCAGAAGCAACAAAGCCCACAGGGAGTAAGCCTACCAGCCTGTGGGATCAGGAGGATTCAAAGGGACCTGGCACCATCAGTACAAAAAAATCTTATCATTGCGAATGAGCGGGGAGTGCTGGGTAGAGACCCAAAGCCCATTTGCAGTCCACTGGACATTCCCTTAAGAAAGGTCTCGGGGACAAGACGAGCCAAGACAGGGTGCGAGACAGCAACAATGAAACACAACTTTCCTCTAGCTCCGCAATGTTTCCTCTCCCCTCACTATCAAGATCCCAATTATAACTTACAAATCTGGCTAGACCAGACAATGTGCACTGGGAAAGATAGGAAGTGGAAAGACAGGGAATTCTTGGCAGATGAGCCCTTGAGGACCAGTGTTATGAATGGAGATACTGGGAGGGTGGAGGGACGGTAGGTTGCATGGGGGGGCGGGGGGGAACAAATTACAAGGATCTACATTTAACCTCAAAAGATAAAGGGGTGAAGGGGGGATATCAGACAGTGCAAGATATGACCAAATAATAATTAGTAAATTATCAAGGATTTGTGAGAGAGGGGTAGTGAGAAGGGGTGGGGAATGAGGAGCTGAGGCCAGGGGCTTGGGTGGAGAGAAGATATTTTGAGAATAATGAGCGCAATGAATGTCCAAATGTGCTTTATAAGATTGATGTATGCACGGATTGGGGTTATTGTTGTATGAACCCCTAATAAAAGGAGGGAAAAAAAGACTCTGGCAGAGGGCTGATGCTAGGATGATCTCAGGCTGGATTAGACCAGCAAAAGCAGGTACCGGAGTCACCTCACCCTCTGTCTATTCCTGTGTGAGCCACGAAGCTCAGGTCCACAGCCCTGGCAGCTGGACAGTGAGAGAGGCGGGGCTCTGATTTCATTCCACAAGGGGAATGGCCCTACTGTCCTGCAGGGCCCAACCTCCTGTGTAGTGCTGCTCTCTGGGGCAGCTCTTTCATGGAGCCCACACCATGGGAGCTCTACAATTCATGGGGGATTGGCAAAAGCCTCTGCTCATGCACACACACCACCCCCTAGGTGGAGGACCTCGGGGAACAAAGCCTGAGGCAGACACCAAGCCCACTAACTGATCCTGTAAGAGATAGAATCAGGATCCCGAAACTGGCAAAAGGGAGTAAGAGGCAGCATCACTGGGTCCCAGCCCCTGCCACTGCCATCTCCAAGGAGTGACATTCCCAAACAGAGGGTTTTCCAAAGGCACTGTCAGGACTGTGGAATGAGCAGCTCATTTGTGGACATGGATACTATGTGATCCAGATGTACTACCTCCTCCGTTCCAGTCAGCGGAGACTGAAAACCCTGCCAAGCAGAGAGCCATGCATCTGAACAGTATCCACCAGTCACTCATGTCCAGTCCTGCTGCCTCTAAAGAGCTTTCCTGGGTTGGTCAGATCTCTCTGGGGACAGATATCCCTCTGTCCTTGGTTCTGCGTGAGAAAGAATTCATGCCAGAGCCTGGTTTGTGATCCAAGTGAGGTTTAGGAGAGAGCTAGGGAGGGGTGGTGGGCAACCCTGGTCGATCCCAGTGGCTGAATTGAATATACTTGGCCTACGTGGGTCGAGGCAGGTGCAGCACCCACCTAGGTGTACCTGCCCTTCCTGGCCGGAAACCTGGACCTCTGAGCACGCACAGTGTGCCACTCCTTCCTGGGCCGCTAACTGGGCCCTCTGAGCATGTGTAATGGACACCCCAGTCCCTATGCTAGCTACCTAACATTTACACCCTGAAGAGATATGGACCCAAATCTCTGGGGTACTGGGCGACGACATCTCTAGCTACTTCCTGCTGGCAAAATGGGCGATGTGGGGCTTTGGGTCCACACCCTTCCTGCTCTGCTGGGAGGGGTTGTGCAATCAGGGCTAGGATGGATAAGGTTGAAGTGGTCCAGGAGATGGTGGTCCTGGAGCTGGCACACTTGGATTACGGGCCTTGGTAACTTGAGAATTTCTGGAAAAACCAACAAAAGGACAAAGGGGTGAACACTTTAACTGAGACAAGGCTAGAATTGTGAGGTGGAAGTGCCCTTGAAAGTAGGTGAGTATCACAGGAAGTAAGTAAAAACCTTAGTGTTATCAGGCATGTGTGTTTGTTCATTCTAAGGACAGGCACGGGGGTAAAAGCGTTCACAAATTCCCCTAGGAGGGTCCAAAGTTTGGGCACTACTGGGTGCAGTGGGATCACTGCTTCATTTATGATCCTAAGGTCTTGGACCTACTTATAAGAAACATCCTTCTTTTTAACCCTATAACGCCTCAATTTTAAATTTGGGGGCAAAAAATTTTTTGTTTGGATTCATTACTTTCATAGTTATCAATATAGATCCATATATATTCATTTCTTAAATGTTACGGAAGGTCTTGCTCGGCGTTATAGGGTTAAATTGTAATATTGGGATACTACAGGCGGAGTCAACAGGGATCAAAAGTAGAGTAAGTGCCTGTGTCATTTTTAATTTTCTTGGGTTCCATATGAGCATAAGGCTTGTAAATTACCCGGGGACCAAATTCCCCTGGTGCCTCTACTACGGGTAGAATGTTTAGGGAGGTTTCAGGGCTGGGAAAATAGTAACCTAAAGTCCAGGATCCCTTAGGGCAGGGGTCCTCAAATTGTTTACACAGAGGGCCAGTTCACTGTCCCTCCCACCGTTGGAGGGCCAGACTATCGTTTTTAAAAAAAAAAAAATGAACAAATTCCTATGCACACTGCAAGAGTCGGCTGCTGAGCAGGACAGGCAGTGGCAGCAAAACACCCTGAGGGTGGGATAAATGGCAGCGGGCCACATGTGCCCCAAGGGCCACAGTTTGAGGACGCCTGCCTTAGGGGTTCCTGGGTGCACGGGGGATGAAGGTCTCCTATTGCTCCTCAAGAGGAGAAATGCTCTAAGTTCTGGCATCTCCGCCCACTTTCCCATCACTCTATAGAACTGTTCCAGGTGAATCACGGTTGGAAGGGAAAGTGTACCATTCTCTGGCCACCATTCTCAAAAAGATATTGTGAGATTTCTCAAAAAGATATTGTGGCCAAATAGAGTTCCAAAGTGAATCTATCAGCTTTTGTTCGCCCAGCCTCTGTGTATCAACTCTATCCCAATTGGACAGGATTCATGCAAGGGGGCAATTCCTGAGCATCAAGCTGCTAAGTCCCATCTAGAAAGCACAAAACAAGGAGGCGATTGACAGCTTGCTGCCTCCCGGTCAATAACCCCGCTTGAGAGTGCACCCCTGGGTTGCCCTGAATCTGATGCCTCAGGCAGATGCCACAGCCCGAGGGAAGGGGTCAAAGACCAGTCGCTGAGGGCGACTTTAGGTCTAACCATTTTTCTGGACTACAGGCTAGGAGGACTACTGCTTGGGATGGCCCCACGGCCCTGCAAGACGCCTGCTGGCGGGGCAGACGCTCAAATCTCAGAAGGGAAGGGAACCTTAAGGGAAATTGGAATTTCTGGCTGGAACATCATGGCAGGGGAGCTGGGTATTAAGGAAGAGCTGTCCCCCAAAGTGCCTAAAGCAGCATCACTGAAAGCGTAAAGGGAACACTTAGTCCGGCTAGGCTTCCGAACGCCATTGGCCTAAGCCTGGGCAACGGAAAACCAGCCTGTAACAAGGAACCAACCTAAACTGGTAGAACACTAGCCCTATAACGCCTCCAGTTTTAAATTCAGGAAATAATTTTTTTTGTTTTTATTCTTTACTTTCATAGCTATCAATATAGATGGCATTCAAAATATATTTAAAAGATATAAAATGTTCAATGGTTTTTAAATGTAACCAAATGGTCACATTTATAATTTATAATTTGGGTACCAGATACGTTTTAATTCAATATGATGACAATTTCGTGCTCGGCGTTATAGGGCTAGAGCAGCTTGTTTGAAAAGCCAGGAGAAAGGTAAGGGAATGGAGGGGAAAAGTTAAACATTTGGCTCCCGGGACAAGGCAGGGCTAACTCCCAGGCCTCCTCACCCAGCTCCCTAGGCAGCACCCTTCCACATGTTTGGACTGGTGGGTGCCTTCTTGGCCAGGGTCAAAGACCCTGTTTCCCTTCGGCCACAATGGCGGCTATGTGGGATCTCTGGGAAAAGCTTAAACAGCCTTGACAAGAGTGAAGCCATTTGGGGCTGACAGAAGCCACCATGAAAAGAAAATAAAGTAGCTATGAACTGTCAATAAACCAGCTGATATTGGGGAGGTAGGCTGTGCAGACTTAGTCCAAGGGAATGTCACCAAAGAAATGGATGATCGGAAGGCTTGCAAGAATGACTAGAGCCTTTGTGTTCAACTAGGAATGGCTAACCCAAATACCCTACTTCTCCCTCTTCGTGCTTGCACACCTGCACCTTGCAAAGGTATAAAAACCTTCGGAAAATTAGACTCGGGGCTGCTCAGACTCCTGTCAAGAGGGGTGACACACCCTGCTGAGGAAATAAAACTTTTTCTGTTGAACTTGCCGACGGTGTGAGTTGTTTTTTTCTGGGAATGGACAGCCGCTACAACATTTCCAGGAGCACTGAGCTCCGACTGCCACTGTCTGTGCCTGTATAGAAAGGAGACCACCGGTACAGGAGTGCTCTCCCCAGAACTAGAGAATTTCTGATTTCTCTAGGGCAGGGGTCCTTCAACTCTTTAAAGAGGGACCAGTTCACTGTCCCTCCGACCCATTGGAGTGCCGGACTATAGTTTCAAAAACAACTATGAACAAATTCCAAGGCACACTGCACACATCTTATTTTGAAGTTAAAAACAAACCAACAAACGGGGCACAAACACATGGCTGACAGGATCAATGTCCTCGGCTGTGCCCATGTGGCCCACAGGCTGTCGTTTGAGGACCCCTGCTCTAGGCACTCACAAAGAGCACGCGGTTTCAACCCTAAAACCTGGAGACTCTGCAATTTGTTTAAAGTTGATTGGGTAGAAGGAGTCCCCGATGGGCCCACGCAAGACTCGTTTTCCCTCACCCTACTCCTCAGAGGTCATAATTCTGCTATGGGCAACCAGGACATCCCGATCTGATCTCTGACATGGATGTGTGGATTGACATGGCCACTAATAAGCCAGCATCTATAAAAAACTTGCTCCCTCCCCCAACAGAAAGGGTTCTTGTTTCCATGAGTTCAGGAAACATGGCATGACCAGAAAAACAACTGGTCCAAGTTACTAAAACCACCAAGGTGGAGGCCGTCCCTCCCCTCCCCATCCCCATCCCTGTCGTCTTTATACCACTTTGCAGGAGGACCGGGGGAGCAGGAGAGCTGGCTTAGGACCCATTGGGACCGCTGCCTGCCTATCAGTTCCCGGGGGCCAGAGAGAGATATACAACCCTCTTTAAATTCACCCCACAACACGTGCACTAGGGCTGGCATGTCTGCTCAACCCCCGAGAAGGATCACTCGGCAGCTGCAGTCTCTGCTTAAGGCAAGCAGCCCCAACACCTGGGGAAGACCCCCGAGTCTCTCTTTGGGTACATGTCCCCTTTTCTTCCAGGGATTACATCATTGGAGTCAACAAAATCCCCTTTTCTGACAAACCACAAGGTCTGATTTCTTTGCTAGACAAGCTTTTACACATGCATCAGCCCACCTCAGACAACTGCCAGCCACTTCTCCAGGTGCTGGTCACAACAGAGGAACAGGAGCCCTTCCAGACAGAGGCCCAGAAAGCAGTCAATAGACCTGATGGTCAGCCAGCTGGCACTCCCCGCTTGAGAGAAACTCTTTTTGCCACTGCACGAACAATGGGGGACCCAAACTCCTAGTAAGGCCCCGAGGGCCTCGCCAGGTAGCACCAGGTTTTCTAGCAGGGCCTCCGCGGGACAGCTAGGAAACCTATGCATTTACCTAAGGTCAGTGAGAATTTTCAGGGTCCTACCTTTCTAGAGTGGCTGATGGAAGCCTGCGGGCTGTATACCCCTTTTGATCCAGAGGCCCTCGAGAACAAGAGGGTAAAAGTATTGCCTGTATTACTCAGCCCGCCTCAGACATGATAAAGAAATGGGAAGCATATCAAGGGAACAATCTTAGTGATTTGGTAGAAGTGCCTTAGAGGTTGTATCACAATACAGAGGACCCTACCACGACAGAGACAAAGAAATAGCTAAAATACTAGGAATTGCTATGAGACACACTAGAGAATCAGGAAAAGAGATCATGGCCCCCTCACGGAGAGACTGACCTGTGGCACCGCCAAGTCCCGAGGAAAAAGGATCCATGTGCCTGCTACAGAAAAGGCAGACATTGGAAAAACCACTGCATTGAAAACCCCAGGAGAGACGGACAATCCTCCACTAGAGAGGACGGGCCTCGTCCTCGCCTAGAGAAACCCAAGCGAGAGACAATAATGCTTGAGGAAGCTGAAGGAAGGTGTCAGGGCTCTGTTTTACTGACCACAGGATCCCAGTAAATGTCTTGGAGAACACAGGGGCCATCTTCTCGGGTTCAAAAAAGAGAACGGGCACATTGTCAAAGGAAAGATTTAAATTACTGTCAGCATATGATTGCTTCCAAAGATAACGCACACCAGAAGGTTTGCATGGAGACTGGGGGGCTTGCCAATCCATCAAGGTGAAAAATGTCTCTCTGTCCTTTTTTCCCAGTTGGCCACATGCTTTTCATGGCACTGGCTCCCGGCTCGGCTGTTGAGCCAGTGAAACTCTTTTGAGCAGGAGTTGAGGTGGCCGGTGAACATCAGCGGCGAACAAAATCGTCCTGTTTCAATACGAAGCCACCTATATCACCTCTTGGACATTATCATTGTCCTGGGCTCTGAATCACCAGCCCAGATGTAGAATGCGCCTGACAGGTACCTATTGTTTGAATGAGGCTCTGGTTAACCCCTCTCGGTAACTTAGTGGCATGGGAGTCTGGACAAGGGACTACCTTTACTTTCCAGATGAGAAAACTCACTCAAAAAGACAAAGGTATTGACCCACAGGAACACAACTGGTTAACAACAAAGCCCTATTCCCAACCAGTGTCTGGAGCCAGAGCTCGGAGCCCCACATGCCTGTGCCCAGCTGAGCAGTCACTCTCTCCTGAACCTTCCAAAGATCTGAGCAGATCCTTCCCCCTCCCCATCCAGAATATGTTTTTTCATAGGATGGCGTGGATCTGCAGCTCTGGGAGAGGGACATATCTCATGGGAACACACGGAGCAGATGAAGGGGGAGGAGGGGAGAGTGGAGCCCATCTTGGCCCACCAGGCCTGGAGGATGATGTTCCCACTCAGAGAAGCCATTCCACATAGAAGACCACATGGCCAGCCCCACGATGAGACACGACGTCCCTCAAAGACCCATCGCCCTAGAAGGGACAACACTGGAGACACAGTGTGGGAATTTCAGCGACCTGATCCCACCACAGCGAAGCATAACACTAAGGGGGTGCAGCAGAAGAGCAAGGAAATGGAGCAGCAAGGTGCCCAAGGAATGCCAAAGGAGGCCTTTGGGGGCAGGACTTGGTGCCCGCACACACTGGACTGGAAAACACTCCTAAGGCCAACAAACAGTCCGTAAACTGACTATGAGCTTTCCTGTCTTGATGAGTTGTGTTTTCTTTTATGGTCATTGGATTTTGGCTGTTTTCTTTCTTTTGGTGCATGCTTTTGCTCTGTCTTGTGTTTGTGCATGTTATTACCTCTACTGTATGTCTCAAAAGAGATGCTGGATGAACAATCTCAGGAGAGAAAAAGGGGGCCCAACACTTCTGGGGGTCCACGAGAGAAAGGGAGTTGGGGGGAAAGGGAGTGGTGTTAAGAAAGCCAGAGACAGGGGAACAACAAGTAGATACAAATCCGTGGTGAGGGCGATGTAGGAAGCCTGGTAGGGCGTGACCAAGGGTAAAGGAACCAAGAGGAATGACTGAAACCCAAATGAAGACTGAGCATGGCAGTGGGCACAAGAGGGAGATGAAGGGGAATAGCAGAGCGACCTAAGAAGCATTGGCGATTTAGAGAGGTCTAAATAAAGGCACGAACTTATGTAAATATATGTATCTGTGAGCATAGGGAAATAGCCCTATGTCCATATTTTTATAGGTTTCGTATTAAGGTAGCAGATGGCCTTTTGGCCTGCACTCAAGTACGATCTCAATGCAAGAATACTTGGTACTATTACATTGGCATTCCATAATGCTCACCTTCCCGACACGATCACTGAAGACTAAGTGGTTGCATAAGCAATTGTGATCAAGAAAGATGATGGTGCCAAGCTATCAAAAATTTTGGCAGCTGAGGTCTTAAAGGCTTGAAGGGTAAGCGAGCGGCCATCTAGCTCAGAAGCAACAAAGCCCACAGGGAGTAAGCCTACCAGCCTGTGGGATCAGGAGGATTCAAAGGGACCTGGCACCATCAGTACAAAAAAATCTTATCATTGCGAATGAGCGGGGAGTGCTGGGTAGAGACCCAAAGCCCATTTGCAGTCCACTGGACATTCCCTTAAGAAAGGTCTCGGGGACAAGACGAGCCAAGACAGGGTGCGAGACAGCAACAATGAAACACAACTTTCCTCTAGCTCCGCAATGTTTCCTCTCCCCTCACTATCAAGATCCCAATTATAACTTACAAATCTGGCTAGACCAGACAATGTGCACTGGGAAAGATAGGAAGTGGAAAGACAGGGAATTCTTGGCAGATGAGCCCTTGAGGACCAGTGTTATGAATGGAGATACTGGGAGGGTGGAGGGACGGTAGGTTGGATGGGGGGGCGGGGGGGAACAAATTACAAGGATCTACATTTAACCTCAAAAGATAAAGGGGTGAAGGGGGGATATCAGACAGTGCAAGATATGACCAAATAATAATTAGTAAATTATCAAGGATTTGTGAGAGAGGGGTAGTGAGAAGGGGTGGGGAATGAGGAGCTGAGGCCAGGGGCTTGGGTGGAGAGAAGATATTTTGAGAATAATGAGCGCAATGAATGTCCAAATGTGCTTTATAAGATTGATGTATGTACGGATTGGGGTTATTGTTGTATGAACCCCTAATAAAAGGAGGGAAAAAAAGACTCTGGCAGAGGGCTGATGCTAGGATGATCTCAGGCTGGATTAGACCAGCAAAAGCAGGTACTGGAGTCACCTCACCCTCTGTCTATTCCTGTGTGAGCCACGAAGCTCAGGTCCACAGCCCTGGCAGCTGGACAGTGAGAGAGGCGGGGCTCTGATTTCATTCCACAAGGGGAATGGCCCTACTGTCCTGCAGGGCCCAACCTCCTGTGTAGTGCTGCTCTCTGGGGCAGCTCTTTCATGGAGCCCACACCATGGGAGCTCTACAATTCATGGGGGATTGGCAAAAGCCTCTGCTCATGCACACACACCACCCCCTAGGTGGAGGACCTCGGGGAACAAAGCCTGAGGCAGACACCAAGCCCACTAACTGATCCTGTAAGAGATAGAATCAGGATCCCGAAACTGGCAAAAGGGAGTAAGAGGCAGCATCACTGGGTCCCAGCCCCTGCCACTGCCATCTCCAAGGAGTGACATTCCCAAACAGAGGGTTTTCCAAAGGCACTGTCAGGACTGTGGAATGAGCAGCTCATTTGTGGACATGGATACTATGTGATCCAGATGTACTACCTCCTCCGTTCCAGTCAGCGGAGACTGAAAACCCTGCCAAGCAGAGAGCCATGCATCTGAACAGTATCCACCAGTCACTCATGTCCAGTCCTGCTGCCTCTAAAGAGCTTTCCTGGGTTGGTCAGATCTCTCTGGGGACAGATATCCCTCTGTCCTTGGTTCTGCGTGAGAAAGAATTCACGCCAGAGCCTGGTTTGTGATCCAAGTGAGGTTTAGGAGAGAGCTAGGGAGGGGTGGTGGGCAACCCTGGTCGATCCCAGTGGCTGAATTGAATATACTTGGCCTACGTGGGTCGAGGCAGGTGCAGCGCCCACCTAGGTGTACCTGCCCTTCCTGGCCGGAAACCTGGACCTCTGAGCACGCACAGTGTGCCACTCCTTCCTGGGCCGCTAACTGGGCCCTCTGAGCATGTGTAATGGACACCCCAGTCCCTATGCTAGCTACCTAACATTTACACCCTGAAGAGATATGGACCCAAATCTCTGGGGTACTGGGCGACGACATCTCTAGCTACTTCCTGCTGGCAAAATGGGCGATGTGGGGCTTTGGGTCCACACCCTTCCTGCTCTGCTGGGAGGGGTTGTGCAATCAGGGCTAGGATGGATAAGGTTGAAGTGGTCCAGGAGATGGTGGTCCTGGAGCTGGCACACTTGGATTACGGGCCTTGGTAACTTGAGAATTTCTGGAAAAACCAACAAAAGGACAAAGGGGTGAACACTTTAACTGAGACAAGGCTAGAATTGTGAGGTGGAAGTGCCCTTGAAAGTAGGTGAGTATCACAGGAAGTAAGTAAAAACCTTAGTGTTATCAGGCATGTGTGTTTGTTCATTCTAAGGACAGGCACGGGGGTAAAAGCGTTCACAAATTCCCCTAGGAGGGTCCAAAGTTTGGGCACTACTGGGTGCAGTGGGATCACTGCTTCATTTATGATCCTAAGGTCTTGGACCTACTTATAAGAAACATCCTTCTTTTTAACCCTATAACGCCTCAATTTTAAATTTGGGGGCAAAAAATTTTTTGTTTGGATTCATTACTTTCATAGTTATCAATATAGATCCATATATATTCATTTCTTAAATGTTACGGAAGGTCTTGCTCGGCGTTATAGGGTTAAATTGTAATATTGGGATACTACAGGCGGAGTCAACAGGGATCAAAAGTAGAGTAACTGCCTGTGTCATTTTTAATTTTCTTGGGTTCCATATGAGCATAAGGCTTGTAAATTACCCGGGGACCAAATTCCCCTGGTGCCTCTACTACGGGTAGAATGTTTAGGGAGGTTTCAGGGCTGGGAAAATAGTAACCTAAAGTCCAGGATCCCTTAGGGCAGGGGTCCTCAAATTGTTTACACAGAGGGCCAGTTCACTGTCCCTCCCACCGTTGGAGGGCCAGACTATCGTTTTTTTTAAAAAAAAAAATGAACAAATTCCTATGCACACTGCAAGAGTCGGCTGCTGAGCAGGACAGGCAGTGGCAGCAAAACACCCTGAGGGTGGGATAAATGGCAGCGGGCCACATGTGCCCCACGGGCCACAGTTTGAGGACGCCTGCCTTAGGGGTTCCTGGGTGCACGGGGTATGAACGTCTCCTATTGCTCCTCAAGAGGAGAAATGCTCTAAGTTCTGGCATCTCCACCCACTTTCCCATCACTCTATAGAACTGTTCCAGGTGAATCACGGTTGGAAGGGAAAGTGTACCATTCTCTGGCCACCATTCTCCTTTCTCAAAAAGATATTGTGGCCAAATAGAGTTCCAAAGTGAATCTATCAGCTTTTGTTCGCCCAGCCTCTGTGTATCAACTCTATCCCAATTGGACAGGATTCATGCAAGGGGGCAATTCCTGAGCATCAAGCTGCTAAGTCCCATCTAGAAAGCACAAAACAAGGAGGCGATTGACAGCTTGCTGCCTCCCGGTCAATAACCCCGCTTGAGAGTGCACCCCTGGGTTGCCCTGAATCTGATGCCTCAGGCAGATGCCACAGCCCGAGGGAAGGGGTCAAAGACCAGTCGCTGAGGGCGACTTTAGGTCTAACCATTTTTCTGGACTACAGGCTAGGAGGACTACTGCTTCGGATGGCCCCACGGCCCTGCAAGACGCCTGCTGGCGGGGCAGACGCTCAAATCTCAGAAGGGAAGGGAACCTTAAGGGAAATTGGAATTTCTGGCTGGAACATCATGGCAGGGGAGCTGGGTATTAAGGAAGAGCTGTCCCCCAAAGTGCCTAAAGCAGCATCACTGAAAGCGTAAAGGGAACACTTAGTCCGGCTAGGCTTCCGAACGCCATTGGCCTAAGCCTGGGCAACGGAAAACCAGCCTGTAACAAGGAACCAACCTAAACTGGTAGAACACTAGCCCTATAACGCCTCCAGCTTTAAATTCAGGAAATAATTTTTTTGGTTTTTATTCTTTACTTTCATAGCTATCAATATAGATGGCATTCAAAATATATTTAAAAGATATAAAATGTTCAATGGTTTTTAAATGTAACCAAATGGTCACATTTATAATTTATAATTTGGGTACCAGATACGTTTTAATTCAATATGATGACAATTTCGTGCTCGGCGTTATAGGGCTAGAGCAGCTTGTTTGAAAAGCCAGGAGAAAGGTAAGGGAATGGAGGGGAAAAGGGAAACATTTGGCTCCCGGGACAAGGCAGGGCTAACTCCCAGGCCTCCTCACCCAGCTCCCTAGGCAGCACCCTTCCACATGTTTGGACTGGTGGGTGCCTTCTTGGCCAGGGTCAAAGACCCTGTTTCCCTTCGGCCACAATGGCGGCTATGTGGGATCTCTGGGAAAAGCTTAAACAGCCTTGACAAGAGTGAAGCCATTTGGGGCTGACAGAAGCCACCATGAAAAGAAAATAAAGTAGCTATGAACTGTCAATAAACCAGCTGATATTGGGGAGGTAGGCTGTGCAGACTTAGTCCAAGGGAATGTCACCAAAGAAATGGATGATCGGAAGGCTTGCAAGAATGACCAGAGCCTTTGTGTTCAACTAGGAATGGCTAACCCAAATACCCTACTTCTCCCTCTTCGTGCTTGCACACCTGCACCTTGCAAAGGTATAAAAACCTTCGGAAAATTAGACTCGGGGCTGCTCAGAATCCTGTCAAGAGGGGTGACACACCCTGCTGAGGAAATAAAACTTTTTCTGTTGAACTTGCCGACGGTGTGAGTTGTTTTTTTCTGGGAATGGACAGCCGCTACAACATTTCCAGGAGCACTGAGCTCCGACTGCCACTGTCTGTGCCTGTATAGAAAGGAGACCACCGGTACAGGAGTGCTCTCCCCAGAACTAGAGAATTTCTGATTTCTCTAGGGCAGGGGTCCTTCAACTCTTTAAAGAGGGACCAGTTCACTGTCCCTCCGACCCATTGGAGTGCCGGACTATAGTTTCAAAAACAACTATGAACAAATTCCAAGGCACACTGCACACATCTTATTTTGAAGTTAAAAACAAACCAACAAACGGGGCACAAACACATGGCTGACAGGATCAATGTCCTCGGCTGTGCCCATGTGGCCCACAGGCTGTCGTTTGAGGACCCCTGCTCTAGGCACTCACAAAGAGCACGCGGTTTCAACCCTAAAACCTGGAGACTCTGCAATTTGTTTAAAGTTGATTGGGTAGAAGGAGTCCCCGATGGGCCCACGCAAGACTCGTTTTCCCTCACCCTACTCCTCAGAGGTCATAATTCTGCTATAGGCAACCAGGAGATCCCGATCTGATCTCTGACATGGATGTGTGGATTGACATGGCCACTAATAAGCCAGCATCTATAAAAGACTTGCTCCCTCCCCCAACAGAAAGGGTTCTTGTTTCCATGAGTTCAGGAAACATGGCATGACCAGAAAAACAACTGGTCCAAGTTACTAAAACCACCAAGGTGGAGGCCGTCCCTCCCCTCCCCATCCCCATCCCTGTCGTCTTTATACCACTTTGCAGGAGGACCGGGGGAGCAGGAGAGCTGGCTTAGGACCCATTGGGACCGCTGCCTGCCTATCAGTTCCCGGGGGCCAGAGAGAGATATACAACCCTCTTTAAATTCACCCCACAACACGTGCACTAGGGCTGGCATGTCTGCTCAACCCCCGAGAAGGATCACTCGGCAGCTGCAGTCTCTGCTTAAGGCAAGCAGCCCCAACACCTGGGGAAGACCCCCGAGTCTCTCTTTGGGTACATGTCCCCTTTTCTTCCAGGGATTACATCATTGGAGTCAACAAAATCCCCTTTTCTGACAAACCACAAGGTCTGATTTCTTTGCTAGACAAGCTTTTACACATGCATCAGCCCACCTCAGACAACTGCCAGCCACTTCTCCAGGTGCTGGTCACAACAGAGGAACAGGAGCCCTTCCAGACAGAGGCCCAGAAAGCAGTCAATAGACCTGATGGTCAGCCAGCTGGCACTCCCCGCTTGAGAGAAACTCTTTTTGCCACTGCACGAACAATGGGGGACCCAAACTCCTAGTAAGGCCCCGAGGGCCTCGCCAGGTAGCACCAGGTTTTCTAGCAGGGCCTCCGCGGGACAGCTAGGAAACCTATGCATTTACCTAAGGTCAGTGAGAATTTTCAGGGTCCTACCTTTCTAGAGTGGCTGATGGAAGCCTGCGGGCTGTATACCCCTTTTGATCCAGAGGCCCTCGAGAACAAGAGGGCAAAAGTATTGCCTGTATTACTCAGCCCGCCTCAGACATGATAAAGAAATGGGAAGCATATCAAGGGAACAATCTTAGTGATTTGGTAGAAGTGCCTTAGAGGTTGTATCACAATACAGAGGACCCTACCACGACAGAGACAAAGAAATAGCTAAAATACTAGGAATTGCTATGAGACACACTAGAGAATCAGGAAAATAGATCATGGCCCCCTCACGGAGAGACTGACCTGTGGCACCGCCAAGTCCCGAGGAAAAAGGATCCATGTGCCTGCTACAGAAAAGGCAGACATTGGAAAAACCACTGCATTGAAAACCCCAGGAGAGACGGACAATCCTCCACTAGAGAGGACGGGCCTCGTCCTCGCCTAGAGAAACCCAAGCGAGAGACAATAATGCTTGAGGAAGCTGAAGGAAGGTGTCAGGGCTCTGTTTTACTGACCAAAGGATCCCAGTAAATGTCTTGGAGAACACAGGGGCCATCTACTCGGGTTCAAAAAAGAGAACGGGCACATTGTCAAAGGAAAGATTTAAATTACTGTCAGCATATGATTGCTTCCAAAGATAACGCACACCAGAAGGTTTGCATGGAGACTGGGGGGCTTGCCAAGCCATCAAGGTGAAAAATGTCTCTCTGTCCTTTTTTCGCAGTTGGCCACATGGTTTTCATGGCACTGGCTCCCGGCTCGGCTGTTGAGCCAGTGAAACTCTTTTGAGCAGGAGTTGAGGTGGCCGGTGAACATCAGCGGCGGACAAAATCGTCCTGTTTCAATACGAAGCCACCTATATCACCTCTTGGACATTATCATTGTCCTGGGCTCTGAATCACCAGCCCAGATGTAGAATGCGCCTGACAGGTACCTATTGTTTGAATGAGGCTCTGGTTAACCCCTCTCGGTAACTTAGTGGCATGGGAGTCTGGACAAGGGACTACCTTTACTTTCCAGATGAGAAAACTCACTCAAAAAGACAAAGGTATTGACCCACAGGAACACAACTGGTTAACAACAAAGCCATATTCCCAACCAGTGTCTGGAGCCAGAGCTCGGAGCCCCACATGCCTGTGCCCAGCTGAGCAGTCACTCTCCCCTGAACCTTCCAAAGATCTGAGCAGATCCTTCCCCCTCCCCATCCAGAATATGTTTTTTCATAGGATGGCGTGGATCTGCAGCTCTGGGAGAGGGACATATCTCATGGGAACACACGGAGCAGATGAAGGGGGAGGAGGGGAGAGTGGAGCCCATCTTGGCCCACCAGGCCTGGAGGATGATGTTCCCACTCAGAGAAGCCATTCCACATAGAAGACCACATGGCCAGCCCCACGATGAGACACGACGTCCCTCAAAGACCCATAGCCCTAGAAGGGACAACACTGGAGACACAGTGTGGGAATTGCAGCGACCTGATCCCACCACAGCGAAGCATAACACTAAGGGGGTGCAGCAGAAGCGCAAGGAAATGGAGCAGCAAGGTGCCCAAGGAATGCCAAAGGAGGCCTTTGGGGGCAGGACTTGGTGCCCGCACACACTGGACTGGAAAACACTCCTAAGGCCAACAAACAGTCCGTAAACTGACTATGAGCTTTCCTGTCTTGATGAGTTGTGTTTTCTTTTATGGTCATTGGATTTTGGCTGTTTTCTTTCTTTTGGTGCATGCTTTTGCTCTGTCTTGTGTTTGTGCATGTTATTACCTCTACTGTATGTCTCAAAAGAGATGCTGGATGAACAATCTCAGGAGAGAAAAAGGTGGCCCAACACTTCTGGGGTTCCACGAGAGAAAGGGAATTGGGGGGAAAGGGAGTGGTGTTAAGAAAGCCAGAGACAGGGGAACAACAAGTAGATACAAATCCGTGGTGAGGGCGATGTAGGAAGCCTGGTAGGGCGTGACCAAGGGTAAAGGAACCAAGAGGAATGACTGAAACCCAAATGAAGACTGAGCATGGCAGTGGGCACAAGAGGGAGATGAAGGGGAATAGCAGAGCGACCTAAGAAGCATTGGCGATTTAGAGAGGTCTAAATAAAGGCACGGACTTATGTAAATATATGTATCTGTGAGCATAGGGAAATAGCCCTATGTCCATATTTTTATAGGTTTCGTATTAAGGTAGCAGATGGCCTTTTGGCCTGCACTCAAGTACGATCTCAATGCAAGAATACTTGGTACTATTACATTGGCATTCCATAATGCTCACCTTCCCGACACGATCACTGAAGACTAAGTGGTTGCATAAGCAATTGTGATCAAGAAAGATGATGGTGCCAAGCTATCAAAAATTTTGGCAGCTGAGGTCTTAAAGGCTTGAAGGGTAAGCGAGCGGCCATCTAGCTCAGAAGCAACAAAGCCCACAGGGAGTAAGCCTACCAGCCTGTGGGATCAGGAGGATTCAAAGGGACCTGGCACCATCAGTACAAAAAAATCTTATCATTGCGAATGAGCGGGGAGTGCTGGGTAGAGACCCAAAGCCCATTTGCAGTCCACTGGACATTCCCTTAAGAAAGGTCTCGGGGACAAGACGAGCCAAGACAGGGTGCGAGACAGCAACAATGAAACACAACTTTCCTCTAGCTCCGCAATGTTTCCTCTCCCCTCACTATCAAGATCCCAATTATAACTTACAAATCTGGCTAGACCAGACAATGTGCACTGGGAAAGATAGGAAGTGGAAAGACAGGGAATTCTTGGCAGATGAGCCCTTGAGGACCAGTGTTATGAATGGAGATACTGGGAGGGTGGAGGGACGGTAGGTTGGATGGGGGGGCGGGGGGGAACAAATTACAAGGATCTACATTTAACCTCAAAAGATAAAGGGGTGAAGGGGGGATATCAGACAGTGCAAGATATGACCAAATAATAATTAGTAAATTATCAAGGATTTGTGAGAGAGGGGTAGTGAGAAGGGGTGGGGAATGAGGAGCTGAGGCCAGGGGCTTGGGTGGAGAGAAGATATTTTGAGAATAATGAGCGCAATGAATGTCCAAATGTGCTTTATAAGATTGATGTATGCACGGATTGGGGTTATTGTTGTATGAACCCCTAATAAAAGGAGGGAAAAAAAGACTCTGGCAGAGGGCTGATGCTAGGATGATCTCAGGCTGGATTAGACCAGCAAAAGCAGGTACTGGAGTCACCTCACCCTCTGTCTATTCCTGTGTGAGCCACGAAGCTCAGGTCCACAGCCCTGGCAGCTGGACAGTGAGAGAGGCGGGGCTCTGATTTCATTCCACAAGGGGAATGGCCCTACTGTCCTGCAGGGCCCAACCTCCTGTGTAGTGCTGCCCTCTGGGGCAGCTCTTTCATGGAGCCCACACCATGGGAGCTCTACAATTCATGGGGGATTGGCAAAAGCCTCTGCTCATGCACACACACCACCCCCTAGGTGGAGGACCTCGGGGAACAAAGCCTGAGGCAGACACCAAGCCCACTAACTGATCCTGTAAGAGATAGAATCAGGATCCCGAAACTGGCAACTGGGAGTAAGAGGCAGCATCACTGGGTCCCAGCCCCTGCCACTGCCATCTCCAAGGAGTGACATTCCCAAACAGAGGGTTTTCCAAAGGCACTGTCAGGACTGTGGAATGAGCAGCTCATTTGTGGACATGGATACTATGTGATCCAGATGTACTACCTCCTCCGTTCCAGTCAGCAGAGACTGAAAACTCTGCCAAGCAGAGAGCCATGCATCTGAACAGTATCCACCAGTCACTCATGTCCAGTCCTGCTGCCTCTAAAGAGCTTTCCTGGGTTGGTCAGATCTCTCTGGGGACAGATATCCCTCTGTCCTTGGTTCTGCGTGAGAAAGAATTCACGCCAGAGCCTGGTTTGTGATCCAAGTGAGGTTTAGGAGAGAGCTAGGGAGGGGTGGTGGGCAACCCTGGTCGATCCCAGTGGCTGAATTGAATATACTTGGCCTACGTGGGTCGAGACAGGTGCAGCGCCCACCTAGGTGTACCTGCCCTTCCTGGCCGGAAACCTGGACCTCTGAGCACGCACAGTGTGCCACTCCTTCCTGGGCCGCTAACTGGGCCCTCTGAGCATGTGTAATGGACACCCCAGTCCCTATGCTAGCTACCTAACATTTACACCCTGAAGAGATATGGACCCAAATCTCTGGGGTACTGGGCGACGACATCTCTAGCTACTTCCTGCTGGCAAAATGGGCGATGTGGGGCTTTGGGTCCACACCCTTCCTGCTCTGCTGGGAGGGGTTGTGCAATCAGGGCTAGGATGGATAAGGTTGAAGTGGTCCAGGAGATGGTGGTCCTGGAGCTGGCACACTTGGATTACGGGCCTTGGTAACTTGAGAATTTCTGGGAAAACCAACAAAAGGACAAAGGGGTGAACACTTTAACTGAGACAAGGCTAGAATTGTTAGGTGGAAGTGCCCTTGAAAGTAGGTGAGTATCACAGGAAGTAAGTAAAAACCTTAGTGTTATCAGGCATGTGTGTTTGTTCATTCTAAGGACAGGCACGGGGGTAAAAGCGTTCACAAATTCCCCTAGGAGGGTCCAAAGTTTGGGCACCACTGGGTGCAGTGGGATCACTGCTTCATTTATGATCCTAAGGTCTTGGACCTACTTATAAGAAACATCCTTCTTTTTAACCCTATAACGCCTCAATTTTAAATTTGGGGGCAAAAAAATTTTTGTTTGGATTCATTACTTTCATAGTTATCAATATAGATCCATATATATTCATTTCTTAAATGTTACGGAAGGTCTTGCTCGGCGTTATAGGGTTAAATTGTAATATTGGGATACTACAGGCGGAGTCAACAGGGATCAAAAGTAGAGTAACTGCCTGTGTCATTTTTAATTTTCTTGGGTTCCATATGAGCATAAGGCTTGTAAATTACCCGGGGACCAAATTCCCCTGGTGCCTCTACAACGGGTAGAATGTTTAGGGAGGTTTCAGGGCTGGGAAAATAGTAACCTAAAATCCAGGATCCCTTAGGGCAGGGGTCCTCAAATTGTTTACACAGAGGGCCAGTTCACTGTCCCTCCCACCGTTGGAGGGCCAGACTATCGTTTTTAAAAAAAAAATGAACAAATTCCTATGCACACTGCAAGAGTCGGCTGCTGAGCAGGACAGGCAGTGGCAGCAAAACACCCTGAGGGTGGGATAAATGGCAGCGGGCCACATGTGCCCCACGGGCCACAGTTTGAGGACGCCTGCCTTAGGGGTTCCTGGGTGCACGGGGGATGAAGGTCTCCTATTGCTCCTCAAGAGGAGAAATGCTCTAAGTTCTGGCATCTCCGCCCACTTTCCCATCACTCTATAGAACTGTTCCAGGTGAATCACGGTTGGAAGGGAAAGTGTACCATTCTCTGGCCACCATTCTCCTTTCTCAAAAAGATATTGTGGCCAAATAGAGTTCCAAAGTGAATCTATCAGCTTTTGTGCGCCCAGCCTCTGTGTATCAACTCTATCCCAATTGGACAGGATTCATGCAAGGGGGCAATTCCTGAGCATCAATCTGCTAAGTCCCATCTAGAAAGCACAAAACAAGGAGGCGATTGACAGCTTGCTGCCTCCCGGTCAATAACCCCGCTTGAGAGTGCACCCCTGGGTTGCCCTGAATCTGATGCCTCAGGCAGATGCCACAGCCCGAGGGAAGGGGTCAAAGACCAGTCGCTGAGGGCGACTTTAGGTCTAACCATTTTTCTGGACTACAGGCTAGGAGGACTACTGCTTGGGATGGCCCCACGGCCCTGCAAGACGCCTGCTGGCGGGGCAGACGCTCAAATCTCAGAAGGGAAGGGAACCTTAAGGGAAATTGGAATTTCTGGCTGGAACATCATGGCAGTGGAGCTGGGTATTAAGGAAGAGCTGTCCCCCAAAGTGCCTAAAGCAGCATCACTGAAAGCGTAAAGGGAACACTTAGTCCGGCTAGGCTTCCGAACGCCATTGGCCTAAGCCTGGGCAACGGAAAACCAGCCTGTAACAAGGAACCAACCTAAACTGGTAGAACACTAGCCCTATAACGCCTCCAGTTTTAAATTCAGGAAATAATATTTTTTTTTGTTTTTATTCTTTACTTTCATAGCTATCAATATAGATGGCATTCAAAATATATTTAAAAGATATAAAATGTTCAATGGTTTTTAAATGTAACCAAATGGTCACATTTATAATTTATAATTTGGGTACCAGATACGTTTTAATTCAATATGATGACAATTTCGTGCTCGGCGTTATAGGGCTAGAGCAGCTTGTTTGAAAAGCCAGGAGAAAGGTAAGGGAATGGAGGGGAAAAGGGAAACATTTGGCTCCCGGGACAAGGCAGGGCTAACTCCCAGGCCTCCTCACCCAGCTCCCTAGGCAGCACCCTTCCACATGTTTGGACTGGTGGGTGCCTTCTTGGCCAGGGTCAAAGACCCTGTTTCCCTTCGGCCACAATGGCGGCTATGTGGGATCTCTGGGAAAAGCTTAAACAGCCTTGACAAGAGTGAAGCCATTTGGGGCTGACAGAAGCCACCATGAAAAGAAAATAAAGTAGCTATGAACTGTCAATAAACCAGCTGATATTGGGGAGGTAGGCTGTGCAGACTTAGTCCAAGGGAATGTCACCAAAGAAATGGATGATCGGAAGGCTTGCAAGAATGACCAGAGCCTTTGTGTTCAACTAGGAATGGCTAACCCAAATACCCTACTTCTCCCTCTTCGTGCTTGCACACCTGCACCTTGCAAAGGTATAAAAACCTTCGGAAAATTAGACTCGGGGCTGCTCAGACTCCTGTCAAGAGGGGTGACACACCCTGCTGAGGAAATAAAACTTTTTCTGTTGAACTTGCCGACGGTGTGAGTTGTTTTTTTCTGGGAATGGACAGCCGCTACAACATTTCCAGGAGCACTGAGCTCCGACTGCCACTGTCTGTGCCTGTATAGAAAGGAGACCACCGGTACAGGAGTGCTCTCCCCAGAACTAGAGAATTTCTGATTTCTCTAGGGCAGGGGTCCTTCAACTCTTTAAAGAGGGACCAGTTCACTGTCCCTCCGACCCATTGGAGTGCCGGACTATAGTTTCAAAAACAACTATGAACAAATTCCAAGGCACACTGCACACATCTTATTTTGAAGTTAAAAACAAACCAACAAACGGGGCACAAACACATGGCTGACAGGATCAATGTCCTCGGCTGTGCCCATGTGGCCCACAGGCTGTCGTTTGAGGACCCCTGCTCTAGGCACTCACAAAGAGCACGCGGTTTCAACCCTAAAGCCTGGAGACTCTGCAATTTGTTTAAAGTTGATTGGGTAGAAGGAGTCCCCGATGGGCCCACGCAAGACTCGTTTTCCCTCACCCTACTCCTCAGAGGTCATAATTCTGCTATGGGCAACCAGGAGATCCCGATCTGATCTCTGACATGGATGTGTGGATTGACATGGCCACTAATAAGCCAGCATCTATAAAAGACTTGCTCCCTCCCCCAACAGAAAGGGTTCTTGTTTCCATGAGTTCAGGAAACATGGCATGACCAGAAAAACAACTGGTCCAAGTTACTAAAACCACCAAGGTGGAGGCCGTCCCTCCCCTCCCCATCCCCCTCCCTGTCGTCTTTATACCACTTTGCAGGAGGACCGGGGGAGCAGGAGAGCTGGCTTAGGACCCATTGGGACCGCTGGCTGCCTATCAGTTCCCGGGGGCCAGAGAGAGATATACAACCCTCTTTAAATTCACCCCACAACACGTGCACTAGGGCTGGCATGTCTGCTCAACCCCCAAGAAGGATCACTCGGCAGCTGCAGTCTCTGCTTAAGGCAAGCAGCCCCAACACCTGGGGAAGACCCCCGAGTCTCTCTTTGGGTACGTGTCCCCTTTTCTTCCAGGGATTACATCATTGGAATCAACAAAATCCCCTTTTCTGACAAACCACAAGGTCTGATTTCTTTGCTAGACAAGCTTTTACACATGCATCAGCCCACCTCAGACAACTGCCAGCCACTTCTCCAGGTGCTGGTCACAACAGAGGAACAGGAGCCCTTCCAGACAGAGGCCCAGAAAGCAGTCAATAGACCTGATGGTCAGCCAGCTGGCACTCCCCGCTTGAGAGAAACTCTTTTTGCCACTGCACGAACAATGGGGGACCCAAACTCCTAGTAAGGCCCCGAGGGCCTCACCAGGTAGCACCAGGTTCTCTAGCAGGGCCTCCGCGGGACAGCTAGGAAACCTATGCATTTACCTAAGGTCAGTGAGAATTTTCAGGGTCCTACCTTTCTAGAGTGGCTGATGGAAGCCTGCGGGCTGTATACCCCTTTTGATCCAGAGGCCCTCGAGAACAAGAGGGCAAAAGTATTGCCTGTATTACTCAGCCCGCCTCAGACATGATAAAGAAATGGGAAGCATATCAAGGGAACAATCTAAGTGATTTGGTAGAAGTGCCTTAGAGGTTGTATCACAATACAGAGGACCCTACCACGACAGAGACAAAGAAATAGCTAAAATACTAGGAATTGCTATGAGACACACTAGAGAATCAGGAAAAGAGATCATGGCCCCCTCACGGAGAGACTGACCTGTGGCACCGCCAAGTCCCGAGGAAAAAGGATCCATGTGCCTGCTACAGAAAAGGCAGACATTGGAAAAACCACTGCATTGAAAACCCCAGGAGAGACGGACAATCCTCCACTAGAGAGGACGGGCCTCGTCCTCGCCTAGAGAAACCCAAGCGAGAGACAATAATGCTTGAGGAAGCTGAAGGAAGGTGTCAGGACTCTGTTTTACTGACCCCAGGATCCCAGTAAATGTCTTGGAGAACACAGGGGCCATCTTCTCGGGTTCAAAAAAGAGAACGGGCACATTGTCAAAGGAAATATTTAAATTACTGTCAGAATATGATTGCTTCCAAAGATAACGCACACCAGAAGGTTTGCATGGTGACTGGGGGGCTTGCCAAGCCATCAAGGTGAAAAATGTCTCTCTGTCCTTTTTTCGCAGTTGGCCACATGGTTTTCATGGCACTGGCTCCCGGTTCGGCTGTTGAGCCAGTGAAACTCTTTTGAGCAGGAGTTGAGGTGGCCGGTGAACATCAGCGGCAGGACAAAATCGTCCTGTTTCAATACGAAGCCACCTATATCACCTCTTGGACATTATCATTGTCCTGGGCTCTGAATCACCAGCCCAGATGTAGAATGCGCCTGACAGGTACCTATTGTTTGAATGAGGCTCTGGTTAACCCCTCTCGGTAACTTAGTGGCATGGGAGTCTGGACAAGGGACTACCTTTACTTTCCAGATGAGAAAACTCACTCAAAAAGACAAAGGTATTGACCCACAGGAACACAACTGGTTAACAACAAAGCCATATTCCCAACCAGTGTCTGGAGCCAGAGCTCGGAGCCCCACATGCCTGTGCCCAGCTGAGCAGTCACTCTCCCCTGAACCTTCCAAAGATCTGAGCAGATCCTTCCCCCTCCCCATCCAGAATATGTTTTTTCATAGGATGGCGTGGATCTGCAGCTCTGGGAGAGGGACATATCTCATGGGAACACACGGAGCAGATGAAGGGGGAGGAGGGGAGAGTGGAGCCCATCTTGGCCCACCAGGCCTGGAGGATGATGTTCCCACTCAGAGAAGCCATTCCACATAGAAGACCACATGGCCAGCCCCACGATGAGACACGACGTCCCTCAAAGACCCATAGCCCTAGAAGGGACAACACTGGAGACACAGTGTGGGAATTGCAGCGACCTGATCCCACCACAGCGAAGCATAACACTAAGGGGGTGCAGCAGAAGCGCAAGGAAATGGAGCAGCAAGGTGCCCAAGGAATGCCAAAGGAGGCCTTTGGGGGCAGGACTTGGTGCCCGCACACACTGGACTGGAAAACACTCCTAAGGCCAACAAACAGTCCGTAAACTGACTATGAGCTTTCCTGTCTTGATGAGTTGTGTTTTCTTTTATGGTCATTGGATTTTGGCTGTTTTCTTTCTTTTGGTGCATGCTTTTGCTCTGTCTTGTGTTTGTGCATGTTATTACCTCTACTGTATGTCTCAAAAGAGATGCTGGATGAACAATCTCAGGAGAGAAAAAGGTGGCCCAACACTTCTGGGGGTCCACGAGAGAAAGGGAATTGGGGGGAAAGGGAGTGGTGTTAAGAAAGCCAGAGACAGGGGAACAACAAGTAGATACAAATCCGTGGTGAGGGCGATGTAGGAAGCCTGGTAGGGCGTGACCAAGGGTAAAGGAACCAAGAGGAATGACTGAAACCCAAATGAAGACTGAGCATGGCAGTGGGCACAAGAGGGAGATGAAGGGGAATAGCAGAGCGACCTAAGAAGCATTGGCGATTTAGAGAGGTCTAAATAAAGGCACGGACTTATGTAAATATATGTATCTGTGAGCATAGGGAAATAGCCCTATGTCCATATTTTTATAGGTTTCGTATTAAGGTAGCAGATGGCCTTTTGGCCTGCACTCAAGTACGATCTCAATGCAAGAATACTTGGTACTATTACATTGGCATTCCATAATGCTCACCTTCCCGACACGATCACTGAAGACTAAGTGGTTGCATAAGCAATTGTGATCAAGAAAGATGATGGTGCCAAGCTATCAAAAATTTTGGCAGCTGAGGTCTTAAAGGCTTGAAGGGTAAGCGAGCGGCCATCTAGCTCAGAAGCAACAAAGCCCACAGGGAGTAAGCCTACCAGCCTGTGGGATCAGGAGGATTCAAAGGGACCTGGCACCATCAGTACAAAAAAATCTTATCATTGCGAATGAGCGGGGAGTGCTGGGTAGAGACCCAAAGCCCATTTGCAGTCCACTGGACATTCCCTTAAGAAAGGTCTCGGGGACAAGACGAGCCAAGACAGGGTGCGAGACAGCAACAATGAAACACAACTTTCCTCTAGCTCCGCAATGTTTCCTCTCCCCTCACTATCAAGATCCCAATTATAACTTACAAATCTGGCTAGACCAGACAATGTGCACTGGGAAAGATAGGAAGTGGAAAGACAGGGAATTCTTGGCAGATGAGCCCTTGAGGACCAGTGTTATGAATGGAGATACTGGGAGGGTGGAGGGACGGTAGGTTGGATGGGGGGCCGGGGGGGAACAAATTACAAGGATCTACATTTAACCTCAAAAGATAAAGGGGTGAAGGGGGGATATCAGACAGTGCAAGATATGACCAAATAATAATTAGTAAATTATCAAGGATTTGTGAGAGAGGGGTAGTGAGAAGGGGTGGGGAATGAGGAGCTGAGGCCAGGGGCTTGGGTGGAGAGAAGATATTTTGAGAATAATGAGCGCAATGAATGTCCAAATGTGCTTTATAAGATTGATGTATGCACGGATTGGGGTTATTGTTGTATGAACCCCTAATAAAAGGAGGGAAAAAAAGACTCTGGCAGAGGGCTGATGCTAGGATGATCTCAGGCTGGATTAGACCAGCAAAAGCAGGTACTGGAGTCACCTCACCCTCTGTCTATTCTTGTGTGAGCCACGAAGCTCAGGTCCACAGCCCTGGCAGCTGGACAGTGAGAGAGGCGGGGCTCTGATTTCATTCCACAAGGGGAATGGCCCTACTGTCCTGCAGGGCCCAACCTCCTGTGTAGTGCTGCTCTCTGGGGCAGCTCTTTCATGGAGCCCACACCATGGGAGCTCTACAATTCATGGGGGATTGGCAAAAGCCTCTGTTTATGCACACACACCACCCCCTAGGTGGAGGACCTCGGGGAACAAAGCCTGAGGCAGACACCAAGCCCACTAACTGATCCTGTAAGAGATAGAATCAGGATCCCGAAACTGGCAACTGGGAGTAAGAGGCAGCATCACTGGGTCCCAGCCCCTGCCACTGCCATCTCCAAGGAGTGACATTCCCAAACAGAGGGTTTTCCAAAGGCACTGTCAGGACTGTGGAATGAGCAGCTCATTTGTGGACATGGATACTATGTGATCCAGATGTACTACCTCCTCCGTTCCAGTCAGCAGAGACTGAAAACTCTGCCAAGCAGAGAGCCATGCATCTGAACAGTATCCACCAGTCACTCATGTCCAGTCCTGCTGCCTCTAAAGAGCTTTCCTGGGTTGGTCAGATCTCTCTGGGGACAGATATCCCTCTGTCCTTGGTTCTGCGTGAGAAAGAATTCACGCCAGAGCCTGGTTTGTGATCCAAGTGAGGTTTAGGAGAGAGCTAGGGAGGGGTGGTGGGCAACCCTGGTCGATCCCAGTGGCTGAATTGAATATACTTGGCCTACGTGGGTCGAGACAGGTGCAGCGCCCACCTAGGTGTACCTGCCCTTCCTGGCCGGAAACCTGGACCTCTGAGCACGCACAGTGTGCCACTCCTTCCTGGGCCGCTAACTGGGCCCTCTGAGCATGTGTAATGGACACCCCAGTCCCTATGCTAGCTACCTAACATTTACACCCTGAAGAGATATGGACCCAAATCTCTGGGGTACTGGGCGACGACATCTCTAGCTACTTCCTGCTGGCAAAATGGGCGATGTGGGGCTTTGGGTCCACACCCTTCCTGCTCTGCTGGGAGGGGTTGTGCAATCAGGGCTAGGATGGATAAGGTTGAAGTGGTCCAGGAGATGGTGGTCCTGGAGCTGGCACACTTGGATTACGGGCCTTGGTAACTTGAGAATTTCTGGAAAAACCAACAAAAGGACAAAGGGGTGAACACTTTAACTGAGACAAGGCTAGAATTGTGAGGTGGAAGTGCCCTTGAACGTAGGTGAGTATCACAGGAAGTAAGTAAAAACCTTAGTGTTATCAGGCATGTGTGTTTGTTCATTCTAAGGACAGGCACGGGGGTAAAAGCGTTCACAAATTCCCCTAGGAGGGTCCAAAATTTGGGCACTACTGGGTGCAGTGGGATCACTGCTTCATTTATGATCCTAAGGTCTTGGACCTACTTATAAGAAACATCCTTCTTTTTAACCCTATAACGCCTCAATTTTAAATTTGGGGGCAAAAAAATTTTTGTTTGGATTCATTACTTTCATAGTTATCAATATAGATCCATATATATTCATTTCTTAAATGTTACGGAAGGTCTTGCTCGGCGTTATAGGGTTAAATTGTAATATTGGGATACTACAGGCGGAGTCAACAGGGATCAAAAGTAGAGTAACTGCCTGTGTCATTTTTAATTTTCTTGGGTTCCATATGAGCATAAGGCTTGTAAATTACCCGGGGACCAAATTCCCCTGGTGCCTCTACTACGGGTAGAATGTTTAGGGAGGTTTCAGGGCTGGGAAAATAGTAACCTAAAGTCCAGGATCCCTTAGGGCAGGGGTCCTCAAATTGTTTACACAGAGGGCCAGTTCACTGTCCCTCCCACCGTTGGAGGGCCAGACTATCGTTTTTAAAAAAAAATGAACAAATTCCTATGCACACTGCAAGAGTCGGCTGCTGAGCAGGACAGGCAGTGGCAGCAAAACACCCTGAGGGTGGGATAAATGGCAGCGGGCCACATGTGCCCCACGGGCCACAGTTTGAGGACGCCTGCCTTAGGGGTTCCTGGGTGCACGGGGGATGAAGGTCTCCTATTGCTCCTCAAGAGGAGAAATGCTCTAAGTTCTGGCATCTCCGCCCACTTTCCCATCACTCTATAGAACTGTTCCAGGTGAATCACGGTTGGAAGGGAAAGTGTACCATTCTCTGGCCACCATTCTCCTTTCTCAAAAAGATATTGTGGCCAAATAGAGTTCCAAAGTGAATCTATCAGCTTTTGTGCGCCCAGCCTCTGTGTATCAACTCTATCCCAATTGGACAGGATTCATGCAAGGGGGCAATTCCTGAGCATCAATCTGCTAAGTCCCATCTAGAAAGCACAAAACAAGGAGGCGATTGACAGCTTGCTGCCTCCCGGTCAATAACCCCGCTTGAGAGTGCACCCGTGGGTTGCCCTGAATCTGATGCCTCAGGCAGATGCCACAGCCCGAGGGAAGGGGTCAAAGACCAGTCGCTGAGGGCGACTTTAGGTCTAACCATTTTTCTGGACTACAGGCTAGGAGGACTACTGCTTGGGATGGCCCCACGGCCCTGCAAGACGCCTGCTGGCGGGGCAGACGCTCAAATCTCAGAAGGGAAGGGAACCTTAAGGGAAATTGGAATTTCTGGCTGGAACATCATGGCAGTGGAGCTGGGTATTAAGGAAGAGCTGTCCCCCAAAGTGCCTAAAGCAGCATCACTGAAAGCGTAAAGGGAACACTTAGTTCGGCTAGGCTTCCGAACGCCATTGGCCTAAGCCTGGGCAACGGAAAACCAGCCTGTAACAAGGAACCAACCTAAACTGGTAGATCACTAGCCCTATAACGCCTCCAGTTTTAAATTCAGGAAATAATTTTTTTTGTTTTTATTCTTTACTTTCATAGCTATCAATATAGATGGCATTCAAAATATATTTAAAAGATATAAAATGTTCAATGGTTTTTAAATGTAACCAAATGGTCACATTTATAATTTATAATTTGGGTACCAGATACGTTTTAATTCAATATGATGACAATTTCGTGCTCGGCGTTATAGGGCTAGAGCAGCTTGTTTGAAAAGCCAGGAGAAAGGTAAGGGAATGGAGGGGAAAAGGGAAACATTTGGCTCCCGGGACAAGGCAGGGCTAACTCCCAGGCCTCCTCACCCAGCTCCCTAGGCAGCACCCTTCCACATGTTTGGACTGGTGGGTGCCTTCTTGGCCAGGGTCAAAGACCCTGTTTCCCTTCGGCCACAATGGCGGCTATGTGGGATCTCTGGGAAAAGCTTAAACAGCCTTGACAAGAGTGAAGCCATTTGGGGCTGACAGAAGCCACCATGAAAAGAAAATAAAGTAGCTATGAACTGTCAATAAACCAGCTGATATTGGGGAGGTAGGCTGTGCAGACTTAGTCCAAGGGAATGTCACCAAAGAAATGGATGATCGGAAGGCTTGCAAGAATGACCAGAGCCTTTGTGTTCAACTAGGAATGGCTAACCCAAATACCCTACTTCTCCCTCTTCGTGCTTGCACACCTGCACCTTGCAAAGGTATAAAAACCTTCGGAAAATTAGACTCGGGGCTGCTCAGACTCCTGTCAAGAGGGGTGACACACCCTGCTGAGGAAATAAAACTTTTTCTGTTGAACTTGCCGACGGTGTGAGTTGTTTTTTTCTGGGAATGGACTGCCGCTACAACATTTCCAGGAGCACTGAGCTCCGACTGCCACTGTCTGTGCCTGTATAGAAAGGAGACCACCGGTACAGGAGTGCTCTCCCCAGAACTAGAGAATTTCTGATTTCTCTAGGGCAGGGGTCCTTCAACTCTTTAAAGAGGGACCAGTTCACTGTCCCTCCGACCCATTGGAGTGCCGGACTATAGTTTCAAAAACAACTATGAACAAATTCCAAGGCACACTGCACACATCTTATTTTGAAGTTAAAAACAAACCAACAAACGGGGCACAAACACATGGCTGACAGGATCAATGTCCTCGGCTGTGCCCATGTGGCCCACAGGCTGTCGTTTGAGGACCCCTGCTCTAGGCACTCACAAAGAGCACGCGGTTTCAACCCTAAAGCCTGGAGACTGCAATTTGTTTAAAGTTGATTGGGTAGAAGGAGTCCCCGATGGGCCCACGCAAGACTCGTTTTCCCTCACCCTACTCCTCAGAGGTCATAATTCTGCTATGGGCAACCAGGAGATCCCGATCTGATCTCTGACATGGATGTGTGGATTGACATGGCCACTAATAAGCCAGCATCTATAAAAGACTTGCTCCCTCCCCCAACAGAAAGGGTTCTTGTTTCCATGAGTTCAGGAAACATGGCATGACCAGAAAAACAACTGGTCCAAGTTACTAAAACCACCAAGGTGGAGGCTGTCCCTCCCCTCCCCATCCCCCTCCCTGTCGTCTTTATACCACTTTGCAGGAGGACCGGGGGAGCAGGAGAGCTGGCTTAGGACCCATTGGGACCGCTGCCTGCCTATCAGTTCCCGGGGGCCAGAGAGAGATATACAACCCTCTTTAAATTCACCCCACAACACGTGCACTAGGGCTGGCATGTCTGCTCAACCCCCGAGAAGGATCACTCGGCAGCTGCAGTCTCTGCTTAAGGCAAGCAGCCCCAACACCTGGGGAAGACCCCCGAGTCTCTCTTTGGGTACGTGTCCCCTTTTCTTCCAGGGATTACATCATTGGAATCAACAAAATCCCCTTTTCTGACAAACCACAAGGTCTGATTTCTTTGCTAGACAAGCTTTTACACATGCATCAGCCCACCTCAGACAACTGCCAGCCACTTCTCCAGGTGCTGGTCACAACAGAGGAACAGGAGCCCTTCCAGACAGAGGCCCAGAAAGCAGTCAATAGACCTGATGGTCAGCCAGCTGGCACTCCCCGCTTGAGAGAAACTCTTTTTGCCACTGCACGAACAATGGGGGACCCAAACTCCTAGTAAGGCCCCGAGGGCCTCGCCAGGTAGCACCAGGTTCTCTAGCAGGGCCTCCGCGGGACAGCTAGGAAACCTATGCATTTACCTAAGGTCAGTGAGAATTTTCAGGGTCCTACCTTTCTAGAGTGGCTGATGGAAGCCTGCGGGCTGTATACCCCTTTTGATCCAGAGGCCCTCGAGAACAAGAGGGCAAAAGTATTGCCTGTATTACTCAGCCCGCCTCAGACATGATAAAGAAATGGGAAGCATATCAAGGGAACAATCTTAGTGATTTGGTAGAAGTGCCTTAGAGGTTGTATCACAATACAGAGGACCCTACCACGACAGAGACAAAGAAATAGATAAAATACTAGGAATTGCTATGAGACACACTTGAGAATCAGGAAAAGAGATCATGGCCCCCTCACGGAGAGACTGACCTGTGGCACCGCCAAGTCCCGAGGAAAAAGGATCCATGTGCCTGCTACAGAAAAGGCAGACATTGGAAAAACCACTGCATTGAAAACCCCAGGAGAGACGGACAATCCTCCACTAGAGAGGACGGGCCTCGTCCTCGCCTAGAGAAACCCAAGCGAGAGACAATAATGCTTGAGGAAGCTGAAGGAAGGTGTCAGGGCTCTGTTTTACTGACCCCAGGATCCCAGTAAATGTCTTGGAGAACACAGGGGCCATCTTCTCGGGTTCAAAAAAGAGAACGGGCACATTGTCAAAGGAAATATTTAAATTACTGTCAGAATATGATTGCTTCCAAAGATAACGCACACCAGAAGGTTTGCATGGTGACTGGGGGGCTTGCCAAGCCATCAAGGTGAAAAATGTCTCTCTGTCCTTTTTTCGCAGTTGGCCACATGGTTTTCATGGCACTGGCTCCCGGTTCGGCTGTTGAGCCAGTGAAACTCTTTTGAGCAGGAGTTGAGGTGGCCGGTGAACATCAGCGGCAGGACAAAATCGTCCTGTTTCAATACGAAGCCACCTATATCACCTCTTGGACATTATCATTGTCCTGGGCTCTGAATCACCAGCCCAGATGTAGAATGCGCCTGACAGGTACCTATTGTTTGAATGAGGCTCTGGTTAACCCCTCTCGGTAACTTAGTGGCATGGGAGTCTGGACAAGGGACTACCTTTACTTTCCAGATGAGAAAACTCACTCAAAAAGACAAAGGTATTGACCCACAGGAACACAACTGGTTAACAACAAAGCCATATTCCCAACCAGTGTCTGGAGCCAGAGCTCGGAGCCCCACATGCCTGTGCCCAGCTGAGCAGTCACTCTCCCCTGAACCTTCCAAAGATCTGAGCAGATCCTTCCCCCTCCCCATCCAGAATATGTTTTTTCATAGGATGGCGTGGATCTGCAGCTCTGGGAGAGGGGCATATCTCATGGGAACACACGGAGCAGATGAAGGGGGAGGAGGGGAGAGTGGAGCCCATCTTGGCCCACCAGGCCTGGAGGATGATGTTCCCACTCAGAGAAGCCATTCCACATAGAAGACCACATGGCCAGCCCCACGATGAGACACGACGTCCCTCAAAGACCCATAGCCCTAGAAGGGACAACACTGGAGACACAGTGTGGGAATTGCAGCGACCTGATCCCACCACAGCGAAGCATAACACTAAGGGGGTGCAGCAGAAGCGCAAGGAAATGGAGCAGCAAGGTGCCCAAGGAATGCCAAAGGAGGCCTTTGGGGGCAGGACTTGGTGCCCGCACACACTGGACTGGAAAACACTCCTAAGGCCAACAAACAGTCCGTAAACTGACTATGAGCTTTCCTGTCTTGATGAGTTGTGTTTTCTTTTATGGTCATTGGATTTTGGCTGTTTTCTTTCTTTTGGTGCATGCTTTTGCTCTGTCTTGTGTTTGTGCATGTTATTACCTCTACTGTATGTCTGAAAAGAGATGCTGGATGAACAATCTCAGGAGAGAAAAAGGTGGCCCAACACTTCTGGGGGTCCACGAGAGAAAGGGAATTGGGGGGAAAGGGAGTGGTGTTAAGAAAGCCAGAGACAGGGGAACAACAAGTAGATACAAATCCGTGGTGAGGGCGATGTAGGAAGCCTGGTAGGGCGTGACCAAGGGTAAAGGAACCAAGAGGAATGACTGAAACCCAAATGAAGACTGAGCATGGCAGTGGGCACAAGAGGGAGATGAAGGGGAATAGCAGAGCGACCTAAGAAGCATTGGCGATTTAGAGAGGTCTAAATAAAGGCACGAACTTATGTAAATATATGTATCTGTGAGCATAGGGAAATAGCCCTATGTCCATATTTTTATAGGTTTCGTATTAAGGTAGCAGATGGCCTTTTGGCCTGCACTCAAGTACGATCTCAATGCAAGAATACTTGGTACTATTACATTGGCATTCCATAATGCTCACCTTCCCGACACAATCACTGAAGACTAAGTGGTTGCATAAGCAATTGTGATCAAGAAAGATGATGGTGCCAAGCTATCAAAAATTTTGGCAGCTGAGGTCTTAAAGGCTTGAAGGGTAAGCGAGCGGCCATCTAGCTCAGAAGCAACAAAGCCCACAGGGAGTAAGCCTACCAACCTGTGGGATCAGGAGGATTCAAAGGGACCTGGCACCATCAGTACAAAAAAATCTTATCATTGCGAATGAGCGGGGAGTGCTGGGTAGAGACCCAAAGCCCATTTGCAGTCCACTCTACATTCCCTTAAGAAAGGCCTCGGGGACAAGACGAGCCAAGACAGGGTGCGAGACAGCAACAATGAAACACAACTTTCCTCTAGCTCCGCAATGCTTCCTCTCCCCTCACTATCAAGATCCCAATTATAACTTACAAATCTGGCTAGACCAGACAATGTGCACTGGGAAAGATAGGAAGTGGAAAGACAGGGAATTCTTGGCAGATGAGCCCTTGAGGACCAGTGTTATGAATGGAGATACTGGGAGGGTGGAGGGACGGTAGGTTGGATGGGGGGGGCGGGGGGGAACAAATTACAAGGATCTACATTTAACCTCAAAAGATAAAGGGGTGAAGGGGGGATATCAGACAGTGCAAGATATGACCAAATAATAATTAGTAAATTATCAAGGATTTGTGAGAGAGGGGTAGTGAGAAGGGGTGGGGAATGAGGAGCTGAGGCCAGGGGCTTGGGTGGAGAGAAGATATTTTGAGAATAATGAGCGCAATGAATGTCCAAATGTGCTTTATAAGATTGATGTATGCACGGATTGAGGTTATTGTTGTATGAACCCCTAATAAAAGGAGGGAAAAAAAGACTCTGGCAGAGGGCTGATGCTAGGATGATCTCAGGCTGGATTAGACCAGCAAAAGCAGGTACTGGAGTCACCTCACCCTCTGTCTATTCCTGTGTGAGCCACGAAGCTCAGGTCCACAGCCCTGGCAGCTGGACAGTGAGAGAGGCGGGGCTCTGATTTCATTCCACAAGGGGAATGGCCCTACTGTCCTGCAGGGCCCAACCTCCTGTGTAGTGCTGCTCTCTGGGGCAGCTCTTTCATGGAGCCCACACCATGGGAGCTCTACAATTCATGGGGGATTGGCAAAAGCCTCTGCTCATGCACACACACCACCCCCTAGGTGGAGGACCTCGGGGAACAAAGCCTGAGGCAGACACCAAGCCCACTAACTGATCCTGTAAGAGATAGAATCAGGATCCCGAAACTGGCAACTGGGAGTAAGAGGCAGCATCACTGGGTCCCAGCCCCTGCCACTGCCATCTCCAAGGAGTGACATTCCCAAACAGAGGGTTTTCCAAAGGCACTGTCAGGACTGTGGAATGAGCAGCTCATTTGTGGACATGGATACTATGTGATCCAGATGTACTACCTCCTCCGTTCCAGTCAGCGGAGACTGAAAACCCTGCCAAGCAGAGAGCCATGCATCTGAACAGTATCCACCAGTCACTCATGTCCAGTCCTGCTGCCTCTAAAGAGCTTTCCTGGGTTGGTCAGATCTCTCTGGGGACAGATATCCCTCTGTCCTTGGTTCTGCGTGAGAAAGAATTCACGCCAGAGCCTGGTTTGTGATCCAAGTGAGGTTTAGGAGAGAGCTAGGGAGGGGTGGTGGGCAACCCTGGTCGATCCCAGTGGCTGAATTGAATATACTTGGCCTACGTGGGTCGAGGCAGGTGCAGCGCCCACCTAGGTGTACCTGCCCTTCCTGGCCGGAAACCTGGACCTCTGAGCACGCACAGTGTGCCACTCCTTCCTGGGCCGCTAACTGGGCCCTCTGAGCATGTGTAATGGACACCCCAGTCCCTATGCTAGCTACCTAACATTTACACCCTGAAGAGATATGGACCCAAATCTCTGGGGTACTGGGCGACGACATCTCTAGCTACTTCCTGCTGGCAAAATGGGCGATGTGGGGCTTTGGGTCCACACCCTTCCTGCTCTGCTGGGAGGGGTTGTACAATCAGGGCTAGGATGGATAAGGTTGAAGTGGTCCAGGAGATGGTGGTCCTGGAGCTGGCACACTTGGATTACGGGCCTTAGTAACTTGAGAATTTCTGGAAAAACCAACAAAAGGACAAAGGGGTGAACACTTTAACTGAGACAAGGCTAGAATTGTGAGGTGGAAGTGCCCTTGAAAGTAGGTGAGTATCACAGGAAGTAAGTAAAAACCTTAGTGTTATCAGGCATGTGTATTTGTTCATTCTAAGGACAGGCACGGGGGTAAAAGCGTTCACAAATTCCCCTAGGAGGGTCCAAAGTTTGGGCACTACTGGGTGCAGTGGGATCACTGCTTCATTTATGATCCTAAGGTCTTGGACCTACTTATAAGAAACATCCTTCTTTTTAACCCTATAACGCCTCAATTTTAAATTTGGGGGCAAAAAATTTTTTGTTTGGATTCATTACTTTCATAGTTATCAATATAGATCCATATATATTCATTTCTTAAATGTTACGGAAGGTCTTGCTCGGCGTTATAGGGTTAAATTGTAATATTGGGATACTACAGGCGGAGTCAACAGGGATCAAAAGTAGAGTAACTGCCTGTGTCATTTTTAATTTTCTTGGGTTCCATATGAGCATAAGGCTTGTAAATTACCCGGGGACCAAATTCCCCTGGTGCCTCTACTACGGGTAGAATGTTTAGGGAGGTTTCAGGGCTGGGAAAATAGTAACCTAAAGTCCAGGATCCCTTAGGGCAGGGGTCCTCAAATTGTTTACACAGAGGGCCAGTTCACTATCCCTCCCACCGTTGGAGGGCCAGACTATCGTTTTTAAAAAAAAAAAAAAATGAACAAATTCCTATGCACACTGCAAGAGTCGGCTGCTGAGCAGGACAGGCAGTGGCAGCAAAACACCCTGAGGGTGGGATAAATGGCAGCGGGCCACATGTGCCCCATGGGCCACAGTTTGAGGACGCCTGCCTTAGGGGTTCCTGGGTGCAAGGGGGATGAAGGTCTCCTATTGCTCCTCAAGAGGAGAAATGCTCTAAGTTCTGGCATCTCCGCCCACTTTCCCATCACTCTATAGAACTGTTCCAGGTGAATCACGGTTGGAAGGGAAAGTGTACCATTCTCTGGCCACCATTCTCCTTTCTCAAAAAGATATTGTGGCCAAATAGAGTTCCAAAGTGAATCTATCAGCTTTTGTGCGCCCAGCCTCTGTGTATCAACTCTATCCCAATTGGACAGGATTCATGCAAGGGGGCAATTCCTGAGCATCAATCTGCTAAGTCCCATCTAGAAAGCACAAAACAAGGAGGCGATTGACAGCTTGCTGCCTCCCGGTCAATAACCCCGCTTGAGAGTGCACCCCTGGGTTGCCCTGAATCTGATGCCTCAGGCAGATGCCACAGCCCGAGGGAAGGGGTCAAAGACCAGTCGCTGAGGGCGACTTTAGGTCTAACCATTTTTCTGGACTACAGGCTAGGAGGACTACTGCTTGGGATGGCCCCACGGCCCTGCAAGACGCCTGCTGGCGGGGCAGACGCTCAAATCTCAGAAGGGAAGGGAACCTTAAGGGAAATTGGAATTTCTGGCTGGAACATCATGGCAGGGGAGCTGGGTATTAAGGAAGAGCTGTCCCCCAAAGTGCCTAAAGCAGCATCACTGAAAGCGTAAAGGGAACACTTAGTCCGGCTAGGCTTCCGAACGCCATTGGCCTAAGCCTGGGCAACGGAAAACCAGCCTGTAACAAGGAACCAACCTAAACTGGTAGAACACTAGCCCTATAACGCCTCCAGTTTTAAATTCAGGAAATAATTTTTTTTGTTTTTATTCTTTACTTTCATAGCTATCAATATAGATGGCATTCAAAATATATTTAAAAGATATAAAATGTTCAATGGTTTTTAAATGTAACCAAATGGTCACATTTATAATTTATAATTTGGGTACCAGATACGTTTTAATTCAATATGATGACAATTTCGTGCTCGGCGTTATAGGGCTAGAGCAGCTTGTTTGAAAAGCCAGGAGAAAGGTAAGGGAATGGAGGGGAAAAGGGAAACATTTGGCTCCCGGGACAAGGCAGGGCTAACTCCCAGGCCTCCTCACCCAGCTCCCTAGGCAGCACCCTTCCACATGTTTGGACTGGTGGGTGCCTTCTTGGCCAGGGTCAAAGACCCTGTTTCCCTTCGGCCACAATGGCGGCTATGTGGGATCTCTGGGAAAAGCTTAAACAGCCTTGACAAGAGTGAAGCCATTTGGGGCTGACAGAAGCCACCATGAAAAGAAAATAAAGTAGCTATGAACTGTCAATAAACCAGCTGATATTGGGGAGGTAGGCTGTGCAGACTTAGTCCAAGGGAATGTCACCAAAGAAATGGATGATCGGAAGGCTTGCAAGAATGACCAGAGCCTTTGTGTTCAACTAGGAATGGCTAACCCAAATACCCTACTTCTCCCTCTTCGTGCTTGCACACCTGCACCTTGCAAAGGTATAAAAACCTTCGGAAAATTAGACTCGGGGCTGCTCAGACTCCTGTCAAGAGGGGTGACACACCCTGCTGAGGAAATAAAACTTTTTCTGTTGAACTTGCCGACGGTGTGAGTTGTTTTTTTCTGGGAATGGACAGCCGCTACAACATTTCCAGGAGCACTGAGCTCCGACTGCCACTGTCTGTGCCTGTATAGAAAGGAGACCACCGGTACAGGAGTGCTCTCCCCAGAACTAGAGAATTTCTGATTTCTCTAGGGCAGGGGTCCTTCAACTCTTTAAAGAGGGACCAGTTCACTGTCCCTCCGACCCATTGGAGTGCCGGACTATAGTTTCAAAAACAACTATGAACAAATTCCAAGGCACACTGCACACATCTTATTTTGAAGTTAAAAACAAACCAACAAACGGGGCACAAACACATGGCTGACAGGATCAATGTCCTCGGCTGTGCCCATGTGGCCCACAGGCTGTCGTTTGAGGACCCCTGCTCTAGGCACTCACAAAGAGCACGCGGTTTCAACCCTAAAACCTGGAGACTCTGCAATTTGTTTAAAGTTGATTGGGTAGAAGGAGTCCCCGATGGGCCCACGCAAGACTCGTTTTCCCTCACCCTACTCCTCAGAGGTCATAATTCTGCTATGGGCAACCAGGACATCCCGATCTGATCTCTGACATGGATGTGTGGATTGACATGGCCACTAATAAGCCAGCATCTATAAAAGACTTGCTCCCTCCCCCAACAGAAAGGGTTCTTGTTTCCATGAGTTCAGGAAACATGGCATGACCAGAAAAACAACTGGTCCAAGTTACTAAAACCACCAAGGTGGAGGCCGTCCCTCCCCTCCCCATCCCCATCCCTGTCGTCTTTATACCACTTTGCAGGAGGACCGGGGGAGCAGGAGAGCTGGCTTAGGACCCATTGGGACCGCTGCCTGCCTATCAGTTCCCGGGGGCCAGAGAGAGATATACAACCCTCTTTAAATTCACCCCACAACACGTGCACTAGGGCTGGCATGTCTGCTCAACCCCCGAGAAGGATCACTCGGCAGCTGCAGTCTCTGCTTAAGGCAAGCAGCCCCAACACCTGGGGAAGACCCCCGAGTCTCTCTTTGGGTACATGTCCCCTTTTCTTCCAGGGATTACATCATTGGAGTCAACAAAATCCCCTTTTCTGACAAACCACAAGGTCTGATTTCTTTGCTAGACAAGCTTTTACACATGCATCAGCCCACCTCAGACAACTGCCAGCCACTTCTCCAGGTGCTGGTCACAACAGAGGAACAGGAGCCCTTCCAGACAGAGGCCCAGAAAGCAGTCAATAGACCTGATGGTCAGCCAGCTGGCACTCCCCGCTTGAGAGAAACTCTTTTTGCCACTGCACGAACAATGGGGGACCCAAACTCCTAGTAAGGCCCCGAGGGCCTCGCCAGGTAGCACCAGGTTTTCTAGCAGGGCCTCCGCGGGACAGCTAGGAAACCTATGCATTTACCTAAGGTCAGTGAGAATTTTCAGGGTCCTACCTTTCTAGAGTGGCTGATGGAAGCCTGCGGGCTGTATACCCCTTTTGATCCAGAGGCCCTCGAGAACAAGAGGGTAAAAGTATTGCCTGTATTACTCAGCCCGCCTCAGACATGATAAAGAAATGGGAAGCATATCAAGGGAACAATCTTAGTGATTTGGTAGAAGTGCCTTAGAGGTTGTATCACAATACAGAGGACCCTACCACGACAGAGACAAAGAAATAGCTAAAATACTAGGAATTGCTATGAGACACACTAGAGAATCAGGAAAAGAGATCATGGCCCCCTCACGGAGAGACTGACCTGTGGCACCGCCAAGTCCCGAGGAAAAAGGATCCATGTGCCTGCTACAGAAAAGGCAGACATTGGAAAAACCACTGCATTGAAAACCCCAGGAGAGACGGACAATCCTCCACTAGAGAGGACGGGCCTCGTCCTCGCCTAGAGAAACCCAAGCGAGAGACAATAATGCTTGAGGAAGCTGAAGGAAGGTGTCAGGGCTCTGTTTTACTGACCCCAGGATCCCAGTAAATGTCTTGGAGAACACAGGGGCCATCTTCTCGGGTTCAAAAAAGAGAACGGGCACATTGTCAAAGGAAAGATTTAAATTACTGTCAGCATATGATTGCTTCCAAAGATAACGCACACCAGAAGGTTTGCATGGAGACTGGGGGGCTTGCCAATCCGTCAAGGTGAAAAATGTCTCTCTGTCCTTTTTTCCCAGTTGGCCACATGCTTTTCATGGCACTGGCTCCCGGCTCGGCTGTTGAGCCAGTGAAACTCTTTTGAGCAGGAGTTGAGGTGGCCGGTGAACATCAGCGGCGAACAAAATCGTCCTGTTTCAATACGAAGCCACCTATATCACCTCTTGTACATTATCATTGTCCTGGGCTCTGAATCACCAGCCCAGATGTAGAATGCGCCTGACAGGTACCTATTGTTTGAATGAGGCTCTGGTTAACCCCTCTCGGTAACTTAGTGGCATGGGAGTCTGGACAAGGGACTACCTTTACTTTCCAGATGAGAAAACTCACTCAAAAAGACAAAGGTATTGACCCACAGGAACACAACTGGTTAACAACAAAGCCATATTCCCAACCAGTGTCTGGAGCCAGAGCTCGGAGCCCCACATGCCTGTGCCCAGCTGAGCAGTCACTCTCTCCTGAACCTTCCAAAGATCTGAGCAGATCCTTCCCCCTCCCCATCCAGAATATGTTTTTTCATAGGATGGCGTGGATCTGCAGCTCTGGGAGAGGGACATATCTCATGGGAACACACGGAGCAGATGAAGGGGGAGGAGGGGAGAGTGGAGCCCATCTTGGCCCACCAGGCCTGGAGGATGATGTTCCCACTCAGAGAAGCCATTCCACATAGAAGACCACATGGCCAGCCCCACGATGAGACACGACGTCCCTCAAAGACCCATAGCCCTAGAAGGGACAACACTGGAGACACAGTGTGGGAATTGCAGCGACCTGATCCCACCACAGCGAAGCATAACACTAAGGGGGTGCAGCAGAAGAGCAAGGAAATGGAGCAGCAAGGTGCCCAAGGAATGCCAAAGGAGGCCTTTGGGGGCAGGACTTGGTGCCCGCACACACTGGACTGGAAAACACTCCTAAGGCCAACAAACAGTCCGTAAACTGACTATGAGCTTTCCTGTCTTGATGAGTTGTGTTTTCTTTTATGGTCATTGGATTTTGGCTGTTTTCTTTCTTTTGGTGCATGCTTTTGCTCTGTCTTGTGTTTGTGCATGTTATTACCTCTACTGTATGTCTCAAAAGAGATGCTGGATGAACAATCTCAGGAGAGAAAAAGGGGGCCCAACACTTCTGGGGGTCCACGAGAGAAAGGGAATTGGGGGGAAAGGGAGTGGTGTTAAGAAAGCCAGAGACAGGGGAACAACAAGTAGATACAAATCCGTGGTGAGGGCGATGTAGGAAGCCTGGTAGGGCGTGACCAAGGGTAAAGGAACCAAGAGGAATGACTGAAACCCAAATGAAGACTGAGCATGGCAGTGGGCACAAGAGGGAGATGAAGGGGAATAGCAGAGCGACCTAAGAAGCATTGGCGATTTAGAGAGGTCTAAATAAAGGCACGGACTTATGTAAATATATGTATCTGTGAGCATAGGGAAATAGCCCTATGTCCATATTTTTATAGGTTTCGTATTAAGGTAGCAGATGGCCTTTTGGCCTGCACTCAAGTACGATCTCAATGCAAGAATACTTGGTACTATTACATTGGCATTCCATAATGCTCACCTTCCCGACACGATCACTGAAGACTAAGTGGTTGCATAAGCAATTGTGATCAAGAAAGATGATGGTGCCAAGCTATCAAAAATTTTGGCAGCTGAGGTCGTAAAGGCTTGAAGGGTAAGCGAGCGGCCATCTAGCTCAGAAGCAACAAAGCCCACAGGGAGTAAGCCTACCAGCCTGTGGGATCAGGAGGATTCAAAGGGACCTGGCACCATCAGTACAAAAAAATCTTATCATTGCGAATGAGCGGGGAGTGCTGGGTAGAGACCCAAAGCCCATTTGCAGTCCACTGGACATTCCCTTAAGAAAGGTCTCGGGGACAAGACGAGCCAAGACAGGGTGCGAGACAGCAACAATGAAACACAACTTTCCTCTAGCTCCGCAATGTTTCCTCTCCCCTCACTATCAAGATCCCAATTATAACTTACAAATCTGGCTAGACCAGACAATGTGCACTGGGAAAGATAGGAAGTGGAAAGACAGGGAATTCTTGGCAGATGAGCCCTTGAGGACCAGTGTTATGAATGGAGATACTGGGAGGGTGGAGGGACGGTAGGTTGGATGGGGGGGCGGGGGGGAACAAATTACAAGGATCTACATTTAACCTCAAAAGATAAAGGGGTGAAGGGGGGATATCAGACAGTGCAAGATATGACCAAATAATAATTAGTAAATTATCAAGGATTTGTGAGAGAGGGGTAGTGAGAAGGGGTGGGGAATGAGGAGCTGAGGCCAGGGGCTTGGGTGGAGAGAAGATATTTTGAGAATAATGAGCGCAATGAATGTCCAAATGTGCTTTATAAGATTGATGTATGCACGGATTGGGGTTATTGTTGTATGAACCCCTAATAAAAGGAGGGAAAAAAAGACTCTGGCAGAGGGCTGATGCTAGGATGATCTCAGGCTGGATTAGACCAGCAAAAGCAGGTACTGGAGTCACCTCACCCTCTGTCTATTCCTGTGTGAGCCACGAAGCTCAGGTCCACAGCCCTGGCAGCTGGACAGTGAGAGAGGCGGGGCTCTGATTTCATTCCACAAGGGGAATGGCCCTACTGTCCTGCAGGGCCCAACCTCCTGTGTAGTGCTGCTCTCTGGGGCAGCTCTTTCATGGAGCCCACACCATGGGAGCTCTACAATTCATGGGGGATTGGCAAAAGCCTCTGCTCATGCACACACACCACCCCCTAGGTGGAGGACCTCGGGGAACAAAGCCTGAGGCAGACACCAAGCCCACTAACTGATCCTGTAAGAGATAGAATCAGGATCCCGAAACTGGCAACTGGGAGTAAGAGGCAGCATCACTGGGTCCCAGCCCCTGCCACTGCCATCTCCAAGGAGTGACATTCCCAAACAGAGGGTTTTCCAAAGGCACTGTCAGGACTGTGGAATGAGCAGCTCATTTGTGGACATGGATACTATGTGATCCAGATGTACTACCTCCTCCGTTCCAGTCAGCGGAGACTGAAAACCCTGCCAAGCAGAGAGCCATGCATCTGAACAGTATCCACCAGTCACTCATGTCCAGTCCTGCTGCCTCTAAAGAGCTTTCCTGGGTTGGTCAGATCTCTCTGGGGACAGATATCCCTCTGTCCTTGGTTCTGCGTGAGAAAGAATTCACGCCAGAGCCTGGTTTGTGATCCAAATGAGGTTTAGGAGAGAGCTAGGGAGGGGTGGTGGGCAACCCTGGTCGATCCCAGTGGCTGAATTGAATATACTTGGCCTACGTGGGTCGAGGCAGGTGCAGCGCCCACCTAGGTGTACCTGCCCTTCCTGGCCGGAAACCTGGACCTCTGAGCACGCACAGTGTGCCACTCCTTCCTGGGCCGCTAACTGGGCCCTCTGAGCATGTGTAATGGACACCCCAGTCCCTATGCTAGCTACCTAACATTTACACCCTGAAGAGATATGGACCCAAATCTCTGGGGTACTGGGCGACGACATCTCTAGCTACTTCCTGCTGGCAAAATGGGCGATGTGGGGCTTTGGGTCCACACCCTTCCTGCTCTGCTGGGAGGGGTTGTGCAATCAGGGCTAGGATGGATAAGGTTGAAGTGGTCCAGGAGATGGTGGTCCTGGAGCTGGCACACTTGGATTACGGGCCTTGGTAACTTGAGAATTTCTGGAAAAACCAACAAAAGGACAAAGGGGTGAACACTTTAACTGAGACAAGGCTAGAATTGTGAGGTGGAAGTGCCCTTGAAAGTAGGTGAGTATCACAGGAAGTAAGTAAAAACCTTAGGGTTATCAGGCATGTGTGTTTGTTCATTCTAAGGACAGGCACGGGGGTAAAAGCGTTCACAAATTCCCCTAGGAGGGTCCAAAGTTTGGGCACTACTGGGTGCAGTGGGATCACTGCTTCATTTATGATCCTAAGGTCTTGGACCTACTTATAAGAAACATCCTTCTTTTTAACCCTATAACGCCTCAATTTTAAATTTGGGGGCAAAAAATTTTTTGTTTGGATTCATTACTTTCATAGTTATCAATATAGATCCATATATATTCATTTCTTAAATGTTACGGAAGGTCTTGCTCGGCGTTATAGGGTTAAATTGTAATATTGGGATACTACAGGCGGAGTCAACAGGGATCAAAAGTAGAGTAACTGCCTGTGTCATTTTTAATTTTCTTGGGTTCCATATGAGCATAAGGCTTGTAAATTACCCGGGGACCAAATTCCCCTGGTGCCTCTACTATGGGTAGAATGTTTAGGGAGGTTTCAGGGCTGGGAAAATAGTAACCTAAAGTCCAGGATCCCTTAGGGCAGGGGTCCTCAAATTGTTTACACAGAGGGCCAGTTCACTGTCCCTCCCACCGTTGGAGGGCCAGACTATCGTTTTTTAAAAAAAAAAAAATGAACAAATTCCTATGCACACTGCAAGAGTCGGCTGCTGAGCAGGACAGGCAGTGGCAGCAAAACACCCTGAGGGTGGGATAAATGGCAGCGGGCCACATGTGCCCCACGGGCCACAGTTTGAGGACGCCTGCCTTAGGGGTTCCTGGGTGCACGGGGGATGAACGTCTCCTATTGCTCCTCAAGAGGAGAAATGCTCTAAGTTCTGGCATCTCCGCCCACTTTCCCATCACTCTATAGAACTGTTCCAGGTGAATCACGGTTGGAAGGGAAAGTGTACCATTCTCTGGCCACCATTCTCCTTTCTCAAAAAGATATTGTGGCCAAATAGAGTTCCAAAGTGAATCTATCAGCTTTTGTTCGCCCAGCCTCTGTGTATCAACTCTATCCCAATTGGACAGGATTCATGCAAGGGGGCAATCCCTGAGCATCAAGCTGCTAAGTCCCATCTAGAAAGCACAAAACAAGGAGGCGATTGACAGCTTGCTGCCTCCCGGTCAATAACCCCGCTTGAGAGTGCACCCCTGGGTTGCCCTGAATCTGATGCCTCAGGCAGATGCCACAGCCCGAGGGAAGGGGTCAAAGACCAGTCGCTGAGGGCGACTTTAGGTCTAACCATTTTTCTGGACTACAGGCTAGGAGGACTACTGCTTGGGATGGCCCCACGGCCCTGCAAGACGCCTGCTGGCGGGGCAGACGCTCAAATCTCAGAAGGGAAGGGAACCTTAAGGGAAATTGGAATTTCTGGCTGGAACATCATGGCAGGGGAGCTGGGTATTAAGGAAGAGCTGTCCCCCAAAGTGCCTAAAGCAGCATCACTGAAAGCGTAAAGGGAACACTTAGTTCGGCTAGGCTTCCGAACGCCATTGGCCTAAGCCTGGGCAACGGAAAACCAGCCTGTAACAAGGAACCAACCTAAACTGGTAGAACACTAGCCCTATAACGCCTCCAGTTTTAAATTCAGGAAATAATTTTTTTTGTTTTTATTCTTTACTTTCATAGCTATCAATATAGATGGCATTCAAAATATATTTAAAAGATATAAAATGTTCAATGGTTTTTAAATGTAACCAAATGGTCACATTTATAATTTATAATTTGGGTACCAGATACGTTTTAATTCAATATGATGACAATTTCGTGCTCGGCGTTATAGGGCTAGAGCAGCTTGTTTGAAAAGCCAGGAGAAAGGTAAGGGAATGGAGGGGAAAAGGGAAACATTTGGCTCCCGGGACAAGGCAGGGCTAACTCCCAGGCCTCCTCACCCAGCTCCCTAGGCAGCACCCTTCCACATGTTTGGACTGGTGGGTGCCTTCTTGGCCAGGGTCAAAGACCCTGTTTCCCTTCGGCCACAATGGCGGCTATGTGGGATCTCTGGGAAAAGCTTAAACAGCCTTGACAAGAGTGAAGCCATTTGGGGCTGACAGAAGCCACCATGAAAAGAAAATAAAGTAGCTATGAACTGTCAATAAACCAGCTGATATTGGGGAGGTAGGCTGTGCAGACTTAGTCCAAGGGAATGTCACCAAAGAAATGGATGATCGGAAGGCTTGCAAGAATGACCAGAGCCTTTGTGTTCAACTAGGAATGGCTAACCCAAATACCCTACTTCTCCCTCTTCGTGCTTGCACACCTGCACCTTGCAAAGGTATAAAAACCTTCGGAAAATTAGACTCGGGGCTGCTCAGACTCCTGTCAAGAGGGGTGACACACCCTGCTGAGGAAATAAAACTTTTTCTGTTGAACTTGCCGACGGTGTGAGTTGTTTTTTTCTGGGAATGGACAGCCGCTACAACATTTCCAGGAGCACTGAGCTCCGACTGCCACTGTCTGTGCCTGTATAGAAAGGAGACCACCGGTACAGGAGTGCTCTCCCCAGAACTAGAGAATTTCTGATTTCTCTAGGGCAGGGGTCCTTCAACTCTTTAAAGAGGGACCAGTTCACTGTCCCTCCGACCCATTGGAGTGCCGGACTATAGTTTCAAAAACAACTATGAACAAATTCCAAGGCACACTGCACACATCTTATTTTGAAGTTAAAAACAAACCAACAAACGGGGCACAAACACATGGCTGACAGGATCAATGTCCTCGGCTGTGCCCATGTGGCCCACAGGCTGTCGTTTGAGGACCCCTGCTCTAGGCACTCACAAAGAGCACGCGGTTTCAACCCTAAAACCTGGAGACTCTGCAATTTGTTTAAAGTTGATTGGGTAGAAGGAGTCCCCGATGGGCCCACGCAAGACTCGTTTTCCCTCACCCTACTCCTCAGAGGTCATAATTCTGCTATGGGCAACCAGGACATCCCGATCTGATCTCTGACATGGATGTGTGGATTGACATGGCCACTAATAAGCCAGCATCTATAAAAGACTTGCTCCCTCCCCCAACAGAAAGGGTTCTTGTTTCCATGAGTTCAGGAAACATGGCATGACCAGAAAAACAACTGGTCCAAGTTACTAAAACCACCAAGGTGGAGGCCGTCCCTCCCCTCCCCATCCCCATCCCTGTCGTCTTTATACCACTTTGCAGGAGGACCGGGGGAGCAGGAGAGCTGGCTTAGGACCCATTGGGACCGCTGCCTGCCTATCAGTTCCCGGGGGCCAGAGAGAGATATACAACCCTCTTTAAATTCACCCCACAACACGTGCACTAGGGCTGGCATGTCTGCTCAACCCCCGAGAAGGATCACTCGGCAGCTGCAGTCTCTGCTTAAGGCAAGCAGCCCCAACACCTGGGGAAGACCCCCGAGTCTCTCTTTGGGTACATGTCCCCTTTTCTTCCAGGGATTACATCATTGGAGTCAACAAAATCCCCTTTTCTGACAAACCACAAGGTCTGATTTCTTTGCTAGACAAGCTTTTACACATGCATCAGCCCACCTCAGACAACTGCCAGCCACTTCTCCAGGTGCTGGTCACAACAGAGGAACAGGAGCCCTTCCAGACAGAGGCCCAGAAAGCAGTCAATAGACCTGATGGTCAGCCAGCTGGCACTCCCCGCTTGAGAGAAACTCTTTTTGCCACTGCACGAACAATGGGGGACCCAAACTCCTAGTAAGGCCCCGAGGGCCTCGCCAGGTAGCACCAGGTTTTCTAGCAGGGCCTCCGCGGGACAGCTAGGAAACCTATGCATTTACCTAAGGTCAGTGAGAATTTTCAGGGTCCTACCTTTCTAGAGTGGCTGATGGAAGCCTGCGGGCTGTATACCCCTTTTGATCCAGAGGCCCTCGAGAACAAGAGGGTAAAAGTATTGCCTGTATTACTCAGCCCGCCTCAGACATGATAAAGAAATGGGAAGCATATCAAGGGAACAATCTTAGTGATTTGGTAGAAGTGCCTTAGAGGTTGTATCACAATACAGAGGACCCTACCACGACAGAGACAAAGAAATAGCTAAAATACTAGGAATTGCTATGAGACACACTAGAGAATCAGGAAAAGAGATCATGGCCCCCTCACGGAGAGACTGACCTGTGGCACCGCCAAGTCCCGAGGAAAAAGGATCCATGTGCCTGCTACAGAAAAGGCAGACATTGGAAAAACCACTGCATTGAAAACCCCAGGAGAGACGGACAATCCTCTACTAGAGAGGACGGGCCTCGTCCTCGCCTAGAGAAACCCAAGCGAGAGACAATAATGCTTGAGGAAGCTGAAGGAAGGTGTCAGGGCTCTGTTTTACTGACCCCAGGATCCCAGTAAATGTCTTGGAGAACACAGGGGCCATCTTCTCGGGTTCAAAAAAGAGAACGGGCACATTGTCAAAGGAAAGATTTAAATTACTGTCAGCATATGATTGCTTCCAAAGATAACGCACACCAGAAGGTTTGCATGGAGACTGGGGGGCTTGCCAATCCGTCAAGGTGAAAAATGTCTCTCTGTCCTTTTTTCCCAGTTGGCCACATGCTTTTCATGGCACTGGCTCCCGGCTCGGCTGTTGAGCCAGTGAAACTCTTTTGAGCAGGAGTTGAGGTGGCCGGTGAACATCAGCGGCGAACAAAATCGTCCTGTTTCAATACGAAGCCACCTATATCACCTCTTGTACATTATCATTGTCCTGGGCTCTGAATCACCAGCCCAGATGTAGAATGCGCCTGACAGGTACCTATTGTTTGAATGAGGCTCTGGTTAACCCCTCTCGGTAACTTAGTGGCATGGGAGTCTGGACAAGGGACTACCTTTACTTTCCAGATGAGAAAACTCACTCAAAAAGACAAAGGTATTGACCCACAGGAACACAACTGGTTAACAACAAAGCCATATTCCCAACCAGTGTCTGGAGCCAGAGCTCGGAGCCCCACATGCCTGTGCCCAGCTGAGCAGTCACTCTCTCCTGAACCTTCCAAAGATCTGAGCAGATCCTTCCCCCTCCCCATCCAGAATATGTTTTTTCATAGGATGGCGTGGATCTGCAGCTCTGGGAGAGGGACATATCTCATGGGAACACACGGAGCAGATGAAGGGGGAGGAGGGGAGAGTGGAGCCCATCTTGGCCCACCAGGCCTGGAGGATGATGTTCCCACTCAGAGAAGCCATTCCACATAGAAGACCACATGGCCAGCCCCACGATGAGACACGACGTCCCTCAAAGACCCATAGCCCTAGAAGGGACAACACTGGAGACACAGTGTGGGAATTGCAGCGACCTGATCCCACCACAGCGAAGCATAACACTAAGGGGGTGCAGCAGAAGAGCAAGGAAATGGAGCAGCAAGGTGCCCAAGGAATGCCAAAGGAGGCCTTTGGGGGCAGGACTTGGTGCCCGCACACACTGGACTGGAAAACACTCCTAAGGCCAACAAACAGTCCGTAAACTGACTATGAGCTTTCCTGTCTTGATGAGTTGTGTTTTCTTTTATGGTCATTGGATTTTGGCTGTTTTCTTTCTTTTGGTGCATGCTTTTGCTCTGTCTTGTGTTTGTGCATGTTATTACCTCTACTGTATGTCTCAAAAGAGATGCTGGATGAACAATCTCAGGAGAGAAAAAGGGGGCCCAACACTTCTGGGGGTCCACGAGAGAAAGGGAATTGGGGGGAAAGGGAGTGGTGTTAAGAACGCCAGAGACAGGGGAACAACAAGTAGATACAAATCCGTGGTGAGGGCGATGTAGGAAGCCTGGTAGGGCGTGACCAAGGGTAAAGGAACCAAGAGGAATGACTGAAACCCAAATGAAGACTGAGCATGGCAGTGGGCACAAGAGGGAGATGAAGGGGAATAGCAGAGCGACCTAAGAAGCATTGGCGATTTAGAGAGGTCTAAATAAAGGCACGGACTTATGTAAATATATGTATCTGTGAGCATAGGGAAATAGCCCTATGTCCATATTTTTATAGGTTTCGTATTAAGGTAGCAGATGGCCTTTTGGCCTGCACTCAAGTACGATCTCAATGCAAGAATACTTGGTACTATTACATTGGCATTCCATAATGCTCACCTTCCCGACACGATCACTGAAGACTAAGTGGTTGCATAAGCAATTGTGATCAAGAAAGATGATGGTGCCAAGCTATCAAAAATTTTGGCAGCTGAGGTCGTAAAGGCTTGAAGGGTAAGCGAGCGGCCATCTAGCTCAGAAGCAACAAAGCCCACAGGGAGTAAGCCTACCAGCCTGTGGGATCAGGAGGATTCAAAGGGACCTGGCACCATCAGTACAAAAAAATCTTATCATTGCGAATGAGCGGGGAGTGCTGGGTAGAGACCCAAAGCCCATTTGCAGTCCACTGGACATTCCCTTAAGAAAGGTCTCGGGGACAAGACGAGCCAAGACAGGGTGCGAGACAGCAACAATGAAACACAACTTTCCTCTAGCTCCGCAATGTTTCCTCTCCCCTCACTATCAAGATCCCAATTATAACTTACAAATCTGGCTAGACCAGACAATGTGCACTGGGAAAGATAGGAAGTGGAAAGACAGGGAATTCTTGGCAGATGAGCCCTTGAGGACCAGTGTTATGAATGGAGATACTGGGAGGGTGGAGGGACGGTAGGTTGGATGGGGGGGCGGGGGGGAACAAATTACAAGGATCTACATTTAACCTCAAAAGATAAAGGGGTGAAGGGGGGATATCAGACAGTGCAAGATATGACCAAATAATAATTAGTAAATTATCAAGGATTTGTGAGAGAGGGGTAGTGAGAAGGGGTGGGGAATGAGGAGCTGAGGCCAGGGGCTTGGGTGGAGAGAAGATATTTTGAGAATAATGAGCGCAATGAATGTCCAAATGTGCTTTATAAGATTGATGTATGCACGGATTGGGGTTATTGTTGTATGAACCCCTAATAAAAGGAGGGAAAAAAAGACTCTGGCAGAGGGCTGATGCTAGGATGATCTCAGGCTGGATTAGACCAGCAAAAGCAGGTACTGGAGTCACCTCACCCTCTGTCTATTCCTGTGTGAGCCACGAAGCTCAGGTCCACAGCCCTGGCAGCTGGACAGTGAGAGAGGCGGGGCTCTGATTTCATTCCACAAGGGGAATGGCCCTACTGTCCTGCAGGGCCCAACCTCCTGTGTAGTGCTGCTCTCTGGGGCAGCTCTTTCATGGAGCCCACACCATGGGAGCTCTACAATTCATGGGGGATTGGCAAAAGCCTCTGCTCATGCACACACACCACCCCCTAGGTGGAGGACCTCGGGGAACAAAGCCTGAGGCAGACACCAAGCCCACTAACTGATCCTGTAAGAGATAGAATCAGGATCCCGAAACTGGCAACTGGGAGTAAGAGGCAGCATCACTGGGTCCCAGCCCCTGCCACTGCCATCTCCAAGGAGTGACATTCCCAAACAGAGGGTTTTCCAAAGGCACTGTCAGGACTGTGGAATGAGCAGCTCATTTGTGGACATGGATACTATGTGATCCAGATGTACTACCTCCTCCGTTCCAGTCAGCGGAGACTGAAAACCCTGCCAAGCAGAGAGCCATGCATCTGAACAGTATCCACCAGTCACTCATGTCCAGTCCTGCTGCCTCTAAAGAGCTTTCCTGGGTTGGTCAGATCTCTCTGGGGACAGATATCCCTCTGTCCTTGGTTCTGCGTGAGAAAGAATTCACGCCAGAGCCTGGTTTGTGATCCAAATGAGGTTTAGGAGAGAGCTAGGGAGGGGTGGTGGGCAACCCTGGTCGATCCCAGTGGCTGAATTGAATATACTTGGCCTACGTGGGTCGAGGCAGGTGCAGCGCCCACCTAGGTGTACCTGCCCTTCCTGGCCGGAAACCTGGACCTCTGAGCACGCACAGTGTGCCACTCCTTCCTGGGCCGCTAACTGGGCCCTCTGAGCATGTGTAATGGACACCCCAGTCCCTATGCTAGCTACCTAACATTTACACCCTGAAGAGATATGGACCCAAATCTCTGGGGTACTGGGCGACGACATCTCTAGCTACTTCCTGCTGGCAAAATGGGCGATGTGGGGCTTTGGGTCCACACCCTTCCTGCTCTGCTGGGAGGGGTTGTGCAATCAGGGCTAGGATGGATAAGGTTGAAGTGGTCCAGGAGATGGTGGTCCTGGAGCTGGCACACTTGGATTACGGGCCTTGGTAACTTGAGAATTTCTGGAAAAACCAACAAAAGGACAAAGGGGTGAACACTTTAACTGAGACAAGGCTAGAATTGTGAGGTGGAAGTGCCCTTGAAAGTAGGTGAGTATCACAGGAAGTAAGTAAAAACCTTAGGGTTATCAGGCATGTGTGTTTGTTCATTCTAAGGACAGGCACGGGGGTAAAAGCGTTCACAAATTCCCCTAGGAGGGTCCAAAGTTTGGGCACTACTGGGTGCAGTGGGATCACTGCTTCATTTATGATCCTAAGGTCTTGGACCTACTTATAAGAAACATCCTTCTTTTTAACCCTATAACGCCTCAATTTTAAATTTGGGGGCAAAAAATTTTTTGTTTGGATTCATTACTTTCATAGTTATCAATATAGATCCATATATATTCATTTCTTAAATGTTACGGAAGGTCTTGCTCGGCATTATAGGGTTAAATTGTAATATTGGGATACTACAGGCGGAGTCAACAGGGATCAAAAGTAGAGTAACTGCCTGTGTCATTTTTAATTTTCTTGGGTTCCATATGAGCATAAGGCTTGTAAATTACCCGGGGACCAAATTCCCCTGGTGCCTCTACTATGGGTAGAATGTTTAGGGAGGTTTCAGGGCTGGGAAAATAGTAACCTAAAGTCCAGGATCCCTTAGGGCAGGGGTCCTCAAATTGTTTACACAGAGGGCCAGTTCACTGTCCCTCCCACCGTTGGAGGGCCAGACTATCGTTTTTTAAAAAAAAAAAATGAACAAATTCCTATGCACACTGCAAGAGTCGGCTGCTGAGCAGGACAGGCAGTGGCAGCAAAACACCCTGAGGGTGGGATAAATGGCAGCGGGCCACATGTGCCCCACGGGCCACAGTTTGAGGACGCCTGCCTTAGGGGTTCCTGGGTGCACGGGGTATGAACGTCTCCTATTGCTCCTCAAGAGGAGAAATGCTCTAAGTTCTGGCATCTCCGCCCACTTTCCCATCACTCTATAGAACTGTTCCAGGTGAATCACGGTTGGAAGGGAAAGTGTACCATTCTCTGGCCACCATTCTCCTTTCTCAAAAAGATATTGTGGCCAAATAGAGTTCCAAAGTGAATCTATCAGCTTTTGTTCGCCCAGCCTCTGTGTATCAACTCTATCCCAATTGGACAGGATTCATGCAAGGGGGCAATTCCTGAGCATCAAGCTGCTAAGTCCCATCTAGAAAGCACAAAACAAGGAGGCGATTGACAGCTTGCTGCCTCCCGGTCAATAACCCCGCTTGAGAGTGCACCCCTGGGTTGCCCTGAATCTGATGCCTCAGGCAGATGCCACAGCCCGAGGGAAGGGGTCAAAGACCAGTCGCTGAGGGCGACTTTAGGTCTAACCATTTTTCTGGACTACAGGCTAGGATGACTACTGCTTGGGATGGCCCCACGGCCCTGCAAGACGCCTGCTGGCGGGGCAGACGCTCAAATCTCAGAAGGGAAGGGAACCTTAAGGGAAATTGGAATTTCTGGCTGGAACATCATGGCAGGGGAGCTGGGTATTAAGGAAGAGCTGTCCCCCAAAGTGCCTAAAGCAGCATCACTGAAAGCGTAAAGGGAACACTTAGTCCGGCTAGGCTTCCGAACGCCATTGGCCTAAGCCTGGGCAACGGAAAACCAGCCTGTAACAAGGAACCAACCTAAACTGGTAGAACACTAGCCCTATAACGCCTCCAGTTTTAAATTCAGGAAATAATTTTTTTTGTTTTTATTCTTTACTTTCATAGCTATCAATATAGATGGCATTCAAAATATATTTAAAAGATATAAAATGTTCAATGGTTTTTAAATGTAACCAAATGGTCACATTTATAATTTATAATTTGGGTACCAGATACGTTTTAATTCAATATGATGACAATTTCGTGCTCGGCGTTATAGGGCTAGAGCAGCTTGTTTGAAAAGCCAGGAGAAAGGTAAGGGAATGGAGGGGAAAAGTTAAACATTTGGCTCCCGGGACAAGGCAGGGCTAACTCCCAGGCCTCCTCACCCAGCTCCCTAGGCAGCACCCTTCCACATGTTTGGACTGGTGGGTGCCTTCTTGGCCAGGGTCAAAGACCCTGTTTCCCTTCGGCCACAATGGCGGCTATGTGGGATCTCTGGGAAAAGCTTAAACAGCCTTGACAAGAGTGAAGCCATTTGGGGCTGACAGAAGCCACCATGAAAAGAAAATAAAGTAGCTATGAACTGTCAATAAACCAGCTGATATTGGGGAGGTAGGCTGTGCAGACTTAGTCCAAGGGAATGTCACCAAAGAAATGGATGATCGGAAGGCTTGCAAGAATGACTAGAGCCTTTGTGTTCAACTAGGAATGGCTAACCCAAATACCCTACTTCTCCCTCTTCGTGCTTGCACACCTGCACCTTGCAAAGGTATAAAAACCTTCGGAAAATTAGACTCGGGGCTGCTCAGACTCCTGTCAAGAGGGGTGACACACCCTGCTGAGGAAATAAAACTTTTTCTGTTGAACTTGCCGACGGTGTGAGTTGTTTTTTTCTGAGAATGGACAGCCGCTACAACATTTCCAGGAGCACTGAGCTCTGACTGCCACTGTCTGTGCCTGTATAGAAAGGAGACCACCGGTACAGGAGTGCTCTCCCCAGAACTAGAGAATTTCTGATTTCTCTAGGGCAGGGGTCCTTCAACTCTTTAAAGAGGGACCAGTTCACTGTCCCTCCTACCCATTGGAGTGCCGGACTATAGTTTCAAAAACAACTATGAACAAATTCCAAGGCACACTGCACACATCTTATTTTGAAGTTAAAAACAAACCAACAAGGTGAAAAAGCGGCCATCTAGCTCAAAAGCAAATAAGCACACATGGAAGAAGCACACCGGCCAGTGCGATCACGAGGTGCCCAAGGGACCAGGTATAAGGCATCATGCAAAAAAAAAAGATATAAATGTGTGTATGTATGTGTATATATGTGTGTATGTATATATGTATGTATATATATGTATATATATCATATCAAATGAAGGGGGAAGTGCAGAGTGGAGACCCAAGGCCCAAGTGTCGACCAATGGAGATCCCCTCATAGAGGGGTTTAGGAGAGGAGATGGGTTAATTAGGGTGTGAGTTAGTATCGATGAAGACCACAGCTTTCCCCCAGATCCTGGATGCTTCCTCCCCCCAACTTCCATGATCCGAATTCTACCTTGCAGGGCTGGATAGGACAGAGGCTGTACACTGGTACATATGAGGGTTGGAGGTACAGGGAATCCAGGGTGGATGATACCTTCAGGACCAAGGGTGTGAGGGACGATGCTGGGAGAGTGGAGGTTGAGTGGGTTGGAAAGGGGGAACTGATTACAAGGATCCACATGTGACCTCTTCCCTGGGAGAGGGACAGCAGAGAAGGGGGGAAGGGAGACTCCGGATAGGGCAAGATATGACAAAATAACGATGTATAAATTACCAAGGGCATATGAGGGAGGGGGGAAAAAAAGAGGACCTGATGCAAGGGGCTTAAGTGGAGAGAAAGTGCCTTGAGAATGATTGGGGCAGGTAATGTATGGATGTGCTTTATACAATTGATATATGTATATGTATGGATTGTGGTAAGAGTTGTATGAGTCCCTAATAAAATGTAAAAGAAGAAAAGAGAAAAAAAATGATTAGGGCAAAGACTGTACAGATGTGCTTTATACAATTGATGTATGTATATGTATGAACTGTGATAAGAATTGTATCAGCCCCAATAAATTGTTAAAATAAATAAATTAATTAATTAAATTTTTAAAAAAACCCAACAAACGGGGCAGAAACACATGGCTGACAGGATCAATGTCCTCGGCTGTGCCCATGTGGCCCACAGGCTGTCGTTTGAGGACCCCTGCTCTAGGCACTCACAAAGAGCACGCGGTTTCAACCCTAAAGCCTGGAGACTCTGCAATTTGTTTAAAGTTGATTGGGTAGAAGGAGTCCCCGATGGGCCCACGCAAGACTCGTTTTCCCTCACCCTACTCCTCAGAGGTCATAATTCTGCTATGGGCAACCAGGACATCCCGATCTGATCTCTGACATGGATGTGTGGATTGACATGGCCACTAATAAGCCAGCATCTATAAAAGACTTGCTCCCTCCCCCAACAGAAAGGGTTCTTGTTTCCATGAGTTCAGGAAACATGGCATGACCAGAAAAACAACTGGTCCAAGTTACTAAAACCACCAAGGTGGAGGCCGTCCCTCCCCTCCCCATCCCCCTCCCTGTCGTCTTTATACCACTTTGCAGGAGGACCGGGGGAGCAGGAGAGCTGGCTTAGGACCCATTGGGACCGCTGCCTGCCTATCAGTTCCCGGGGGCCAGAGAGAGATATACAACCCTCTTTAAATTCACCCCACAACACGTGCACTAGGGCTGGCATGTCTGCTCAACCCCCGAGAAGGATCACTCGGCAGCTGCAGTCTCTGCTTAAGGCAAGCAGCCCCAACACCTGGGGAAGACCCCCGAGTCTCCCTTTGGGTACATGTCCCCTTTTCTTCCAGGGATTACATCATTGGAGTCAACAAAATCCCCTTTTCTGACAAACCACAAGGTCTGATTTCTTTGCTAGACAAGCTTTTACACATGCATCAGCCCACCTCAGACAACTGCCAGCCACTTCTCCAGGTGCTGGTCACAACAGAGGAACAGGAGCCCTTCCAGACAGAGGCCCAGAAAGCAGTCAATAGACCTGATGGTCAGCCAGCTGGCACTCCCCGCTTGAGAGAAACTCTTTTTGCCACTGCACGAACAATGGGGGACCCAAACTCCTAGTAAGGCCCCGAGGGCCTCGCCAGGTAGCACCAGGTTTTCTAGCAGGGCCTCCGCGGGACAGCTAGGAAACCTATGCATTTACCTAAGGTCAGTGAGAATTTTCAGGGTCCTACCTTTCTAGAGTGGCTGATGGAAGCCTGCGGGCTGTATACCCCTTTTGATCCAGAGGCCCTCGAGAACAAGAGGGCAAAAGTATTGCCTGTATTACTCAGCCCGCCTCAGACATGATAAAGAAATGGGAAGTATATCAAGGGAACAATCTTAGTGATTTGGTAGAAGTGCCTTAGAGGTTGTATCACAATACAGAGGACCCTACCACGACAGAGACAAAGAAATAGCTAAAATACTAGGAATTGCTATGAGACACACTAGAGAATCAGGAAAAGAGATCATGGCCCCCTCACGGAGAGACTGACCTGTGGCACCGCCAAGTCCCGAGGAAAAAGGATCCATGTGCCTGCTACAGAAAAGGCAGACATTGGAAAAACCACTGCATTGAAAACCCCAGGAGAGACGGACAATCCTCCACTAGAGAGGACGGGCCTCGTCCTCGCCTAGAGAAACCCAAGCGAGAGACAATAATGCTTGAGGAAGCTGAAGGAAGGTGTCAGGGCTCTGTTTTACTGACCCCAGGATCCCAGTAAATGTCTTGGAGAACACAGGGGCCATCTTCTCGGGTTCAAAAAAGAGAACGGGCACATTGTCAAAGGAAATATTTAAATTACTGTCAGCATATGATTGCTTCCAAAGATAACGCACACCAGAAGGTTTGCATGGAGACTGGGGGGCTTGCCAAGCCATCAAGGTGAAAAATGTCTCTCTGTCCTTTTTTCCCAGTTGGCCACATGCTTTTCATGGCACTGGCTCCCGGCTCGGCTGTTGAGCCAGTGAAACTCTTTTGAGCAGGAGTTGAGGTGGCCGGTGAACATCAGCCGCAGGACAAAATCGTCCTGTTTCAATACGAAGCCACCTATATCACCTCTTGGACATTATCATTGTCCTGGGCTCTGAATCACCAGCCCAGATGTAGAATGCGCCTGACAGGTACCTATTGTTTGAATGAGGCTCTGGTTAACCCCTCTCGGTAACTTAGTGGCATGGGAGTCTGGACAAGGGACTACCTTTACTTTCCAGATGAGAAAACTCACTCAAAAAGACAAAGGTATTGACCCACAGGAACACAACTGGTTAACAACAAAGCCATATTCCCAACCAGTGTCTGGAGCCAGAGCTCGGAGCCCCACATGCCTGTGCCCAGCTGAGCAGTCACTCTCTCCTGAACCTTCCAAAGATCTGAGCAGATCCTTCCCCCTCCCCATCCAGAATATGTTTTTTCATAGGATGGCGTGGATCTGCAGCTCTGGGAGAGGGACATATCTCATGGGAACACACGGAGCAGATGAAGGGGGAGGAGGGGAGAGTGGAGCCCATCGTGGCCCACCAGGCCTGGAAGATGATTTTCCCACTCAGAGAAGCCAGTCCACATAGAAGACCACATGGCCAGCCCCACGATGAGGCACGACGTCCCTCAAAGACCCATCGCCCATAAGGGACAACACTGGAGACACAGTGTGGGAATTGCAGCGACCTGATCCCACCACAGCGAAGCATGACACTAAGGGGGTGCAGCAGAAGAGCAAGGAAATGGAGCAGCAAGGTGCCCAAGGAATGCCAAAGGAGGCCTTTGGGGGCAGGACTTGGTGCCCGCACACACTGGACTGGAAAACACTCCTAAGGCCAACAAACAGTCCGTAAACTGACTATGAGCTTTCCTGTCTTGATGAGTTGTGTTTTCTTTTATGGTCATTGGATTTTGGCTGTTTTCTTTCTTTTGGTGCATGCTTTTGCTCTGTCTTGTGTTTGTGCATGTTGTTACCTCTACTGTATGTCTCAAAAGAGATGCTGGATGAACAATCACAGGAGAGAAAAAGGGGGCCCAACACTTCTGGGGGTCCACGAGAGAAAAGGAGTTGGGGGGAAAGGGAGTGGTGTTAAGAAAGCCAGAGACAGGGGAACAACAAGTAGATACAAATCCGTGGTGAGGGCGATGTAGGAAGCCTGGTAGGGCGTGACCAAGGGTAAAGGAACCAAGAGGAATGACTGAAACCCAAATGAAGACTGAGCATGGCAGTGGTCACAAGAGGGAGGTGAAAGGGAATAGCAGAGCGACCTAAGAAGCATTGGCGATTTAGAGAGGTCTAAATAAAGGCACGAACTTATGTAAATATATGTATCTGTGAGCATAGGGAAATAGCCCTATGTCCATATTTTTATAGGTTTCGTATTAAGGTAGCAGATGGCCTTTTGGCCTGCACTCAAGTACGATCTCAATGCAAGAATACTTGGTTCTATTACATTTGTATTCTATGATGCTCACCTTGCCAACACGATCACTGAAGACTAAGTGGTTGCATTAGCAAATGTGGTCAAGAAAGATGATGATGCCAAGCTATCAAAAATTTTGGCATCTGAGGTCTTAAAAGCTTGAAAGGTAAGCGAGCGGCCATCTAGCTCAGAAGCAACAAAGCCCACAGGGAGTAAGCCTACCAGCCTGTGGGATCAGGAGGATTCAAAGGGACCAGGCACCATCAGTACAAAAAAACTTATCATTGCGAATGAGCGGGGAGTGCTGGGTAGAGACCCAAAGCCCATTTGCAGTCCACTGGACATTCCCTTAAGAAAGGTCTCGGGGACAAGACGAGCCAAGACAGGGAGCGAGACAGCAACAATGAAACACAACTTTCCTCTAGCTCCTCAATGCTTCCTCTCCCCTCACTATCAAGATCCCAATTATAACTTACAAATCTGGCTAGACCAGACAATGTACACTGGGAAAGATAGGAAGTGGAAAGACAAGGAATTCTTGGCAGATGAGCCCTTAAGGACCCGTGTTATGAATGGAGATACTGGGAGGGTGGAGGGACGGTAGGTTGGATGGGGGGGGGGAAACAAATTACAAGGATCTACATTTAACCTCAAAAGAAAAAGGGGTGAAGGGGGATATCAGACAGTGCAAGATATGACCAAATAATAATTAGTAAATTATCAAGGATTTGTGAGAGAGGCGTAGTGAGAAGGGGTGGGGAATGAGGAGCTGAGGCCAGGGGCTTGGGTGGAGACAAGATATTTTGAGAATAATGAGGGCAATGAATGTACAAATGTGCTTTATAAGATTGATGGATGCACGGCTCTTGGCTATTGTTGTATGAGCCCCTAATAAAATGGGGGGGGGGGAGACTCTGGCAGAGGGCTGATGCTAGGATGATCTCAGACCGGATTAGACCAGCAAAAGAAGCTACTGGAGTCACCTCATCCTCTGTCTATTCCTGTGTGAGCCACGAAGCTCAGGACCACAGCCCTGGCAGCTGGACAGTGAGAGAGGCGGGGCTCTGATTTCATTCCACAAGGGGAATGGCCCTCCTGTCCTACAGGGCCCACCCTCCTGTGTAGTCCTGCTCTCTGGGGAAGCTCTTTCATAGAGCTCACACCATGGGAGCTCTACAATCCTTGGGAGATTGGAAGGAAGCCTCTGCTCATGCGCACACACCACCCCCTAGCTGGAGGACCTCGGGGAAAAAAGCCTGAAGCAGACACCAAGCCCACTAACTGATCCTGTAAGAGATAGTATCGGGATCCTGAAACTGGCAACTGGGAGTAAGAGGCAGCATACCTGGGTCCCAGCCCCTGCCACTGCCATCTCCAAGGAGTGACATTCCCAAACAGGGTTATCCAAAGGCACTGTCAGGACTATGGAATGAGCAGCTCATTTGTGGACATGGATACTTTGTGATCCAGACGTACTACCTCCTCCGTTCCAGTCAGCTGAGACTAAATACCCTGCCAAGCAGAGAGCCATGCATCTGAACAGTATCCTCCAGCCACTCATGTCCAGTCCTGCTGCCTCTAAAGAGCTTTCCTGGGTTGGTCAGATCTCTCTGGGGACAGATATCCCTCTGTCCTTGGTTCTGCGTGAGAAAGAATTCATGCCAAAACCTGGTTTGTGATCCAAGTGAGGTTTAGGAGAGAGCTAGGGAGGGGTGGTGGGCAACCCTGGTCGATCCCAGTGGCTGAATTGAATATACTTGGCCTACGTGGGTGGATGCAGGTGCAGCGCCCACCCAGGTGTACCTGCCCTTCCTGGCCGGAAACCTGGACCTCTGAGCACGCACAGTGCTCAGTAAATTTCTGGGTGGACTAAGGGGTCACCTTCTTGATTAGAAAAGACTACAGGTGCCTTGTCAAAAGGAAAGATTTTAATAACAGGGGCCACAGGACAGACATAAGCACACCCATGGACAACGGGCAGAATAACAGATTTAGCACAAGAGACAGTTATACACTCCTTCCTGGTAATGCCTCAATGCCTCTTTCCCCTAATTGCTCATGACTTATTATGAAAAATGGCGGCCATAATTACTTTCTCATCTGCTGCAACCACCTTAACCCTTGAACTTGAAAAGCCAAAGGTTTTACTCACCGCTCCAATGTCTTAGTGATATGTGCTTTATCAAGGAGCAGAAGAGACCTCCTCAAAGGAACTTCTTGATAAATGGCTAAAAGATATTCCTTTGTTTGGGCAGAGAACAACTTGCCAAACCTTTCTGAACATCAGGTGCCTGGGGTCGTACAACTGCTGAGCTCGGCCACACTGGTGTGTCAAGCAAACCCTACTCCCCCAAAAGCAAAGGTGGGTATTGCTGTTCACATATGCAGACTAAAGAGGACAGACCGTTTGGCGCCCTGCAAGTCCACATGGAATGCTCCCCTGCTGCCCGTGCAGAAGCCGGGAACTGAGGACTTCCAAACGGTGCAGGATCTCGGAGAGGTAAATGAGTGGATAGAAACTGTCCACAACACATACCAAACCCCGAGACTCTCCTGAGTAATATTCCGTCAAACTGAATTTGTTATACTGTTTTGGACTTAAAGGATGCTTTGTTCTGTATACCCTTGTCCCCTGCAAATCAACCCAGTGAAGACTTATAGGAACACCCCAAAACCACCTTGCTCCAGTATGCGGATGACCTCCTCCTGGCCTCCGAAACCCTGGAGGAATGCCAACGGGCTACCAAGGACCTACTAATAGTCCTTGGCCCATTGGGGTACAGGGTATCTGCAAGAGAGGCTCAACTGTGTGTCCATAAAGCTGTACACCTAGGCTACCAACTGGAAGAGGGAAAACGGACCTTGTCTCCCAGCCGCACTGAGGTGACCCTCAAATCCCAGTCCCTGACACGAAGAGGCAGGTGCAAGAGTTTCTAGGAGCTGTGGGGTACTGTCATTGTGGAATTTGGGATTTGAAAAAATAACAAAACCCCTATATGCAAGTAATGGGGAAACAAAAAAAACTTAGATGGACTGAAGTAGAACAGCATGTGTTTGAATCCTTTAAAAAGTCGCTCATGTGGGCAACCTCTCTTGCCCTACTAGACATAGTAAAGCCCTTCCAATTGTCTATGTGAGGCCAGAGGCAGAGCAAAAGAAGTGCTAACTGAAAACTTGCGGCCATGGAAGAGACCTGTGGCCGATCTTGCAAAGAAACTGGACTGTGTAGCTGCAAGATGGCCAAGCTGCATGCGAGCTGAGGCTGCCACGTCCATCCTAGTCATAGACGCTAGGAAGCTTACACTGGGACAGGATATTGCTGTGGTAGGGGGACCTATGGTTGAACCACTCCTAACCTGTCCCCCGGACCGGTGGATCTCAAATGCCAGGACTATACCACTAATGCCCAAGGTAGTGGCTGTGACCATGCCATCCCCAGTGTAACAGCCACAACCTACATACTCAGAAAATGATCTAAACATAAGCTGAGTTGGCCAGCCAAAAAGACTGGGAGCATCCAGGGTGGCTGCTCCATCCTGATGGAAGAAGATTCATGCCAGAAGCTCTGGAGACAACCTGAATCAAGGACTACATGAAAGTATGCACTCGGGATCCTCTAAATGGTCTCAGTTGCTCCTCAGGCACTTTTACATACCCAGGCTTGGACACTGGGTGGCAGATGTCACCCACCATTGATTGCACTGTGCTCGGGGAAACAACCCTAGAAAGAAAAGGAGCAACCCCAACCACGAGCTCAAGGTAGTAGTCCTGGAGAATTCTGGGAGGTGGACTTTATGGATATCAAACTTAGAAAGTATGGCTACCGGTATTTGCTGGTGTTTGTAGACACCTATTCTGCATGGGTGGAAGCCTTCCCAACAAAGAAGGAAACTGCTGCCATTGTGTGGAAATTATTAGTAACTAAAATTGTCCCTAGATTTGGGCTTCCCACCACCTTGGGATCTGACAATGGCCCGGCATTCATTGCTCAAATTAATAAAGTCTTAGCAATGCTTCCAAATATTAACTCGAAGCTCTACTGGGCTTATAGGCCCCAAAGTTCAGGGCAAGTAGAAAGAATAAACAGAGCCCTAAAGGAATTGTTCGTTAAGTTGCATTTAGAAACTGGCGAGAACTGGGTTGATCCTTTCTTTACCTTTTGCCCTACTTCGAGTCCGATGCACTCCCTTTGTGAAAAGCATGACCCCATTTGAATTTATGTTTGGCAGACCTTCCCCAAATCCTCCCAAGATTGAGGGAAGTAGAAATAATGGAAGTGACTAATCGTTCCCCCATCAAGTGCCTGCAGGCTGTGCAGCAGGTGAGAGACAAACCCTCTGCTCTGACACCTTCATTTGGGGCCCACTCAAGGGAAAGGTCAAGAGGCAGCCCACTACTTGCAACCTGGAGACTGGACGTGGATAAAGAAGCACCAACCTGACACCTTAGAACCTAGGTGGACTGGCCCATACCAGGTGATACTTACAACACCAACTGCTGTTAAAGTAGTGGGGAAGGGGCCATGGATTCATCAGTCATAAGTTTAAAAAAAGCCCTCCCTGAGCATATCCTGAAAAGATGGACACTCAGGAAGACGGAAAACCCCTCAAAATTAAGGCTTTACAGAACTTGTGTTTTCTCCGAGTATTGCTGACAGCACCCAGTTTCCCCCAACCACAAACACATCTGTGGACTGCTATTGTAACCTCCAGCAGTGAATATGTAACCTCTTACACTGGGTATGACCCAGTTTTTGCTTTGATTTGTTTGATTTGCTAGGAAACAGCTGGCATTCCGGATCCTTTAAAGGTAAAGGGCACAATGGGACTTATACCGGAATCCCGTCCTATGGGTGCGGAATACCCTCTATAGAAAGAAGGCTCCAAACACACCATTTCTATATATGCCCGGCGCATGGACTCCCTAACTGCCAAGGGGAGGGACATTGCCATTGTGCAGCTTGAGTTTGTGAAACTATCGTTTTCAGGGGGGAAACTTGTTAAAGACGACCCTATTATTTTTACAAGAATGAGACTCAAGTCAGAAGGGTTTGATCCCACCACATGTATGGTTTCCAAATGTAACCCAATAAGAACTGGATTCAAGCATTATTGGGTTCACTGGGAAAACACGGGGAATTCAACATTATGTAAATGATAGAGATCCCGGGACAACCTTTACTATGCAGCAAAGTAAAATATGGCAACCTGCCATCCGTAAAAAGGCCCAAACCTCGGGATAAATCCTGCAGAGCCACAGCTGGGAATCATTAAGATTCCTTTGCCGCACCCTCCAGCCTCTTCAGTAACTTTCCCGTTCACTGCCAGCCCAACTCAAAGGGCCCTTCCCATTCAGGAGCCACCTCTGGGTTCTGAGTTTGTTACTCTGGATGCTGTATTCCAATTTATGAACTCAAATCCTCACCTCACAGCTGACTGTTGGCTTGTCTGAACCCTGCTCCCCCTTACTATGTAGGCACAGGTACAAATAGCACTATTGGTACAGAGTGTAATCCAATTAAAAATGTTGGTAAGAAGGATTACACAAAGCAGCAGTCTGCAGGTGAGGTTAGAATGGACTCAATTCTAAGCTCACTTTAAAAGATTTGCAAGGGCAAGGACTGTTTTTATTCATCTAATTATCCCTTTAATATGTCAAGATATCGAGATTTTTGCCTTCAAGCTGTTCCCATTGAACCAAATGCCGATCCTTATTTGTTATCTGCTCCAACGGGCACTTGCTTTACTTGTTCTACAAGACTAGCACCCTGTCTCTTTTCCCCAGTATTAGCAGCGGACCCGGGTCTTTGTGTGCTAGTGCATGTTATTCCTCAGTGTACCTGTGTTCTGGCAAAGGAGGTGTAGGGATAACTTTGGAATTTCCAGATGAGCTAAAAGAGCCCCAGTGTTGGTCCCACTGTAACAGGGCATGGGATTATGGGATTAGCTGCAGTCGGGTCAGTTGCTTTAATACAAGGAAACTTAAACTATCAGACTCTTAGTCAGCAAATTCATTTAGATTTACAGGGATTAAAAAACCCTTTTAGAAAGAGCCTTAGAATCCCTTGTAGCAGTTGTGTAGCAAAACCGCCGAGGGCTCAACTTGCTCTTTGTGAAACACGGAGTGCTGTGCACAGCGTTGGGAGAAACTTGTTTTGTGCAAAGCATTCGGGAATCACTAAAGGTAGTTCAGCCCCAGTTAGGAAAAGATTAGAGGAAAGAGCCATAAAAGAAATGAAGGAACCAATTGGTTTGAAAGCTACTGAATTGGTCAACCTGGCTAACTACCCTAGTAACAGCCCTAGCCAGACCCCTAATCCTCCTCCTGCTAAGCCTCACATTTGGACCAATAATAACCAATAAGCTAGTGGCATTCCTCACACAGAAAGTAAAAGCCATAAAACTCTTAATGCTGTGCCCACCATACACTGGACTGGCTACCACAGATTCAATGACTTGAACTTGGCTAAGAACAGGCGGGAAGGTAGCAGCTCTGGGAGAAGCTTAAACAGCCTTGACAAGAGAAGCCATTTTGAGCTGACAGAAGCCATTATGAACGGTAAATAAACTAGCTAGGAACTGTCAATGAACTAGCTGATAGTGGGGAAGTAGGCTGTGCAGACGTAGCCCAAGGAAACGTACAGAAGGAAATGGATGCTCAGAAGGCTTGCGAGAATGACCAGAGCAGTTTCTGTTCAACTAGGAATGGCTAACCCGAATACACCGCTTCTCACTCTGCCTGCTTGCATACCTGCACCTTGCAAATGTATAAAAACCTTTGGAAAATTAGACTGGGGCCGCTCAGTCTCATCTCAAGAGAGCTGATGGTCCCTGCGCAGGAAATGAAACTTGTTCTGATGGACTTTCCTTGGCACTCTGGGTGGTTTTCTTTCTGGGAACAGAGTGTAGCTACAACACACACAGGTGGCGCCATTCTGCCTGGGAGTGGAGTCACGTGCCTGGGAAAATGGAGGCCGCACATTGAGGCCTAGCCGAAAGCCGGCCTGGAGCCGGCCACCCAGCCAAAGTCCTGCCCAAACCAACAGGGTGGGTGCGGGCGCCCCCAGGCCTCCTGCTCTCCGGAGCCGCGGCACACCACTGTGTCCCGGTCTTGGCACAACAGACTCCATTTGGAGGCCTGCACCCCATCTGAGCTCTCAAGACTGACCCCTAACTGACCTCCCCTCCCCTGCTCAACCCCAAATTCCTAGAACTAGTTCATCCCAAAGCCAGAATGTTTTCTGAAGATATGGTCACTCCACGCATCCCTGACATATAGATAAGATTAACGACCTTCTCCCTTCTGAAGCACCTGTGTGCGCAGATCCTCCCCAGCTATGATCCTCCCCAGCTGTGCCTGCCAGCAGTGGGCCTAAAAACACTGCCAGGGTTTCTTCCCCTGCGCGGCTTCAATAGCTCAATACCCTGAGTTGCTGAACCCACCCACAAGCTTCTCGATAATGCCTGCTTCTAAAACTTCGTTAATTGGGTCTTTGAATCTGTTTTCACATCCAAATATACCTTATATTTTGGTGCCAAAATCCCGGGATAGGTGTGTGCCCCCCCTTCTTTTGGGGTCCCCTGAGAGTCACCTATCTTCCCCAAATATCCAGGACCTTTAGGCGCGGCGCTTGCCTACATTCAAAACCAGTCTACGGCTGCCTGATGAGTCTCTCCCTCTCACTCAGACCTTGTGAAAGAAAAGACTTGTTTTTCTCTCCCAAGTTGCCTGGCCCCAGCCCCAGCTTAACAACCAGGCACATTGGCTTCCGATGGGCACTTTTTATTTCAACGTTCTACAGGACCTGGACAATTTCTGCAGGAGGACTGGTAAGGATTCGGAAGTCCCCCTATGTGCAGTCTTTTTGGGACTTGTGTTCCCGCCCTGACCTCTGTAGCCATTGTTCCGCCCACCAAATACTGTTAGTGCAATCCCCTCAGCAAAAAGAACCTGCCATTCAAACCCCTGAAGAGCCAGCCGAGCTCCTCAGCGTGCCGCTCCCGCCGCCCTATCAGTCTCCCCCACCCCCTGCACCGTCTGATCACCTGCCCGATAGCTCTCTCCTGTCCTCACCGCTTGCCTCTCATACCCGCTCCCACAACCCTCCAGCTGCCCTTTGTCCTTTAAGAGAGTTTGCAGGTGTATAAGCACTCGTTCAAGTCCACGTCCATTTTTCCTTAAAGGACCTGTCACAGATAGAGACCCGCCTGGGCTCTTTCTCAGCAGACCCCTCTAAGTTTATTAAAGAATTTACCTACATTTCCCAAACGTATGGTTTAACCTGGCATGACATCCAAGTGATCCTTGCTTCCACCCTGACCTCCGAGGAACGTACACGGACAAAGACCACGCTATCGACCCAAATGTCCCCATTGGGGGCGCATGCCATCCCAGTAGAGGACCCCGGTTGGAATTACCAGCCCGGCGAGGGATCTGATCTTCCTCATAGAAACCTCATGCTCAGGTACCTCATTAGCCGTCTGGAAACAGTCTCCAACAAGGTTGTCAACTATGACAAACAGAGAAGTTACTCAAAAGGCAGATGAGAACCCTGCTCTTTTTCTTAACCGCCTCCAGGAGGCACTCACAACGTACACTCGTTTAGACCCAGGGTCTAAAAAGTGGGACCTCTATTTTGGCCTCTCACTTCACCTCCCAGTCAGCCCCTGACATCACCAAAAAAGCTAAAGAAGGCTGAGGAGGGCCCTGAAACCCCTATACAGGATCTGGTAAAAATGGCATTTAAAGTTTTCAATGCTTGGGTAGAGCCGGCTGAGGCCACTTGCCAGGCGAGGGTCTAACAGGTGGTTAGCCTCCATTCCCAAGCCCTGGTAGCAGCCCTAAGGCCGGCAGGTAATCCCGTCCATTGCCACACTCCCCAGGGGAGTCAGCACCTACCGTCAGGAGCCTGCTTCAAATGTGGCCGGGTCGGCCACTGGGCAAAAGTTTGCCCCAATCCCGAGCCTCCTACCAAGCCCTGCCCACAGTGCAAACAGCCGGGCCACTGGAAGTCGAACTGCCCGACCCTGGCTCTGCCACCGGCTCTGCAAAGCCCAGGCACAGAGATCCCGGAAACTCCAGACACATAGCTGCAAGGTATGGAGCTGCTGGGGTTCATGGACTGAAGAGGCCCTGGCTCCTCGACTGCGGTAACCCTCGCTGAGCCCAGGGTTGTGCTCCAGGGAGCGGACTACCTTCTCCATTCCGCCCTCTCACTCAGGCCCTACTTCCCCTTCCCTGGTCTCGGTTATGGGAATAGACGGGGCCCCTCCACTCTGCAGATCCTGTTACTGACTTAGCCTAACACTTTCCCCACTCCTAGCTCAGTATGTTTTTCATCTCCCACTTACACTGATCAGAAAAACACCCAGTATTGCTCTCTTCCTCAACTGAATTGGTGGGTATACAAATATAACTTACTCATTCTCCCAGAGTTGCAACAGGAAACAATCATCACCAATATTCACAATTCTCTACACATCGGCCAAAAGCTCTCTACAAGTTTCTAACCTCATATTGCACCCCACTGGACTATGGAGCACTATCAACACAGTACGTGCAAAATGCAACATCTGTGCCCGTTCCAATAGCCAGGGCCTCAACAACCTCGTAAAACAGCACCACCAGATGTGAGGGCACCTACGGGACAGGACTGGCAGATAGACTTTACCCACATGCCAAAGCATAAGTGGTTTAAATATCTCCTCACTAGGATTGACACATTTTCAGGATGGATCAAAGCCTTTCCCACCTCCTCAGAGTGCAAGCATCGTCGCCACTCACCTTCTTCAAGACATCATTCCTCATTTTGGCCAGCCTGCTTCAATTCAGTCGGACAACGGCCCAGCCTTCATATCTAAGGAGCAGCAGGCAGTTAGCGCCTCACTGGGCATCTGCTGGAAACTCCACGCAGCCTACCACCCCAGTCTTCTGGTGAGGCTGAGCGAGCTAACGGTCTCATAAAACGACAGCTCACCAAACTCTCCCTAGAACTGCAACTTTCTTGGCCTCAACTATTACCCTTTGCTCTTACTCGCCTTCACGCAGCCCCTCAGGAGCCGTCAGGCCCCAGTCCTTTCAAAATACTCTACGGACAACCTTTCCTTTCTCGCCTCTTCCTACAACTGATTGCCCTCTGCTAGCTTCGTAGCTTCCACACTTGTGCTTGCTCAGCAACCTTCTTAGACAACACGCCAACTCTGCCATCCCTGAACCCTCTCCGACCTCTGCTGATCACCAAAAACTGGTGCATCGTGGAGATGCTGTGTTAATTAAATCCCTTGCACCCAAACCCTTAGCACCCCGATGGAAAGGCCCTTACACTGTCGTACTTACCACTCCCTCAGCAATCAAGGTTCTTAGAATAGATTCCTGGGTACATTTGTCCCGAGTCCAGATGGCAGTAAACTCTGACCATGGCTCCCAGTGGTCTGCTAAGTCTACTGGTCCTGTCTCTCTGCCTCACTCACCTCACCAAGCCAGCTAGCTAAACCTAGTATAATTTCCCCTTTTGCCTGGCGATTTTACTTGACTGAAAACTATACCAATTACGCCCTCACTAAGCATTATTATTATTTGCTGGCCACTGCTAACTGCCCACCCACAGGGTGCAGAACACCCATATACTTAAATTTCACTGATTTTAACCGGCATCAAAAAAAAAAAAAACGCTGATCCCATCATTTGCTTCCTGTATGACCAGAAGCCAACTACCCAATGTGCAAAAAAGTGAATACAGAAAAATGTAGGGTGCCCTTGGTCTTCCTGCCGGATACATTACCTTTCCCTTCGTTCCCAGGGACGATTCTACTACCATCAATCTAAATACACTCTCACAACCCCAGGCCCCTGGGATAGCCGGTGGACGTCTCCGGTTCCAGGAGCCTGTTACGCCACTCACCGGAAAAAAATTTTCCAGACGCCAAACTATATGTATGGAGGTCGCTAGTTAGGTCCAATCCACCATCCACCGTAATATTCAGATCCAAGAACTTCAACTCACTAACCAAATTTCTAAACCTTCTGAGTCTCCCTTCTCCTGGCTCCCCCTGCTATAGCAGGGACTGGCCATTGCCAACTTTGCTGCACTAGGCAACCTCTCCACCTGCTTCATGTGTGCGGCCCTACAACGCCCTCCTCTGGTAACACTAAAGGCTCCTGCTCGGTCATTTTCATCCAACATAAATACCACAAAACCCATAACCATCCCCAATATCCCTCTGTACATCCAACCAGAAAACACTCAAGCGCCCTTTTGCTACTCCAATCTATCGACACAGACATGTAATGTCACCCAAATCCCCTCCAAACCACTAACCGCGCCAGAAAAAAATTTTCTTTTGGTGCAACCATACACTCATGAAGCACTTAAATATCAGTTCTACCTCTACCCGTCCCTCTGGTTCTGCAGCTCACTATATACACTCCGGCTGAGTTCCAGGAAAAATACAACGAAGTATACAGTCGTCAAACTGAAAGAGTAGTTTTTCTCCTGATAGCAGTGAGAATCTCCTTAGCCTCAGCAGCAGTTGCAGTAAGACTCAGTGGCGGGGCCCTTAGACACTCTATCATCACAGCAGAAAGTTATCCACACGCTTCCACCTGCCAGTCAATGCCTCTGCCAAGTCTCTAGCCTCCCTGCAAAGACAAATAACCTCTGTTGCCCAAGTTGCCTTGAAGAACCGCCGCACTTTACACCTCATGACAGCTGAAAAAGGAGGAACCTGCCTCTTCCTCCAGGAGGAAGGCTGTTATTATATCAATAAACTGGGAATTGTGGAAACTAGAGTCCAGACCCTCAACAAGCTAAACCGTGAGCTGCAAAACACCAGATTCAGAACAGACGGGTCCTCTTCCTGGTGGAACTCTTTTCTGTACTCCTTCCTAGCCCCCATACTAGGACCCATAATTTTAGTTATAATTTTGCTCTTAATTGCACCTTGTCTCATCCAGCTCCTGCAAAGTCGACTCTGAAAAATCACCTGTATAGCAGTTCACCAGCAATACCAACCTCTCCACCCTGTGCAAGGCCGGAACTCCCAGTACTCTGCCTGAAAAAAAGCCCCTCCCCTTGCTATTCACCCACTACCCACAGGAAGCAATTACAGAAATGGACTAACCTCATTCCTTTTCCCTATAGGGCACTGTCTGAAATGTCCGGTCTTGGCACAACAGACTCCATTTTGAGTCCTGTACCTCCATCTTAGCTCTCAAGACTGACCCCTAACTAACCACCCCTCCCCTGCTCAATCCCAAATTCCTAGAACCACCTCGTCCCAAAGCCAGAATGTTTTCTGAAGATATGGTCACTCCACGCATCCCTGACATATAGGTAAGATTAACGACCTTCTCCCTTCTGAAGCACCTGTGTGCGCAGAGCCTTCCCAGCTATGATCCTCCCCAGCTGTGCCTGCCAGCAGTGGGCCTAAAAACGCCGCCAGGATTTTTTTCCCCCGGCGCGGCTTCAAAAGCTCAATACCCTGAGTTGCTGAACCCGCCTGCAAATTCACAATAAAGCCTGCTTCTAAAACTTCATTAATTGGGTCTTTAATTCTGTTTTCGCGTCCAAATAAACTTTATACACTGAGCCTCGAGAAGGCTTTGGGAGTCAAAATCCTCCCAACCTCCAGGCAGCAGCGTCCCAGCCCCCTCACAAATGCAGCCCGGGAAGGCAGGCGAGTTCCCGGGAAGGCAGGCGAGTTCCCTGGAAGGCAGGCGAATTCCCGGGAAGGCAGGCGAGTTCCCGGGAAGGCAGGCGAGTTCCCGGGAAAGCTGGCACGTCAAGCCCGCACACCAGCAAGAAACAGCGCAAAGACGGACACCAGCAAGAAACGGCGCAAAGACGGACACCAGCAAGGAACGGCGCAAAGACCGACACAAAAGGCTGGGGCTGCGGCAATACGGTACGAGCGCCCCCAGGGGCCTCCACCATGTGGGGTGGGCGCAGCACCCAAATTGGCTCACTTATGCCAGGTGAATTCAACACAACAATTCTCCCGAGGGTGGTGAGGTGAAAGGAGCCCAGAGGGGCCCCAAAACCGTGAGACCAACATGGGAGGGCCCACTCCTGGGGCCAGCTTACCTCATAGCTCCAAATCACACAGCACCGTTTCTGTTTGACCTCTCCAGGGACAGGTGTGCCTCAGTCCTTCGCTGCACGCGAAAAACAGCTCACGCGGAGACCTGGTTTGGAATCCCTGTGAGTTTTATGAGCGGTTAGGGAGGCGTGGTCGATGACGTAGGTCGAACCCATTGGCTGAATTGTTGAACTGAATTCACCTGGCCTAGGTGAGCCAATGCAGGTACAGCACCCACCCAGGTGTAGCTCCCCCTCCTGGCTGGATAACTGAACTTCTGAGCATGCAGTGAGTCTCTACTTCATGAGCTCAGACCTCTGAGGATGTGTAATGGGCCTGCCAGTCCCTCTGCTAGCCAAAGAGTTTTCCAGCCAAAGGTCTGCTTTCTGGAGCTGTTCTACAGAAAGCACTTAGTTCCTGACCCCTACGCAATCGGGGTGATGGATGCCCTTGCTTCCGTGCTTGCTTCTATGTAATTCTGGAATGGTCCTTGTTTCACAAGGTCGGCGAGGTCAGGAATTCTGGACTGGTTGGCTACCAAGCACAAAAGAAATAGCCAACAGATTGAAATCTCAACCCCTATTTTGGTTTATTATCGACCTCACACACTTGTCTTCTGGAACTTCCCTCCTAAATTTCTGAACCCTTGAACTCCTTGACACATGTACTTGGAAAGCAAGGATTCCAAACTCTGATCACCATATCTGACTGCTTCCCCAGTCCCTCTGCACTGTCAACCAGCAAAGTAGGGCCTCTCCATTTCTCAGAAGCTATAGAGTGTTATGTGAAATCACCTTGTGTTTAAATGTTAGTGATTATGCCATTTAAAAACAAATGTGTGAGCCAACTTGGGGCAAACAAAACTCGTTTCAAATACCAGCTCTGTCTCCTCTAAGGGCCCGTGTACAACTGCGACAACACAACAGTGGGTCCTGCTGGGTCCCCATTAGCATCTGGGAGGAAAGCTATTTATTACAGGGAATCTTACCTTGGTCCCTTGGTGTTAATTGCAGACTCACTGGGTGACGGCTTGTATCTGACACGCACCACAGTTCCCGCAGCAAACACCAACACTTTGTCAAACTCCGTTTGGTATTGCTCCATCCCGCCATTATTCTCCCTAATGACAAAAATAATTAACACATTCATATAAAAGCACAGGATGAGGAGAGCTTTAATTTATGCATCTTGTTCAGGGTCATCTCTGTTATCAATATAGGACAATCTAATGAGGCTTAGTTTAAAAGGGTTAGGGTTAGGTTTGGGGGTATGGCTAGATTTAGGATCAGGGTTATATTTAGGGTTAGGTTAGATCTAGGTGAGTCCTATGGTTAGGGTTAGGCTTAGGGGTTGGAGTAGAGGTAGTGGTAGGGTAAAATTGATGTGTGGATTGACATTGCCACTAATAAGCCAGCACATATAAAAGACTTGCTCCCTCCGCCAACTGAGTTGTTTCCAAGATGCCAGGAAACATGGCAGGACCTGAAAAAAACCACCGGTCCAAGTTACTACAACCAACAAGGTGGAAGCCGTCCCCCCCACTTCCCCCTTTCCCTCCCTGTCAGATTTATCCCATTTTTCAAGAGGACTCTGGGAGCAGGAGAGCTGGCTTCTGACCCTTGGTGCCACTGCCATCCTATCAGGTTCCCGGGGGCCGGAGAGAGAGTGGAATACTTATAACCACTTTTTGAGGACACCTCCCCCCCACACACACACACTGGACTGTTATGTCTTATCAACCCCAAAGATCACTCAGCAGCAGCCATTCTCCCCTTAAGGCAAGCAGCCCCAAAACCTGGGGAAGCCCCCCGAGTCCCATTTTGGGTAGATGTCCCCTTTTCTTCCAGGGATTACATCATTGGAATCAACAAAATCCCCTTTTCTGACAAACCACAAGGTCTGATTTCTTTGCTAGACAAGCTTTTCCACATGCATCAGCCCACCTCAGACGACTGCCAGCCACTTCTCCAGGTGCTGATCATATCAGAGGAACGGAAGGCCTTCCAGAGAGAGAGGCCCAGAAAGCAGTCAATGGACCTGATGGTCAGCCAGCGGGCACTTCCCGCTTGAGAGAAGCTCTTTTTGCCACTGCATGAACAATGTGGGGTCCAAACTCCTAGTAAGGCCCCGAGGGCTTCACCAGGTATCACCAGTTTCTCTAGCAGGGCCTCTGCGCGACAGCTAGGAAACCTATGCATTTACATAAGGTCAATGAGAATTTTCAGGGTCCCATAAGAGAATGTTCACCTGCCTTTTTACAGTGGCTATCGACCTGGAGGCCTCCGAGACCAGGAGGGAAATAGTTATTGCCTTTTTTATTCAGTCCATCTCAGCTATGAAAAAGAATTGGGAAGGGTTGGAAGGGAAAAATATTTGTGATTTGGTAGAAGTGGCTCTGCAGGTGTATAACAACAGATGACCCTATCATGACAGAGCAAAGAAACTAACTGAAATAGTATTAATTACCATGAGAGGCCCCAGAGGCTCGGTAAATAGAAATCATGGCCCACTCATGGAGAGGCTGACTTGTCAGCATCGCCTAGTCCTCAGGAAGTATCCATGTACCTACTATGGAAAACCACGACATTGGAAAAATCAGTGCCTTGAAAACCCCAGGAGAGGCGGACAACCCACCAGTAGAGACAATGGACCTCATCCTCACCTGGAAAAATCGAAGCAACAGACAATAATACTTGAAGCTGAATGAAGGTGTCAGGGCTCTGTTTCACTTGGCCCCAAGGAGCCCATGCTAACTCTCCAAGAAGGGGGCCAGCCAGTAAATTTCTTGGTGGACAAAGGGGTCACCTTCTTGATTTAGAAAAGTCTACAGGTGCCTTGTCAAAAGGAAAGATTTTAATTACAGGGGCCACAGGGCAGACCCAAGCACACCCATGAACAACGGCCAGAATAACAGATTTAGCACAAGAGACAGTTACACGCTCCTTCCTGGTAATGTCTCAATGCCCCTTTCCTCTAATTGGTCGTGACTTATTATGAAAAATGGTGGCCATTTGAGAATGATTGGGGAAGGGAATGTATGGATGTGCTTTATACAATTGATGTATGTATATGTATGGATTGTGGTAAGAGTTGTTTGAGTCCCTAATAAAATATAAAAGAAGAAAAGAGAAAAAAATGATTAGGGCAAAGACTGTACAGATGTGCTTTATACAATTGATGTATGTATATGTATGAACTCTGAAAAGAATTGTATCAGCCCCAATAAATTGTTAAAATTTAAAAAGAAAAATGGTGGCCATAATTACTTTCTCATCTGCTGCAACCACCTTAACCCTTGAACTTGAAAAGCCAAAGGTTTTGCTCACAGCTCCAATGTCAGAGTGATATGTGCTTTATCAAGGAGCAGAAGAGACCCCCTCAAAGGAACTTCTTGATCAATGGCTAAAAGATATTCCTTTGTTTGGGCAGAGAACAACTTGCCTAACCTTTCTGAACATCAGGTGCCTGAGGTCATACAACTTCTGAGCTCGGCAACACTGGTGTGTCAAGCAAACCCTACTCCATGGAATGCAAAGGTGGGTATTGCTGTTCACATATGCAGACTAAAGAGGACAGACCGTTTGGCGCCCTGCAAGTCCACATGGAATGCTCCCCTCCCCTGCTGCCCGTGCAGAAGCCAGGAACTGAGGACTTGCAAACGGTGCAGGATCTCGGAGAGGTAAATGAGAGGATAGAAACTGTCCACAACACATACCAAACCCCGAGACTCTCCTGAATAATATTCCGTCAAACTGAATTTGTTATACTGTTTTGGACTTAAAGGATGCTTTGTTCTCCATACCCTTGTCCCCTGCAAATCAACCCAGTGAAGACTTACAGGAACACAAGGAGGAACACCCCAAAACCACCTTGCTGCAGTAGGCAGATGACCTCCTCCTGGCCTCCGAAACCCTGGAGGAATGCCAGCGGGCTACCAAGGACCTGCTACTAGTCCTTGGCCCATTGGGGTACAGGGTATCTGCAAGAGAGGCTCAACTGTGTGTACATAAAGCTGTACACCTAGGCTACCAACTGGAGGAGGGGAAACGGACCTTGTCCCCCAGCCACACTGAGGTGACCCTCAAAATCCCAGTCACTGAGACGAAGAGGCAGGTGCAAGAGTTTCTAGGCGCTGTGGGGTACTGTCCATTGTGGAATTTGGGGTTTGCAAAAATAACAAAACCCCTATATGCAAGTACTGGGGAAACGAAAAAGGACTTAAATGGACTGAAGTAGAACAGCAATCGTTTGAATCCTTTAAAAAGTCGCTCATATGGGCAACCTCTCTTGCCCTACTAGACATAGTAAAGCCCGTTCAATTGTCTATGTGAGGCCAGAGGCAGAGCAAAAGAAGTGCTAACTGAGATCTTGCAGCCATGGAAGAGACCTGTGGCCGATCTTTCAAAGAAACTGGACTGTGTAGTTGCAGGATGGCCGAGCTGCATGCGAGCTGAGGCTGCCACGGCCATCCTAGTTATAGAAGTCAGGAAGCTTACACTGGGGCAGGATATTGCTGTGGTGGGGGACCTATGGTTGAGCCCCTCCTAACCAGTCCCCCAGGCCGGTGGATCTCAAATGCCAGGGCTATACCACAAATCTCCAAGTAGTGGCTGTGACCATGCCATCCCCAGTGTTACTGCCACAACCTACATACTCAGAAAATGATCTAAAGATAAGCCAAGAGTTGGCCTGCCAAAAAGACTGGGAGCATCCAGGGTGGCTGCTCCATCCTGATGGAAGAAGATTCATGCCAGAATCTCTGGAGACAACCTGAATCAAGGACTACATGAAAGTATGCACTCGGGATGCTCTAAATGGTCTCAGTTGCTACTCAGGCACTTTTACATACCCAGGCTTGGACACTGGGTGGCAGATGTCTCCCACCATTGATTGCACTGTGCTCGGGGAAACAACCCTAGAAAGAAAAGGAGCAACCCAACCACGAGCTCGAGGTAGTAGTCCTGGAGAATTCTGGAGGTGGACTTTATGGATATCAAACTTAGAAAGTCTGGCTACCGGTATTTGCTGGTGTTCGTGGACACCTATTCTGGATGGGTGGAAGCCTTCCCAACAAAGAAGGAAACCACTGCTACTGTGTGGAAATTATTAGTAACTAAAATTGTCCATAGATTTGGCCTTCCCACCACCTTGGGGTCTAACAGTGGCCCAGCATTCATTGCTCAAATTACTAAAGTCTTAGCAATGCTTCTAAATATTAACTCGAAGCTCTACTGGGCTTATAGGCCCCAAAGTTCAGGGCAAGAAGAAAGAATAAACAGAACCCTAAAGGAATTGTTCGTTAAGTTGCATTTAGAACCTGGCGAGAACTGGGTTGATCCTTTCTTTACCTTTTGCCCTACTTCGAGTCCAATGCACTCCCTTTGTGAAAACTTAAACCCCATTTGAATTTATGTTTGGCAGACCTTCCCCAAATCCTCCCAAGATTGAGGGAAGTAGAAATAATGGAAGCAACTAATCGTTCCCTCATCAAGTGCCTGCAGGCTGTGCAGCAGGTGAGAGACAAATCATCTGCTCCTACACCTTCATTTGGGGCCCACTCAAAGGAAAGGTCAAGAGGCAGCCCACTACTTGCAACCTGGAGACTGGACGTAGATAAAGAAGCACCAACCCGGAAGTTAGGGTTGGGGTTTGACGTTGGGGTTGGGGTTGGAGTTGGGGTTAGACGTTGGGGTTGGGGTTGGACGTTGGGGTTGGGGTTAGGGGTTGGGCTTGGAGTTGGGCGTTGGGTTTGGGCTTGGACGATGGGGTTAGGGTTGGACGTTGGGGTTGGGTTTGGAGGCTTGGCTTGGGGTTAGACGTTCAGGTTGGGCTTCGGGGTTGGGGTTTGGGTTAGACGTTGGGGTTGGGGTTGGGTTAAGGGTTGGGGTTAACATTGGGGTTGGGGTTAGATGTTGGGGTTGGGTATAGACGTTGGGGTTGGTGTTAGACGTTAGGGTAGGTGTTAGGGGTTCTTGTTGGGGTTAGACGTTGGGGTTGGGTTTAGGGGTTGGGGTTGGGTTTAGATGTTGGGCTTGGGGTTAGGGGTTGGGGTTAGACGTTGGGTTTGGGGTTGGGGTTAGACGTTGTATTTGGGGTTAGACGTTGGGGTTGGGGTTCGGGTCAGACGTTGGGGTTTGAGTTAGGGTTGGGGTTAGAATGTGGGTTTGGGGTTAGACGTTGTGTGAGGGGTTGGGGTTGTGGTAGTGGTTAGACATTGGGGTTGGGGTTAGGGGTTGGAGTGGGGTTAGACCTTGGGATTGGGGCTAGGGGTTGGTGTTGTGGTTAGACATTGGGGTTGGTGTATGGGTTAGGGGTTGGGGTTAGATGTTGGGGTTGGGGTTGGAGTTGGGGGTTGGGGTTAGACATTGGTGTTGGGGTTAGACGTTGGGGTTGGGGTTTGGGTTAGACGTTGGGGTTGGGGTTGGGGTTAGACTTTGGGGTTGGGGTTGGGGTTAGGGGTGAAGGTCGGGTTAGCCATTGGGGTGGGGCTGGGGTTAGGGGTTGGGGTTTGTGTTGGACGTTGGGGTTGGGGTTAGAGGTTGGGGTTGGGGTTGGACATTGGGGTTGGGGTTGGACGTTGGGGTTGGTGTTGGATGTTGGGGTTGGGGTTGGACATTGGGGTTGGCGTTAGGGGTTGGACGATGGGGTTGGGGTGGGATGTTGGGATTGGGTTTGGGGGTTGGGGTTGGACGTTGGGGTTGGGGTTGGACGTTGCGGTTGGGGTTTTGGGTGTGCTTGGACGTTGGGGCTGGGGTTAGGGGTTGGGGTTGGACCATGGGGTTGGGGTTGGATGTTGGGGTTGGGGTTGGACGTTGGGGTTGGGGTTGGACCATGGGGTTGGGGTTAGATGTTGGGCTTGGTGTTAGGGGTTGGGATTAGATGTTGGGTTTGGGGTTGGGGTTAGACGTTGTGTTTGGGGTTAGACGTTGGGGTTGGGGTTCGGGTCAGACGTTTGGGTTGGGGTTAGACGTTGGGGTTTGAGTTAGTGTTGGGGTTAGAATGTGGGTTTGGGGTTAGAAGTTGGGGTTGTGGTAGTGGTTAGATGTAGGGGTTGGAGTTAGGGGTTGGAGTGGGGTTAGACCTTGGGGTTGGGGTTAGGGGTTGGTGTTGGGGTTAGATGTTGGGGTAGGGGTTAGGGGTTGGGGTTAGATGTTGGAGTTGGGGTTGGGGTTGGGGGTTGCGGTTGGGGTTCGACATTGGGGTTGGGGTTCGGCTTGGTCGTTGGGGTTGGGGTTAGGCTTTGGCGTTGGGGTTAGACGTTGGGGTTGAGGTTAGGGGTTGGGGTTGGGGTATGGGGTTGGGGTTGCAGTTAGACTTTGGTGTTGGGGTTAGACGTTGGGTTTGGGGTTAGACGTTGGGTTTGGGGTTAGACATTGGGGTTGGGGTTGGGGTCAGGGGTTGGGGTTAGACGTTAGGTTTGGGGGTTGGGGTTGGGCTAGACGGTAGAGTTGGGGTTAGCGGTTGGGGTTGGGTTAGGGGTTGGGGTTGGGGTTAGATGTTGGGGTTGGGGGTTGGGGTTAGACTTTGGGGTCGGGGGTTCGGGTTGAGGTAGACGTTGGGGTTGGGGTTAGCGGTTGCGGTTGGGGTTGGGTTAAGGGTTGGGGTTGGGGTTAGATGTTGGGGTTGGGGTTAGACTTTGGTGTTGGGGTTAGGGATTGGAGTTGGGGTTAGACGTTGGGGTTGGGTTTAGGGTTCCGGGTTGGGGTTAGATATTTGGGTTGGGGTTAGACGTTGGGGTTGGGTTTAGACCTTGGGGTTGGGGTTAGGGAATGGGTTTAGGGGTTGGGGTTGGGGTTAGATGTTGGGGTTGGGGTTAGACATTGGGGTTAGGGTTAGGGGTTGGGGTTGGGGTTAGTGTTAGGAGTTGTGGTTGGGGTTAGATGTTGGGGTTGAGGTTAGGGGTTAGGGTTGGTGTTACACATTGGGGTTAGCGGTTGGGTTTGGGGTTAGACGTTAGGTTTGGGGTTAGGCGTTGGAGTTGGGTTAGAACTTGGGGTTAGGGTTAGGAGTTGGTGTTGGGGTTAGACGTTGGGTTTGGAGTAGGGGTTAGGGGTTGTGGTTAGATGTTGGAGTTGGGTTTGGGGTTGGGTGTTGGGGTTCGACATTGGGGTTGGGGTTAGACGTTGGTGTTGGTGTTGGGGTTACACGTTGGGTTTTGGGTTAGGGGTTGGGGTTAGACTTTGGGGTTGGGGTTTGGGTTAGAGGTTGGGTTTGGGGTTGGGGTTAGACATTGGGGTTGGGGTTGGGGTTAGACGTTGGGGTTGGGGTTGAGGTTAGACGTTGGGGTTGGGGTTAGGGGTTGGAGTTCGGGTTAGACATTGGGGTCGGGCTGGGGTTAGGAGTTGCGGTTTGTGTTGGATGTTGGGGTACGGGTTAGATGTTGGGTTTGGGGTTGGACATTGGTTTGGGGTTGGGGGTTGGTGTTGGACGTTGTGGTTGTGGTTGGATGTTGGAGTTGGGGTTGGGGTAGTGGTTAGACGTTGGGGTTGGGGTTGGGGTTGGACGTTGGTGTTGGAACTAGGGCTTAGGGTTGGACGTTGGGTTTGGGGGTTAGGGTTCGGCTTGGACGTTGTGGTTGGGGTTGGACGTTGGGGTTGGGGTTGGACGTTGGGTTTGGGTTTGGACGTTGGGGTTGGGGTTGGACGTTGGGGTTGGGGTTAGGGTTTGGGGTTAGACGTTGCGGTTGGGTTTGGGGTTAGGGGTTTTAGTTCGGGTTAGACGTTGGGATTGTTATTGGGGTTAGGGGTTGGGGTTGGGGTTGGACGTTGGTGTTGGGGTTGGACATTGGGGTTGGGGTTGGACATTAGGGTTGAGGTTGGACTTAAGGGTTGGGGTTGGACTTTGGGGGTGGGGTTGGACGTAGGGTTTGGGGTTGTATGTTGGGGTTGGGGTTCGACGTTGGGGTTGGGGTTGGAGTTAGACTTTGGGGTTGGGGTTGGACGTTGAGTTTGGGGTTGGACGTTGGGATTGGGTCTAGGGGTTGGGGTTGGACTTTGGGTTGGGGTTAGGGGTTGGGTTGGGGTTAGGGGTTGGGGTTGGAGTTGGACATTGGGGTTGGTGTTGGATGTTGGGGTTGGACGTTGGGGTTGGCGTTAGGGGTTGGACGTTGGGGTTGGGGTGGGATATTGGGGTTGGGTTTTGGGGTTGGGGTTGGGGTTGGACGTTGGGGTTGGGGTTGGACGTTGGGGTTGGGGTTGGACGTTGGGTTTGGGTTTGGACGTTGGGGTTGGGGTTGGGGTTGGGGTTTGGAGCTGCACGTTGGAGTTGGTTTGGGGTTAGGGATTTTAGTTCGGGTTAGACGTTGGGATTGTTATTGGGGTTAGAGGTTGGGGTTGGGGTTGGACGTTGGGGTTGGGGTTGGGGTTGGACATTGGGGTTGGGGTTGTTTTGGGGTTGGCTTTGGACGTTGGTGTTGTGGTTGGGGTTGGACGTTGGGTTTGGGGTTGGACGTTGGGGTTGGACATTAGGGTTGAGGTTGGACTTTAGGGTTGGGGTTGGACCTTGGGGTTGGGGTTGGACATCGGGTTTGGGGTTGGGGTTGGATGTTGGGGTTGGGGGTTGGGGTTAGACGTTGGGGTTGAGGTTAGGGGTTGGGGTTGGGTTACGGGTTTGGGGTTGGGGTTAGGCTTTGGGGTTGCGGTTGGACGTTGAAGTTGGGGTTATACGTTGGGGTTGGGGTTAGGGGTTGGATTTGGGTTAAACCTTGGGGTGGGGTTAAGGGTTGGTGTTGGGGTTAGGGGTCGGTGTTGGGGTTAGACGTTGGGGTTGGGGGTGGGGTTAGGGGTTGGGGTTAGATGTTGGAGTTGGGGTTGGTGTTAGACGTTGGGGTTTGGGTTAGGTGTTGGAGTTCGGGTTAGATATTGGGGTAGGGCTGGGATTAGGGGTTGGGGTTTGTGTTGGATGTTGGGGTTGGGGTTAGACATTGGGGTTGGGGTTGGACGTTGGGGTTGGGTTTAGACTTTGGGGTTGGGGTTGGACGTTGTGTTTGGGGTTGGACGTTGGGGTTGGGTCTAGGGGTTGGGGTTGGACGTTGGGGTTGGGTCTAGGGGTTGGGGTTGGACTTTGGGTTGGGGTTAGGGGTTGGGGTTGGGCTTCGACGTTGGGATTGGTGTTGGATGTTGGGGTTGGGGTTGGTCTTGGAGTTAGACGTTGGAGTTGGGCTTGGTCGTTGGGTTTGGGGTTAGGGGTTGGGGTTGGACATTGGATTTGGGGTTGGACATTGGGGTTGGGGTTGGACATTGGGGTTGGGGTTGGACGTTGGGGATGGGGTTGGGGTTTGGGGTTGGGGTTGGACGTTGGGGTTGGGGTTGGACGTTGGGGTTGGGGTTGGACGTTGGGGTTGGGGTTGGATGTTGGGGTTGGGGTTAGGGGTTGGGGTTTGGCTTGAACGTTGGTGTTGGGGTTAGGGAGTTGGGTTGGGGTTTGACTTTGGGGTTGGGTTTGGACGTTGGGTTTGTGGTTGGACGTTGGGTTTGGGGTTGGATGTTGGGTTTGGGGTTGGACGTTGGGGTTGGTGTTGGGGTTTGGAGTTGGGGTTAGAGGTTGGGGTTGGGGTTAGGGGTTAGGGTTAGATGTTGCGGTGGGGTTAGAGGTTGGTGTTGGGGTTAGAGGTTGGGGTTGTGGTTAGGTGTTGGTGTTGGGGTTATACGTTGGCGTTGGGGTTAAGGGTTGGGGTTGGGGTTGGACGTTGGGGTTGGGGTTGGGATTAGAAGTTCGGTTTGGTGTTGGGAGTTGGGGTTAGATGTTGGGGTTTGGTTTAGGGTTGGTGTTAGACGTTGGGTTTGGGGTTGGGGTTAGACGTTGGGGTTGGGGTTGGGGTTAAATTTCGGGTTAGACGTTGGGATTGTGGTTGGGGTTAGGGGTTGGGGTTGGGGTTGGACGTTGGGGTTGGGGTTGGACGTTGGGGTTGGGGATAGAAGGTGGGGTTGGGGTTGGACATTGGGGTTGGTGTTAGGGGTTGGGGTTGGGCTTAGACATTGGGTTTGGACTTTGGGGTTGGGGTTGGGGTTGGATGTTGGGGTTGGGGTTGGTGTTAGACGTTGGGGTTGGGGTTAGGTGTTGGAGTTTGGGTTAGACATTGGGGTGGGGCTGGGGTTAGGGGTTGGGGTTTGTGTTGCACATTGGGGTAGGGGTTAGACGTTGGGGTTGGGCTTAGACGTTGGGGTTGGGGTTGGGGTTAGACTTTGGTGTTGGGGTTGGACGTTGGTTTTGTGGTTGGACGTTGGGGTTGGGTCTAGGGGTTGGGGTTGGGCTTGGACTTTGGGGTTGGGTTTAGGGGTTGGGCTTAAGGTTGGACGTTGGGGTTGGTGTTGGATGTTGGGGTTGGGGTTGGTGGATGGGGTTGGAGTTAGACGTTGGAGTTGGGCTTGGATGTTGGGGTTGTGGTTAGGGGTTGGGGCTGGATGTTGGAGTTGGGGTTGGACGTTGGGGTTGGGGTTTGGATTAAACTTTGGGGTGGGGGTTGGACGTTGGGGTTGGAGCTACGGGTTGGGTTTGGACGTTGGGTAGGGGTAAGGGGTTGGGGTTCGGCTTGGACGTTGGGTTGGGGTTAGGGGTTGGGGTTGGACGTTGGGTTTGGGGTTGGACGTTGGTGTTGGGGTTGGGGTTGGTGTTGGGGTTGGGGGTAGACATTGCGGTTGGGGTTAGACGTTGGGGTCGGGGTTCGAGGTTGGGTTGGGGTTAGGTGTTGGGGTTAGACGTTGGGGTTGGGGTTAAGGGTTGGGCTTGGGGTTAGAAGTTGGGGTTGGGGTTGGGATTACAAGTTCGCGTTGGGGTTGGGTGTTGGTGTTAGGTGTTGGGGTTGGTTTTAGGGTTGGGGTTAGACGTTGGGTTTGGGGTTGTGGTTGGGGTTAGACGTTGGGGTTGTGGTTGTGGTTGGGGTTAGACGTTGGGGTTGGGGTTGGGGTTAGGGGTTGGAGTTCGGGTTAGACGTTGGGATTGTGATTGTGGTTAGGGGTTGGGGTTGAGGTTGGACGTTGGGGTTGGACTTTGGGGTTGGGGTAGAGGTTGGGGTTGGGCATTGGGGTTTGGCTTAGGGGTTGGGGTTGGGTTTAGGGGTTGGACGTTGGGATTGGGATTGGACGTTGGGGTTGGAGTTGGACATTGGGGTTGGGGTTGCACGTTGGCGTTGTGGTTAGGGGTTGGGGTTGGACGTTGGGAATGGGGTTGGGGTTGGATGTTGGGTTTGGGGGTGGGGGTTAGACTTTGGGGTTGAGGTTAGGGGTTGGGGTATGGGGTTTGGGGTTGGGGTAATATTTTGGGGTTGGGATTGGACGTTGAGGTTGGGGTTAGGGATTGGGGTTGGGGTTAGACGTTGGGGTTGTGGTTAGGGGTTGGAGTTGGGTTAGACCTTGGGGTTGGGGTTAGTGTTGGGGTTCGACGTTGGGGTTGGGGTTGGACGTTGGGGTTGGGGTTAGACTTTGGGGTTGGGGTTAAGGTTTGGGGTTGGGGTTAGACGATGGGGTTGGGGTTGGGATTCGAAGTTCGGTTTGGTGTTGGGAGTTGGGGTTAGATGTTGGGGTTTGGTTTAGGGTTGGTGTTAGACATTGGGGTTGGGGTTAGACGTTGGGGTTGGGGTTGGGGTTAGATTTCGGGTTAGACGTTGGGATTGTGGTTGGGGTTAGGGGTTGAGGTTGGGGTTGGACGTTGGGGTGTGGTTAGGGGTTGGGGTTGGACGTTGGAGTTGGGGTTGGACATTGGGTTGGGGTTGGACATTGGGGTCGGTGTTAGGGGTTGGGGTTGAACATTGGGTATGGGGTTGGATGTTGGGGTTGGGGTTTGGGGTAGGGGTTAGACGTTGGGTTGGGGTTGGACGTTGTGTTTGGGGTTCGGATTAGACTTTGGGGTTGGAGTTGGACGTTGGGGTTTTGGTGGACGTTGGGGTTGGTGTGGACGTTGGGGTTGTGTCTAGCGGTTGGGGTTGGACGTTGGGTTTGGGGTTAGTCATTGGGGTTCGGCTTGGACGTTGCGGTTGGGGTTAGGAGTTGGGGTTGGGGTTGGACGTTGGGTTTGTGGTTGGACGTTGGAGTTGGGGTTGGACGTTGGGGTTGGGGTTGGACATTGGGTTTGGGGTTGGATGTTGGGTTTGGTGTTGGGGGTTGGGGTTGGGGTTAGGGTTAGGGGATGGGGTTGGGTTTAGGGGATGGGGGTGGGGTTGTCGTTGGGGTTACACGTTGGGGTTGGGGTTGTGGTTGGGGTTAGACGTTGGGGTTGGGGTTGGGGTTAGGGGTTGGAGTTCGGGTTAGACATTGGGATTGTGGTTGGGGTTGGACATTGGGGTTGGGGTTAGGGGTTGGGGTTGGGCTTGGACTTTGGGGTTGGGGTTAAGGGTTGGATTTTGGGATTGGGGTTGGACGTTGGGGTTGGGGTTGAACATTGGGGTTGGGATTGGACACTGGGGTTGGGGTTGGACGTTGGTGTTGGGGTTGGACGTTGGGGTTGGGGTTGGACGTTGGGGTTGGGGTTAGCGGTTGAGGTTGGGGTTAGACGATACGGTTGTGGTTAGACGTTGGGTTTGGGGTTGGGGTTGGGGTTAGAGGTTGGGGTTGGGGTTAGACGTTGGGGTTGGGGTTAGACGTTGGGGTTGGGGTTAGCGGTTGGGGTTGGGGTAAGACTTTGGGGTTGGGGTTAAGGGTTGGGGTTGGGGTTGTGATTAGAATTTCGGGTTGGGGTTGGGGGTTGGGGTTAGACATTGGGGTTAGGTTTAGGTATGGGGTTAGATGTTGGGGTTGGGGTTGTGATTGGGGCTAGGGGTTGGTGTTTGGGTTGGACGTTGGGGATGGGGTCAGACGTTGGGGTTGGGGTTGGGGTTAGACTTTGGTGTTGGTGTTTGGGGTTGAGTTTGGACATTGGGGTTGGGGTTATGGGTTGGTGTTGGCCTTGGATGATGGTGTTGGGGTTAGGGGTTGGGGTTGGAGTTGGGGTTGGACGTTATGGTTGGGGTTGGACGTTAGGGTTGGGGATGGACGTTGAGGTTGGGGTTAGGGGTTTGGGTTGAAATTTGGGGTTGGGGTTGGTGTTAGACGGGGTTGGTGTTAGGAGTTGGGGTTTGGTTATGGGGTTGGGGTTGGGGTATGGGGTTATACGTTGGGGTTGGGGTTAGATGTTGGTGTTGGGGATAGACGTTGGGTTTGGTGTTAGACGTTGGGGTTGGGGTTGGGTCAGACGTTGGGGTTGGGGTTCGGGGTTGGGGTTGGGATAGACCTTGGGGCTGGGGTTAGCAGTCGGGGTTGGGTTAGGGGTTGGGGTTAGATGTTGGGGTTGGGGATTGGTGTTGGGGTTAGATGTTGGGGTTGGGGTTAGGGGTTGGGGTTAGGGGTTAGGGGTTGGGGTTAGACGTTGGGGTTGGGGTTAGACGTTGGGGTTGGGGTTAGACGTTGGGGTTGGGTTTAGGGAATAGGTTTAGGGGTTGGGGTTGGTGTTAGACGTTGGGGTTAGGGTTAGTGGTTGGGGTTGGGGTTAGGGGTTAGGGGTTGTGCTTGGGGTTAGATGTTGGAGTTGAGGTTAGGGGTTGGGGTTGGGTTTAGACATTGGGGTTAGGGGTTGGGGTTGGGGTTAGACCATGGGGTTGGGGTTAGGGGTTTTTGTTGGGTTAAACCTTGGGGTTGGGGTTAGGGGTTGGTGTTGGGGTTAGACGTTGGGGTTGGGGTTAAGGGTTGGGCTTGGGTTTAGAAGTTGCTGTTGGGGTTGGGATTAGAATTTCGGGTTGGGGTTAGGGGTTGGGGTTGGAAATTGGGGTTGGGGTTGGACATTGGGGTCGGTGTTAGGGGCTGGGGTTGGACGTTGGGGTTGGGGTTGGATGTTGGGTTTGGGGTTTGGGGTTGGGTAGGGGTTAGACATTGGGGTTGGGGTTGGGGTTGGACATTGGGTTTGGGGTTCGGATTAGACTTTGGGGTTGGGGTTGGACGTTGGGGTTGGGGCTAGGGGTTGGGGTTGGACGTTGGGTTTGGGGTCAGGGTTTGGGGTTCAGCTTGGACGTTGGGGTTTTGTTTAGGGGTTGGGGTTGGCCTTTGGGTTTGGGTTTGGTTGTTGCATTTGTGGTTGGACATGGGTTTTGGCGTTGGACATTGGGTTTTGGGTTGGACATTGGGTTTGGGGTTGGACGTTGGGGTTGGTGTTGGGGGTTGTGGTTGGGGTTAGGGTTTGGGGTTGCAGTTAGGGGTTGGAGTTAGACGTTGGGGCTGGGGTTAGACGTTGGGGTTGGCGTTAGACGTTGGGGTTGGCATTAGACGTTGGGGTTGGGGTTAGGTGTTGGTGTTGGGGTTAAACGTTGGGGTTGGGGTTGGGGTTAAGGGTTGGGCTTGGGGTTAGAAGTTGGGGTTGGGTTTGGGATTAGAAGTTCGGGTTGGGGTTGGGGTTTGGGGTTAGACGTTGGGGTTGGGTTTAGCGTTGGGGTTAGACGTTGGGGTTGTGGTTGTGGTTGGGGTTAGACGTTGGGGTTGGGGATGGGGTTAGGGGTTGGAGTTCGGGTTAGACGTTGGGATTGTGGTTTGGGTTAGGGGTTGGGCTTGGACGTTGGGGTTGGGGTTGGACGTTGGGGTTAGGGCTAGAGGTTGGGGATGGGGTTGGACATTGGGGTTGGGGTTAGGATTTGGGGTTGGGCTTGGACGCAGGGGTTGGGGTGAGGGGTTGGGTTGGTGTTGGGCTTTGGGATTGGGGTTGGACGTTGCGATTGGGGTGGGACATTGGGGTTGGACATTGGGGTTGGGGTTGGACATTGGGGTTGGGGTTGGACGTTGGGTTTGGTGTTGGACTTTGGGCTTGGGGTTGGGGTTAGGGGTTGGGGTTGGGGTTAGACGTGGTGGGGTTAGACGTTGGGGATGGGGTTTGGGGTTGGGGTTGGGGTTAACGTTGGGGTTGGGGTTGTGGTTAGAGGTTGGGGTTGGGGTTAGACGTTGGGGTTGGGGTTAGACGTTGGGGTTGGGGTTAGACGTTGGGGTTGGGGTTAGGGGTTGGTGTCGGGGTTAGACGTTGGGTTTGGGGTTAATGGTTGGTGTTAGATGTTGGGGTTGGGGTTAGATGTTGGGGTTGGAGTTCGGGTTAGGGGTTGGAGTTCGGGTTAGGGGTTGGAGTTCGGGTTAGACTTTGGGATTGTGGTTGGGGTTAGGGGTTGGTGTTTGGATTGGACGTTGTGGTTGGGGTTAGATGTTGGGGTTGGGGTTAAACGTTGGGGTTGGGGGTTGGACATTGGGGTTGGGGTTATGGGTTGGGGTTGGCTTTGGACGTTGGTGTTGGGGTTAGGGGTTGGGGTTGGGGTTGGACGGTGGGGTTGAGGTTGGACATTGGGGTTGGGGTTGGACATTGGGGTTGGGGTTGGATGTTGTGGTTGGAGTTGGGGGTTGGGGTTAGACATTGGGGTTGAGGTTAGGGGTTGGGTTTGGGGTATGGGGTTGGGGTTAGACGTTGGGGTTGGTGTTAGACGTTAGGGTTGGGGTTGGCGTCAGACGTTGGGTTTCGGGTTGGGGATTGGGTTTAGACTTGGGGTTGTGGGTTGGGGTAGACGTTGGGGTTGGGGTTAGCGGTTGGGGTTGGGTTAGGGGTTGGGTTTGGGGTTAGACGTTGGGGTTAGACTTTGGGGTTGGAGTTAGACGTTGGGTTTGGGGTAAGGGTTGGGATTGGGGTTAGATGTTGGGGTTGGGGTTGGGGGTTGGGGTTAGATGTTGGGGTTGGAGGTTGGGGTTGGGGTTAGACATTAGGGTTTGGGTTAGATGTTGGAATTGGGTTTAGTGGTTGGTGTTGGGGTTAGACGTTGGGGCTTGGGTTGGCATTGGAGTTAGATGTTGCGGTTGGGGTTAGGGGTTGGGTTTGGGGTTAGACATTGGGGTTGGGGTTAGGGGTTGGGCTAAGGGTTAGACGTTGGGGTTGGTGTTAGATGTTGGGGTTAGGGGTTGGGGTTGGGGTTGGGGTTAGACGTGATGTTTGGCTTAGGCGTCGGGGTTGGGTTTAGCCGTTGTGTTGGCATTAACATTGGGTTTGGGGTTAGACGTTGGGGTTGGGGTTGGGGTTAGACGTTGGTGTTGGGGTTGTGGTTAGACGCTGGGTTTGGAGTTAGGGGTTGGTGTTGGGGTTAGACCTTTGGGTTGGGGTTAGGGGTTGTGGTTGGGGTTAGACGTTTTGGTTGGGGTAGGGGTTAGGGGTTGGGGTTAGACGTTGGGGTTGGGGTGGGGCTTGGGGTTGGGGTTCGACGTTAGGGTTGGGGTTAGACGTTGGTGTTGGGGTTGGGGTTAGACGTTGAATTTGTGGTTAGGGGTTGGGGTTAGACTTTGGGGTTGGGGTTCGGGTGAGGGGTTGGAGTTCGGGTTAGACATTAGGTCGGTTTGGGCTTACGAGTTGGGGTTTGTTTTGGACGTTGGGGTAGGGGTTAGACGTTGGGGTAGGGATTAGAAGTTGGGGTTGGGGTTGGATTTTGGGGTTGGGGTTAGACTTTGGGCTTGGATGTTGGGGTTGGTGTTAGGCATTGGGGTTAGGCTTGGAAGTTGGGGTTGGACCTTGGGGTTGGGGTTGGACGTTGGGTTTGGGGTGGGATGTTGGGCTTGGGGTTAGGGGTTGGGTTTGGACGTTGGGGTTGACGTTGGATGTTGGAGTTGGGGTTGGGGGTTTGGGTTAGACGTTGTGTTTGGGGGCTGGGGTTGGGGTTAGACGTTGCGGTTGGGGTTAGACGTTGGGTATGGGGTTAGACGTTGGGGTTGGGTTTTGGGGTTTGGGTTGGGTTTAGGGGTTGGGGTTGGGGCTAACGTTGAGGTTGGGGTTAGAGGTTGGGGTTGGTGGTAGACGTTGGGGTGGGGTTAGACGTTGGGTTTGGGGCTAGGGGTTGGGGTTGGGTTTGGACGTTGGGGTTGGGGTTAGGGGTTGGGGTTGGGCTTGGACGTTGGGGTTGGGGTTAGGGGTTGGGGTTGAGGTTGGACGTTGGGTTGGACATTGGGGTTGGGGTTGGACGTTGGGGTTGGGGTTAGGGGTTGGGGTTGGACGTTGTGTTTGGGTTTGGAAGTTGGGGTTGAGGTTGGGTTTAGGGGTTGGGGTTGGGGCTAACGTTGGGTTTGGGGTTAGAGGTTGGGGTTGGGGTTAGACGTTGGAGTTGGTGTTCGGGGTTGGGGTTGGGGTTGGATTTAGGGGTTGGGGTTGGGGTTAACCTTGGGGTTGGGGTTAGTCTTTGGGGTTGGTGTTAGGTGTTGGTGTTGGGGTTAGACTTTGGGGTTGGGGTTAAGGGTTGAGGTTGGGGTTAGAGGTTGGCGTTGGAGTTAGGGGTTGGTGTTGGGGTTAGACCTTGGGGTTGGGGTTAGGGGTTTGGGTTGGGGTTAGACGTTGGGGTTGGAGTAGGTGTTAGGGGTTGGGGTTAGACGTTGGGATTGGGGCTCGACATTAGGGTTGGGGTTGGACGTTGGTGTTGGGGTTGGGGTTAGACGCTGAATTTGGGATTAGGGGTTGGGTTTAGACTTTGGTGTTGGGGTTGTAGTTAGTCTATGGGGTTGGTGTTGGGTTGGGGGTTAGACGTTGGTGTTGGGGTTGTGGTTAGACATTGGGGTTGGGGTTGTGATTAGACGTTGGGGTTGGGGTTCGGGTTAGGAGTTGGAGTTCGGGTTAGACTGGGGTGGGGTTGGGCTTAGTGGTTGGGGTTTGTTTTGGACGTTGGGGTAGGGGTTAGACGTTGGGGTTGGGGTTGGACGTTGGGGTTGGTGTTAGGCATTGGGTTTGGGCTTGGACGTTGGGGTTGGGGTTGGACGTTGTTGTTGGGGGTTGGGTTTGGAAGTTGGGGTTGGGGATGGATATTGGAGTTGGGGCTGGGGGTTTGGGTTTGGGGTAGACGTTGGGGTTGATGTTGGGGGTTGGGGTTGGGGTTAGACGTTGGGTTTGGGGTTAGACGTTGGGGTTGGGGTATAGGTTTGGTGTTGGGTTTAGGGGTTAGGGTTGGGGCTAACGTTGGGGTTGGGGTTAGAGGTTGGGGTTGGGGTTAGACGTTGGGGTTGGGGTTAGATGTTGGGATTGGGGACAGGGGTTGGGGTTGGTGTTGGACGTTGGGGTTGGGGTTTGGGGTTGGGGTTGGGGTTGGGCTTGGACGTTGGAGTTGGGGTTAGGGTTGAGGTTGGACGTTGGGGTTGGACGTTGGCGTTGGGGTTAGACGTTGGGGTTGGGGTTGGACGCTGGGGTTGGGAGTTGGGGTTGGGGTTAGACGTTGGGGTCGGTGTTCGGGGTTGCGGTTGGTGTTAGACGGTGGGGTTGGGTTTAGACGTTGGGGTTGGGGTTAGACATTGGGGTTGGGGTTTGGGGTTGGATTTAGGGGATGGGGTTGGCGTTAACGTTGGTGTTGGGGTTAGACATTGCGGTTGGGGTTAGACGTTGTGGTTGGGGTAAGACGTTGGGGTTTGGGTTAGACGTTGGGGTTGGGGTTAGTGGTTGGTGTTGGGGTTAGACGTTGGGGTTGGTGTTAAGGGTTGAGGTTGGGGTTAGACGTTGGTGTTGGGGTTAGAGGTTGGGGTTGGGATTGGACGTATGGGTTAGGGTTGGACGTTGGGGTTAGGGGTTGGGGTTGGGTTTAGGGGTTGGGGTTGGGGTTGGGGTTGGACGCTGGGTTTGGTGTTGGACGTTGGGGTTGGGGTTGGGGTTAGACGTTGCTGTTGGGGTTGGACTTTGGGGTTGGACATTAGGGGTGGGGTTGGACGTTGTGCTTGGGGTTGGACGTTGGGGTTGGTGTTAGGGGTTGGGGTTGGGGTTAGACGTTGGGGTTGGATTTAGGGGTTGGGGTTGGGGTTGGATTTAGGGGTTGGGGTTGAGGTTACCGTTGGGGTTGGGGTTAGACGTTGGGGTTGGGGTTAGACGTTGGGATTGGGGATAGGGGTTGGGGTTGGTGTTGGACGTTGGGGTTGGGGTTTGGGGTTGGGGTTGGGCTTGGAGGTTGGAGTTGGGGTTAGACGTTGGGGTTGGGGTTAGGGGTTAGGGGTTAGCGGTTGGGGTTAGACATTGGGGTTGGTGTTGTGTTTTGACGTTGGGGTTGGGGTTAGACGTTGGGGTTGGTATTAGATTTTGGGGTTGGTGTTGGGGGTTGGTGTTAGACTTTTGGGTGGGGTTAGGGTTGGGGTTAGACGTTGGGGTTGTGGTTGTGGTTAGATGTTGTGGTTGTGGTTGTGGTTGTGGTTGGGGACATATGTTGGGGTTGGGGTTGGGGTTAGGGGTTGGTGTTCGGGTTAGACGTTAGGATTGTGGTTGGGGTTAGGGGTCGGGTTTGGGTTGGACGATGGGGTTGGGGTTAGACTTTGGGGTTGGGGTTAGCCATTGGGGTTGGGGTTGGGGATAGATGTTGGTGTTGGGGTTGGACGTTGTGGTTGGGTTAGACGTTGGGGTTGGGGACAGATGTTGGGGTTGGGGTTGACGTTGGGTTTGGGTTTGGATGTTGGGGTTTGGGTTTGGGGTTAGACGTTGGGGATTGTGTTCGGGGTTGGGTTTGGGGTTAGACGGTGGTGTTGGGGTTAGACCTTGGGGTTGGTGTTAAGGGTAGAGGTAGTAGTTAGAAGTTGGAGTTGGGGCTAGACGTTGGGTTTGGGGTTGGGCATTAGGGTTGGGTTTAGGAGTTGGGTTTGGACTTTGGGGTGGGGTTGGATGTTGGAGTTGGGGTTGGGGGTTTGGGTGTGGGTTTGACGTTGGGGTTGGGGTTAGACGTTGGGGTTGGGGTTAGACATTGGGGTTGGGTTTAGGGGTTGGGGTTGGGGCTAACGTTGGGTTTGGGGTTAGACATTGGGGTTGGGGTTAGACGTTGGGATTGGTGCTAGGGGTTGGGGTTGGGGTTGGACGTTGGGGTTAGGGGTTGGGGTTGGGCTTGTACGTTGGGGTTGGGGTGAGGGGTTGGGGTTGAGGTTGGACGTTGGGGTTGGACGTTGGGGTTGGGGTTGGACTTTGAGGTTGGGGTTAGAGATTGGGGTTGGACGTTGGGTTTGGGTTGGATGTTGGGGTTGGGGTTGGGGTTAGACGTTGGGGTTGATTTTCGGGGTTGGGGTTGGGGTTACACGGTGGGGTTGGTGTTAGATGTTGGATTTGGGGTTTCGGGTTGGGGTTGGATTTAGGGGATGGGGTTGGCGTTAACGTTGGTGTTGGTGTTAATGTTGGGGTTTGGGGTTAGACGTTGGGGTTGGGGTTAGACGTTGAGTTTGGGGTTAGACGTTGGGGTTGGGTTTAGTGGTTGGTGTTGGGGTTAGACGTTGGGGTTGGTGTTAAGGGTTGAGGTTGGGGTTAGAAGTTGGGTTTGGGGTTAGACGTTGGTGTTGGGGTTGGACGTAGGGGTTGGACGTTGGCGTTGGGGTTAGGGTTTGGGTTTGGATTTGGATTTGGGTTTGGGGTTAGGGGTTGGGGTTGGGGTTAGGGTTTGGGGTTGGGGATGGACGTTGGGTTTGGGTTTGGACGTTGGGGTTAGGGTTGGACTTTAGGGTTGCGGTTGGATGTTGGGGATGGGGTTGGACGTTGGGGTTGGGGTTGGACGTTGGGGTTGGATTTGGATGTTGTGGTTGGGGCCTGGGGTTTGGGTTAGACTTTGGGATTGGGGTTAGGGGTTGGGGTTGGGGTTAGACGATTAGGTTGGGGTTAGACGTTGGGATTGGGGCTAGGGGTTGGGGTTGGACGTTGAGGTTGGGGTTAGGGGTTGGGTTTGGGCTTGGACGTTGGGGTTGGGGTTAGGGGTTGGAGTTGAGGTTGGACGTTGGGGTTAGACGTTGGGGTTGGGGTTGGACTTTGGGGTTGGGGTTAGGGATTGGGGTTGGACGTTGGGTTTGGGTTTGGGTTGGATGTTGGGGTTGGGGGTTGGGGTTGGGGTTAGGGTTTTGGTTTGGATTTGGGTTTGGGGTTAGGGGTTGGGGTTGGGGTTAGGGTTCGGGGTTGGGCTTGGACGTTGGGGTTGGGGATAGGGGTTCGGGTTGGGGATGGACGTTGGGTTTGGGGTTGGACGTTGGGGATAATGTTGGACTTTAGGGTTGGGGTTGGACGTTGGTGTTGGGGTTGAACTTTGGGTTTGGGGTTGGGGTTGGATGTTGTGGTTGGGGTTGGAGACTGGGGTTTGGGTTAGACTTTGAGATTGGGGTTAAGGGTTGGGGTTGGGGTAGACGTTGGGGTTGGGTTAGGGTTTGTGGTTGAGGTTAGGGGTTGGGGTTGGACGTTATGGTTGGGGTTAGGGTTTGGGCTTGGGGTTGGACGTTGGGTTTGGGGTTAGGGGTTGGTGTTGGGGTTGGACGTTGGGGTTGGTGTTGGATGTTGGTGTTGGGGTTGGAGGCTGGGGTGTGTGCTAGATTTTGGGATTGGGGTTAGGGGTTTGGGTTGAGGTTAGGGGTTGGGGTTGGACGTTATGGTTGGGGTTAGGGTTTGGGGTTGGGGTTTGACGTTGGGCTTGGGATTAGGGGTTGGGGTTGGGGTTAGGGGTTGGGGTTCGGCTTGGACGTTGGGGTTGGGGTTAGGGGTTGGGTTTGGGGTTGGGCGTTGGGTTTGGGGTTGGACGTTGGGGTTGGGGTTGGGCTTTGACTTTAGGGTTGGTGTTGGACGTTGGGTGTGGGTTTAGACGTTGGGGTTGGGGTTAGGGTTGGAGGCTGGGGTTGGTGTTAGACTTTGGGGTTGGGGTTAGGGTATGGGGTTGGCCTTGGACGTTGGGGTTGGGGTTAAGGGTTCGGTTGGGGTTGGACGTTGGGGTGGGGTTGGACGTTGGGGTTGGGGTTGGAGACTGGGGTTTGGGTTAGACTTTAGGATAGGGGTTAGGGGTTGGGGTTGGGGTTAGATGTGGGGGTTGGGGTGAGGGGTTGGGGTTGTGGTGTGGGGTTGGGGTTGGGGTTGGACGTTATGGTTGGGGTTAGGGTTAGGGGTTGGGGTTGGGCGTTGGGTATGGGGTTTGGGTTGGACTTTAGGGTTGGGTTGGACGTTGGCGTTGGGTTTGGACATGGGGTTTGGGGTTGGGGGTTGGGGTTGGACGTTGGGGTTGTGGTTTGTGTTGGATGTTGGGGTTGGGTTGGAGGCTGCGGTTGGGGTTAGACGTTGGGGTTGGGTTTAAGGGTTGGGGTTGGGGTTAGACTTTGGTGTTGGGGTTACACGTTGGGGTAGGGGTTAGGGATTGGGGTTGGGATTGGGATTGGACGTTATGGTTGGGGTTAGGGTTTGGGGTTGGGGATGGCCGTTGGGTTTGTGGTTGGGGTTGGACGTTGGGGTTGGGGTTGGACGTTGGGGTTGTGTTTACAGGTTGTGGTTGGACATTGGGGTTGGGTTTGGATGTTGGGGTTGGGGTTACGGGTTGGGGTTGGGCCTGGACGTTGGGGTTGGGGTCAGTGGTTGGGGTTGAGGTTGGACGATGGGGTTGGGGTTAGGGGTTGGGGTTTGGGTTGGACGTTGGGTTTGGGGTTGGACGTTGGGTATGGCGTTCGGGTTTAGGGTTGGGGTTAGATGGTGGGGTTGGGGTTAGACGTTGGGGTTGGGGTTTGGGGTTGAGGTTGCATTTAGGGGTTGGGGTTAATGTTGGGGTTGGGGTTAAACGTTGGTGTTGGGGTTATACGTTGGGGTTGGGGAAAGACGTTAGGGTTGGAGTTAGGGGATGGTGTTGGGGTTAGACGTTGGGGTTGGGGTTAAGGGCTGAGGTTGGGGTTAGACATTCGGGTTGGGATTAGGGGTTAGTGGTTGGGGTTAGACGTTGGGGTTGGAGTTATGGTTAGACGTTGGGGTTGGGGTTAGACCTTGGGGTTGGAGTTAGGGGTTGGTGTTGGGGTTAAGGGTTGAGGATGGGGTTAGACCTTGGGGATTGGTGTTGGATGTTGGGGTTGGGGTTGGACGTTTGCGTTGGGTTTGGACGTTGGGGTTGGGGTTAGGGTTTGGGGTTGTACGTTGGAGTTGGGGTTGGGGTTGGATGTTGGGGTTGGAGTTTGAAGCGGGGGTTGGCGTTAGACTTTGGGGTTGGGGTTAGGGGTTGGGTTTGGGGTTGGACGTTAGGGTTGGGGTTAGTGGTTGGGTTTGGGCTTGGACATTGGTGTTCGGATTGGACGTTGGGTTTGGGGTTGGATGTTGGGCTTGGTGTTCGGGATTGGGGTTAGAGGTGGGGTTGGGGTTAGATGTTGTGGTTGGGGTTTGCGTTGGGGTTGTATTTAGAGGTTGGTGTTGGGGTTAACGTTGGGGTTGGGGTTAGGGCTTGGGGTTGGGGTTGGACGTTGCGGTTGGGGTTAGGGGTTGGGGTTGGGGTTGGACATTGGGGTAGGGGTTGGACATTGGGGTTGTGATTGGACGTTGGTGTTGGGGTTGGACGTTGGGGTTTGGTTTACAGTTTGGGGTTGGACGTTGGGTTTGAGGTTGGACGTTGGGGTTGGGGTTACGGGTTGGGGTTGGGGTTGGACGTTGGGGTTGGGGCAGGGGTTGGGGCTGAGGTTGGACGATGGGGTTGGGGTTAGGGGTTGGGGTTTGAGTTGGACGTGGGGGTTGGGGTTGGACATTGGGGTTGGTGTTCAGGGTTGGGGTTGGGGTTAGACGGTGGGGTTGGGGTTAGATGTTGTGGTTGGGTTGGATTTAGGGGTGGGGTTGGGGTTAACGTTGGGGTTGGGGTTAAACGTTGGGATTGGGGTTAGATGTTGTGGTCGGGGTTAGACGTTGGGGTTGGGATTACGGGTTGGTGTTGGGGTTAGACGTTGTGGTTAAGGGTTGAGGTTGGGGTTAGACGTTGGGGTTGGGATTAGGGGTAGGTGTTGGAAGTTGGGGTTGGGGTTGGAGGCTGGGGATGGGGTTAGGCTTTAGGGTAGGGGTTGGACGTTGTGGTTGGGTTTGGACGTTGGGGTTGGACGTTGGGGTTGGGGTTGGATTTGGGGTTGGAGTTGGGTTTGGATGTTGGGTTTGGGGGCTCGGGTGGGGTTGAGGTTGGACGATGGGATTGGGGTTAGGTGTTGGGGTTTGGGTTGGACATTGGGGTTGGGGTTAGACATTGGAGTTGGTGTTAGGGCTTGGGGTTGGGGTTAGGGTTTGGCTTTGGGGTTGGATGTTGGGGTTGGGGTTGGACTTTAGGGTTGGTGTTGGACGTTGGCATTGGGTTTTGACGTTGGCGTTGGGGTTAGGGGTTGCGGTTGTACGTTGGAGTTGGGGTTGGGGTTGGATTTGGGGTTGCAGGCGGGGGTTGGGGTTAGACTTTGGGGTTGCGGTTAGGGGTTGGGTGGGGTTGGACGTTATGGTTGGAGTTGGTTTGGGGTTGGAGTTGGACGTTGGGTTTGGGTTTACAGGTTGGGGTTGGACGTTGGGGTTGGAGTTACGGGTTGGGGTTGAGGTTGGACATTGGGGTTGGACGTTGGGGTTGGGGTGGGACGTTGGGATTGGGGTGGGATATTGGGTTTGGGTTTACGGGTTGGGGTTGGACGTTGGGGTTGGGGTTACGGGTTGGGGTTGAGGTTGGACGTTGGGGTTGAGGTCAGCGGTTGGGGTTGGACGTTGGGTTTGGGGTCAGCGGTTGGGGCTGGACTTTAGGGTTGGGGTTGGACTTTGGGGTTGGGTTTGGACGTTGGGGTTGGGATAGGACGTTGGAGTTGGGGTTGGTCGTTGGGGTTGGTTTTCGGCGCTGGGGTTAGACGGTGGGGTTGGGGTTAGATGTTAGGGTTGGGGTTTGGGGTTGGGGTTGTATTTAGGGGTTGGGGTTGGGGTTAACGTTGGGGTTGGGGTTAAACGTTGGGGTTAGGGTTAGACGGTGGGGTTGGGGTTACACGTTGGGATTGGAGTTAGGGGTTGGTGTTGGGGTTAGACGTTGGGGTTGGTGTTAAGGGTTGAGGTTGGGGTTAGACGCTGGGGTTGGGGTTAGGGGTTAGCGGTTAGGATTAGACATTGGGGTTGGGGTTGTGGTTAGACATTTGGGTTGGGGTTAGACCTTGGGGTTGGGTTTAGGGGCTGTGGTTGGACGTTGGGGTTGGGTTTGGATGTTGGGTTTGGGGTTTAGGGTTGGGGTTGACGTTGATGTTGGGGTTGGGGTTGGGGTTGGACGTTGGGGTTGGTGACCTGTGTAGGGGTTGAGCTCGGACGATGGGTTTGGTGTTAGGGGTTGGGGATGGGTTGGACGTTTGGGTTGGGGTTGGACGTTGGGGTTGGAGTTAGGGGTTGGGTTTGGGGTTGCACGTTGGGGTTGGGGTAGGACGTTGGGGTTTGGGGTTAGGTGTTAGGGTTGGACGTTGGGGTTGGGGTGGGACTTTGGGGTTGGACGTTAGGGTTGGGGTTGGACGTTGGGCTTAGTGTTTGGGGTTGGACGTTGGGTTTGGGGTTGGATGTTGGAGTTGGGTTTGGGGTTAGAGTTCGGGTTGGGGTTGGGGTTGGGGTTGGTGTTGGACCCTGGGGTTGGACGTTGGGGTTGGGGTAGGACGTTGGAGTTGGGGTTGGACGTTGGGGTGGGGTTGGGGTTGGACGTTGGGGTTGGGGTTGGACATTGGGGTTGGGGTTGGACGTTGGGTTGGGGTAGAACGTTGGGGTTTGGGTTGGACGTTTGGGTTGGGTTTGGATGTTGGGTTTGGGGTTGGACATTGGGGTTGGGGTTAGGGGTTGGGTTTGGGTTTGGACGTTGGGGTTTGGGTTAAGGGTTCGGTTGGGGTTGGACGTTGGGGTGGGGTTGGACGTTGCGGTTGGGGTTGGAGACTGGGGTTTGGGTTAGACTTTAGGATAGGGGTTAGGGGTTGGGTTTGGGGTTAGATGTGGGGGTTGGGGTGAGGGGTTGGGGTTGTGGTGTGGGGTTGGGGTTGGGGTTGGACGTTATGGTTGGGGTTAGGGTTAGGGGTTGGGGTTGGGCGTTGGGTATGGGGTTTGGGTTGGACTTTAGGGTTGGGTTGGACGTTGGCGTTGGGTTTGGACATGGGGTTTGGGGTTGGGGGTTGGGGTTGGACGTTGGGGTTGTGGTTTGTGTTGGATGTTGGGGTTGGGTTGGAGGCTGCGGTTGGGGTTAGACGTTGGGGTTGGGTTTAAGGGTTGGGGTTGGGGTTAGACTTTGGTGTTGGGGTTACACGTTGGGGTAGGGGTTAGGGATTGGGGTTGGGATTGGGATTGGACGTTATGGTTGGGGTTAGGGTTTGGGGTTGGGGATGGCCGTTGGGTTTGTGGTTGGGGTTGGACGTTGGGGTTGGGGTTGGACGTTGGGGTTGTGTTTACAGGTTGTGGTTGGACATTGGGGTTGGGTTTGGATGTTGGGGTTGGGGTTACGGGTTGGGGTTGGGCCTGGACGTTGGGGTTGGGGTCAGTGGTTGGGGTTGAGGTTGGACGATGGGGTTGGGGTTAGGGGTTGGGGTTTGGGTTGGACGTTGGGTTTGGGGTTGGACGTTGGGTTTGGCGTTCGGGTTTAGGGTTGGAGTTAGACGTTGGGTTTGGGGTTGGACGTTGGGTTTGGGGTTTGGGGTTGAGGTTGCATTTAGGGGTTGGGGTTAACGTTGGGGTTGGGGTTAAACGTTGGTGTTGGGGTTATACGTTGGGGTTGGGGAAAGACGTTAGGGTTGGAGTTAGGGGATGGTGTTGGGGTTAGACGTTGGGGTTGGGGTTAAGGGCTGAGGTTGGGGTTAGACATTCGGGTTGGGATTAGGGGTTAGTGGTTGGGGTTAGACGTTGGGGTTGGAGTTATGGTTAGACGTTGGGGTTGGGGTTAGACCTTGGGGTTGGAGTTAGGGGTTGGTGTTGGGGTTAAGGGTTGAGGATGGGGTTAGACCTTGGGGATTGGTGTTGGATGTTGGGGTTGGGGTTGGACGTTTGCGTTGGGTTTGGACGTTTGGGTTGGGGTTAGGGTTTGGGGTTGTACGTTGGAGTTGGGGTTGGGGTTGGGTGTTGGGGTTGGAGTTTGAAGCGGGGGTTGGCGTTAGACTTTGGGGTTGGGGTTAGGGGTTGGGTTTGGGGTTGGACGTTAGGGTTGGGGTTAGTGGTTGGGTTTGGGCTTGGACATTGGGGTTCGGATTGGACGTTGGGTTTGGGGTTGGATGTTGGGCTTGGTGTTCGGGGTTGGGGTTAGAGGTGGGGTTGGGGTTAGATGTTGGGGTTGGGGTTTGCGTTGGGGTTGTATTTAGAGGTTGGTGTTGGGGTTAACGTTGGGGTTGGGGTTAGGGCTTGGGGTTGGGGTTGGACGTTGCGGTTGGGGTTAGGGGTTGGGGTTGGGGTTGGACATTGTGGTAGGGGTTGGACATTGGGGTTGTGATTGGACGTTGGTGTTGGGGTTGGACGTTGGGGTTTGGTTTACAGTTTGGGGTTGGACGTTGGGTTTGAGGTTGGACGTTGGGGTTGGGGTTACGGGTTGGGGTTGGGGTTAGACGTTGGGGTTGGGGCAGGGGTTGGGGCTGAGGTTGGACGATGGGGTTGGGGTTGGATTTGGGGTTGGAGTTGGGTTTGGATGTTGGGTTTGGGGGCTCGGGTGGGGTTGAGGTTGGACCATGGGATTGGGGTTAGGTGTTGGGGTTTGGGTTGGACATTGGGGTTGGGGTTAGTCATTGGAGTTGGTGTTAGGGCTTGGGGTTGGGGTTAGGGTTTGGCTTTGGGGTTGGATGTTGGGGTTGGGGTTGGACTTTAGGGTTGGTGTTGGACGTTGGCATTGGGTTTTGACGTTGGCGTTGGGGTTAGGGGTTGCGGTTGTACGTTGGAGTTGGGGTTGGGGTTGGATTTGGGGTTGCAGGCGGGGGTTGGGGTTAGACTTTGGGGTTGCGGTTAGGGGTTGGGTGGGGTTGGACGTTATGGTTGGAGTTGGTTTGGGGTTGGAGTTGGACATTGGGTTTGGGTTTACAGGTTGGGGTTGGACATTGGGGTTGGGGTTACGGGTTGGGGTTGAGGTTGGACATTGGGGTTGGACGTTGGGGTTGGGGTGGGACGTTGGGATTGGGGTGGGACGTTGGGTTTGGATTTACGGGTTGGGTTGGACGTTGGGGTTGGGGTTACGGGTTGGGGTTGAGGTTGGACGTTGGGGTTGAGGTCAGCGGTTGGGGTTGGACGTTGGGTTTGGGGTCAGCGGTTGGGGCTGGACTTTAGGGTTGGGGTTGGACTTTGGGGTTGGGTTTGGACGTTGGGGTTGGGATAGGACGTTGGAGTTGGGGTTGGTCGTTGGGGTTGGTTTTCGGCGCTGGGGTTAGACGGTGGGGTTGGGGTTAGATGTTAGGGTTGGGGTTTGGGGTTGGGGTTGTATTTAGGGGTTGGGGTTGGGGTTAACGTTGGGGTTGGGGTTAAACGTTGGGGTTAGGGTTAGACGGTGGGGTTGGGGTTACTCATTGGGATTGGAGTTAGGGGTTGGTGTTGGGGTTAGACGTTGGGGTTGGTGTTAAGGGTTGAGGTTGGGGTTAGACGCTGGGGTTGGGGTTAGGGGTTAGCGGTTAGGATTAGACATTGGGGTTGGGGTTGTGGTTAGACATTTGGGTTGGGGTTAGACCTTGGGGTTGGGTTTAGGGGCTGTGGTTGGACGTTGGGGTTGGGTTTGGATGTTGGGTTTGGGGTTTAGGGTTGGGGTTGACGTTGATGTTGGGGTTGGGGTTGGACGTTGGGGTTGGTGACCTGTGTAGGGGTTGAGCTCGGACGATGGGTTTGGTGTTAGGGGTTGGGGATGGGTTGGACGTTTGGGTTGGGGTTGGACGTTGGGGTTGGAGTTAGCGGTTGGGTTTGGGGTTGCACGTTGGGGTTGGGGTAGGACGCTGGGGTTTGGGGTTAGGTGTTAGGGTTGGACGTTGGGGTTGGGGTGGGACTTTGGGGTTGGACGTTAGGGTTGGGTTGGACGTTGGGCTTAGTGTTTGGGGTTGGACGTTGGGTTTGGGGTTGGATGTTGGAGTTGGGTTTGGGGTTAGAGTTCGGGTTGGGGTTGGGGTTGGGGTTGGTGTTGGACCCTGGGGTTGGACGTTGGGGTTGGGGTAGGAAGTTGGGGTTGGGGTTGAACGTTGGGGTGGGGTTGGGGTTGGACGTTGGGGTTGGGGTTGGACATTGGGGTTGGGGTTGGACGTTGGGTTGGGGTTGAACGTTGGGGTTTGGGTTGGACGTTTGGGTTGGGTTTGGATGTTGGGTTTGGGGTTGGACATTGGGGTTGGGGTTAGGGGTTGGGTTTGGGGTTGGACGTTGGGGTTGGGGTTGGGCGTTGGGGTTTGGGGTTAGCGGTTGAGGTTGGCTTTAGGGGTTGGGGCTAACGTTGGGGTTGGGGTTAAACGTTGGGGTTGGGGTTAGATGCTGGGATTGGGGCTAGGGTTTCAGTTTGGGGTTAGACGTTTGGGCTGGGGTTGGGCTTGGACTTTGAGGTTTGGGTTAGGGATTGAGGATGGACGTTGGTGTTGGGTTTGGATGTTGGGGTTGGGGGATGGTGTTGGGGTTGGGGTTGACGTTGATGTTGGGGTTAGGGGTTGGGGTTGGGGTTGGGCGTTGGGTTTGGGGTTGAACGTTGGGGTTGGACTTTAGGTTTGGGGTTGGACTTTCGGGTTGGGTTTGGACGTTGGGATTGCGGTAAGGGGTTGGGGTTGGACGTTCGGGGTGGGGTTAGGGTTGGATTTTGGGGTTGGGTTTGGAGGCTGGGGTTGGGGATTGACTTTGGGGTTGGGGTTAGGGATTGGGGTTAGACGTTGGGATTGGGGTTACACGTTGGAGTTGGGGTTAGGGTTTGGGGTAGGGGTTGGACGTTGGGGTTGTGATTGGACGTTGGTGTTGGGGTTGGACGTTGGGGTTTGGTTTACAGGTTGGGGTTGGACGTTGGGTTTGAGGTTGGACGTTGGGGTTGGGGTTATGGGTTGAGGTTGGGGTTGGACGTTGGGGTTGGGGGAGGGGTTGGGGCTGAGGTTGGACGATGGAGTTGGGGTTAGGGGTTGGGGTTTGAGTTGGACGTTGGGGTTGGGGTTGGACGTTGGGATTGGTGTTCAGGGTTGGGGTTGGGGTTAGACGGTGGGGTTGGGGTTAGATGTTGTGGTTGGGGTTTGGGGTTGGGGTTGGATTTAGGGGTTGGGCTGGGGGTTGGACGTTGGGATTGGTGTTCGGGGTTGGGGTTGGGGTTATACGGTGGGGTTGGGGTTAGATGTTGTGGTTGGGGCTGGATTTAGGGGTTGAGGTTGGGGTTAACGTTGGTGTTGGGCATAAACGTTGGGATTGGGGTTAGACGTTGTGGTTGGGGTTAGACGTTGGGGTTGGGATTAGGGGTTGGTGTTGGGGTTAGACGTTGGGGTTAAGGGTTGAGGTTGGCGTTAGACGTTTGGGTTGGGATTAGGGGTTGGGGTTGGACGTTGGGGTTGGGGTAGGTGTTGGAAGTTGGGGTTGGGGTTGGAGGCTGGGGTTGGGGTTAGGCTTTAGGGTTGGGGTTAGACGTTGTGGTTGGGTTTGGACGTTGGGGTTGGGGTTGGATGTTGGGTTTGGGGGCTGGGGTGGGGTTGAGGTTGTGTGATGGGATTGGGGTTAGGTGTTGGGGTTTGGGTTGGACATTGGGGTTGGGGTTAGACGTTGGGGTTGGTGTTAGGGCTTGGGGTTGGGGTTAGGGTTTGGCTTTGGGGTTGGATGTTGGGTTTAGGGTTGGACTTTAGGGTTTGGGTTTGACGATGGCGTTGGGTTTTGACGTTGGCGTTGGGGTTAGGGGTTGGGGTTGTACGTTGGAGTTGGGGTTGGGGTTGGAATTTGGGGTTGGAGGCGGGGTTGGGGTTAGACTTTGGGGTTGCGGTTAGGGGTTGGGGTTGGTGTTGGACGTTGGGGTTGGTTTGGAGTTGGGGTTGGACGTTGGGTTTGGGTTTACGGGTTGGGGTTGGACGTTGGGGTTGGGGTTACGGGTTGGGGTTGTGGTTGGACGTTGGGGTTGGACGTTGGGTTTGGGTTTGGACGTTGGGGTTGGGGGGGGGACGTTGGGTTTGTGTTTACAGGTTGGGGTTGGACGTTGGGGTTGGGTTTACGGGTTGGGGTTGAAGTTGGACGTTGGGATTGGGGTCAGGGGTTGGGATTAAGGTTGGACGATGGGGTTGGGGTTGGGGTTGGACTTTAGGGTTGGGGTTGGACTTTGGGGTGGGTTTGGACGTTGGGGTTGGGATTGGATGTTGGAGTTGGGGTTGGACGTTGGGGTTGGTTTTTGGGGTTGGGGTTAGACGGTGGGGTTGGGGTTAGATGTTAGGGTTGGGGTTTGGGGTTGGTGTTGTATTTAGGGTTTGGGGTTGGGGTTGGGGTTACACGTTGGGATTGGAGTTAGGGGTTGGTGTTGGGGTTAGACGTTGGGGTTGGTGTTAAGGGTTGAGGTTGGGGTTAGACGCTGGGGTTGGGGTTAGGGGTTAGCGGTTGGGATTAGACATTGGGGTTGGGGTTGTGGTTAGACGTTTGGGTTGGGGTTAGACCTTGGGGTTGGGTTTAGGGGTTGTGGTTGGACGTTGGGGTTGGGGTTGGATGTTGGGTTTGGGGTTTGGGGTTGGGGTTGACGTTGATGTTGGGGTTAGGTGTTGGGGTTGGGGTTATACGGTGGGGTTGGGGTTAGATGTTGGGGTTTGGGGTTGGGGTTGTCTTTAGGGGTTGGTGTTGGGGTTAACGTTGGGGTTGGGGTTAAACGTTGGGATTGGGGTTAGACGTTGGGGTTGGGATTAGGAGTTTGTGTTGGGGTTAGACGTTGGGGTTAAGGGTTGAGGTTGGGGTTAGACGTTTGGGTTGGGATTAGGGGTTGGGGTTGGACGTTGGGGTTGGGGTAGGTGTTGGAAGTTGGGGTTGGGGTTGGAGGTTGGGGTTGGGGTTAGGCTTTAGGGTTGGGGTTGGACGTTGTGGTTGGGTTTGGACTTTGGGGTTGGACGTTGGGGTTGGGGTTGGATGTTGGGTTTGGGGGCTGGGGTGGGGTTGAGGTTGGACGATGGGATTGGGATTAGGTGTTGGGGTTTGGGTTGGACATTGGGGTTGGGGTTAGACGTTGGGGTTGGTGTTAGGGCTTGGGGTTGGGGTTAGGGTTTGGCTTTGGGTTGGATGTTGGGTTTAGGGTTGGACTTTAGGGTTTGGGTTTGACGATGGCGTTGGGTTTTGACGTTGGCGTTGGGGTTAGGGGTTGGGGTTGTACGTTGGAGTTGGGGTTGGGGTTGGAATTTGGGGTTGGAGGCGGGGGTTGGGGTTAGACTTTGTTGTTGCGGTTAGGGGTTGGAGTTGGGGTTGGACGTTGGGGTTGGTTTGGGGTTGGGGTTGGACGTTGGGTTTGGGTTTACGGGTTGGGGTTGGACGTTGGGGTTGGGGTTACGGGTTGGGGTTGTGGTTGGACGTTGGGGTTGGACGTTGGGTTTGGGTTTGGACGTTGGGGTTGGGGTGGGACGTTGGGTTTGTGTTTACGGGTTGGGGTTGGACGTTGGGGTTGGGTTTACGGGTTGGGGTTGAAGTTGGACGTTGGGATTGGGGTCAGGGGTTGGGATTAAGGTTGGACGATGGGGTTGGGTTGGGGTTGGACTTTAGGGTTGGGGTTGGACTTTGGGGTGGGTTTGGACGTTGGGGTTGAGATTGGATGTTGGAGTTGGGGTTGGACGTTGGGGTTGGTTTTCGGGGTTGGGGTTAGACGGTGGGGTTGGGGTTAGATGTTAGGGTTGGGGTTTGGGGTTGGTGTTGTATTTAGGGTTTGGGGTTGGGGTTGGGGTTACACGTTGGGATTGGAGTTAGGGGTTGGTGTTGGGGTTAGACATTGGGGTTGGTGTTAAGGGTTGAGGTTGGGGTTAGACGCTGGGGTTGGGGTTAGGGGTTAGCGGTTGGGATTAGACATTGGGGTTGGGGTTGTGGTTAGACGTTTGGGTTGGGGTTAGACCTTGGGGTTGGGTTTAGGGGTTGTGGTTGGACGTTGGGGTTGGGGTTGGATGTTGGGTTTGGGGTTTGGGGTTGGGGTTGACGTTGATGTTGGGGTTAGGTGTTGGGGTTGGGATTACACGGTGGGGTTGGGGTTAGATGTTGGGGTTTGGGGTTGGGGTTGTCTTTAGGGGTTGGTGTTGGGGTTAACGTTGGGGTTGGGGTTAAACGTTGGGATTGGGGTTAGACGTTGGGGTTGGGATTAGGAGTTTGTGTTGGGGTTAGACGTTGGGGTTAAGGGTTGAGGTTGGGGTTAGACGTTTGGGTTGGGATTAGGGGTTGGGGTTGGACGTTGGGGTTGGGGTAGGTGTTGGAAGTTGGGGTTGGAGGTTGGGGTTGGGGTTAGGCTTTAGGGTTGGGGTTGGACGTTGTGGTTGGGTTTGGACTTTGGGGTTGGACGTTGGGGTTGGGGTTGGGGTTGGATGTTGGGTTTGGGGGCTGGGGTGGGGTTGAGGTTGGACGATGGGATTGGGGTTAGGTGTTGGGGTTTGGGTTGGACATTGGGGTTGGGGTTAGACGTTGAGCTTGGTGTTAGGGCTTGGGGTTGGGGTTAGGGTTTGGCTTTGGGGTTAGGGTTTGGCTTTGGGGTTGGATGTTGGGGTTAGGGTTGGACTTTAGGGTTGGGGTTGGACGTTGGCGTTGGGATTAGGGGTTGGGGTTGTACGTTGGAGTTGGGGTTGGGTTGGATTTGGGGTTGGTGGCGGGGGTTGGGGTTAGACTTTGGGGTTGCGGTTAGGTGTTGGGCTTGGGGTTGGACGTTATGGTTGGGGTTGGTTTGGGGTTGGGGTTGGACGTTGGCCTTTGGTTTACGGGTTGGGGTTGGACGTTGGGGTTGGGGTTACGGGTTGGGGTTGAGGTTGGACGTTGGGGTTGGATGTTGGGTTTGGGATTGGACGTTGGGGTTGGGGTGGGACATTTGGTTTGGGTTTACGGGTTGGGGTTGGACGTTGGGGTTGGGGTTACGGGTTGGGGTTGATGTTGGACATTGGGATTGAGATCAGTGGTTGGGGTTGGGGTTGAACGTTGGGTTTGGGGTCAGGGGTTGGGGTTAAGGTTGGACGATGAGGTTGGGGTTGGACTTTGGGGTTGGGTTTGGACGTTGGGGTTGGGATTGGACGTTAGAGTTGGGGTTGGACGTTGTGGTTGGTTCCGGGTTGGGGTTAGACGGTGGGGTTGGGGTTAGATGTTAGGGTTGGGGTTTGGGTTGTATTTAGGGGTTGGGCTTGGGGTTAACGTTGGGGTTGGGGTTAAACGTTGGGGTTAGGGTTAGATGGTGGGGTTGGGGTTACACGTTGGGATTGGAGTTAGGGGTTGGTGTTGGGTTAGACGTTGGGGTTGGTGTTAAGGGTTGAGGTTGGGGTTAGACGCTGGGGTTGGGGTTAGGGGTTAGCGGTTGGGATTAGACATTGGGGTTGGGGTTGTGGTTAGACGTTTGGGTTGGGGTTAGTCCTTGGGGTTGGGTTTAGCGGTTGTGGTTGGACGTTGGGGTTGGGTTTGGATGTTGGGTTTGGGGTTTGGGGTTGGGGTTGACGTTGATGTTGGGGTTGGGGTTAGACGGTGGGGTTGGGGTTAGATGTTGGGGTTGGGGTTGTCTTTAGGGGTTGGTGTTGGGGTTAACGTTGGGGTTGGGGTTAAATGTTGGGATTGGGGTTAGACTTTGGTGTTGGGGTTAGGTATTGGAGTTTGGGTTAGACGTTGGGATTGTGGTTGGGGTTAGGGGTTGGGGTTTGGTTTGGAAGTTGGGGTTGGGGTTAGACATTGGGTTTGGGGTTGGACGTGGGGGTTGAGGTTGGGGTTAGACGTTGGTGTTATGGTTGGACGTTGTGGTTGGGGTTGGACGCAGGGGTTGGGGTTAGAGCTTGGGGTTGGACGTTGGGGTTGGGGTTGGACTTTAGGGTTGGGGTTGGACGTTGGGATTGTGTTTGGACATTGGGGTTGGGATTAGATGTTGGGGTTCGGGTTAGACGTTGGGGTTGGGGTTAGTGGTTGGGGTAGGAGTAGGGGTTGGGGTTAGACGTTGGGGTTGGAGTTGGACGTTGGGGTTGGGTTTGGACGTTGGGGTTGGGGTTAGACGTTGCGTTGGAGTTAGACGTTGGGTTTAGGGTTAGACGTTGGTGTTGGGGTTTGGAGTTGGGGTTGGGTTTAGGGGTTGGGGTTGGGGCTAACGTTGGGATGGGGTTAGACGTTGGGGTTGGGGTTGGGGTTAGATGTTGGGATTGGGGCTAGGGGTTGGGTTTGGACGTTTGGGTTGGGGTTGGGCTTGGACGTTGAGGTTTGGGTTAGGGGTTCGGGTGGGGTTAGACGTTCGGGTGGGTGTTAGGGGTTGAGGTTGGACGTTGGGGTTGGGTTTGGATGTTGGGGTTGGGGGTTGGGGTTGGGGTTGGGGTTGACGTTGATGTTGGGGTTAGGGGTTGGGGTTTGGGTTAGGGGTTGGGTTTGTGGTTGGGGTTTGGGGTTGGGCTTGGATGTTGGGGTTGGGGTTGGGCATTGGGTTTGGGGTTGGAGGTTGGGGTTGGACTTTAGTGTTGGGGTTGGGCGTTGGGGTTGGGGTTAGGGGTTGGGGTTAGACTTTGGGGGTGGGGTTAGTGTTGGATGTTGGGATTGGGGTTGGAGGCTGGGGTTGGGGATAGACTTTGGGTTTGGGGTTAGACGTTGGGATTGGGGTTACACATTGGAGTTGGGGGTTGGGGTTGGGGTTGGACATTATGGTTGGGTTTAGGTTTTGGGGTTGGGTTTGGACGTTGGGGTTGGGGTTAGTGGTTGGGGTTGGGGTTGGACGTTCGGGTTGGACGTTCGGGTTGGGATTGGACTTTGAGGTTGGGGTTGTACGTTGGGTTTGGGTTAATGGGTTGGGGTTGAACGTTGGGGTTGGATTTGGACGTTGGTTTTGGAGTTACGGGTTGGGTTTGGGGTTGGGGTCAGGTGTTGGGGTTGAGGTTGGACGATGGGGTTGGGGTTAGGGGTTGGGGTCTGGGTTGTACGTTGGGGTTGGGGTTGGACGTTGGGGTTGGTGTTCGGGGTTGGGGTTGGGGTTAGACGGTGGGGTTGGGGTTAGATGTTGGGGTTGGGGTTAGATGTTGGGGTTGGGGTTGGATTTAGGGGTTGGGGTTGGGTTTAACGTTGGGGTTAAACGTTGGGATTGGGGGTAGACGTTGGGGTTGGGGTTGGGGTTAGGGGTTGGTGTTGGGGTTAGACGTTGGGGTTAAGGGTTGAGGTTCGGATTAGACATTGGGGTTGGGATTAGGGGTTGGTGTTGGACTTTGGGGTTGGGGTAGGTGTTGGATGTTGGGGTTTGGGTTAGAGGCTGGGGTTGGGGTTAGGCTTTAGGGTTGGGGTTGGACGTTGGGGTTGGGTTTGGACGTTGGGGTTGGGTTTAGACATTGGGGTTGGTGTTAGGGCTTGAGGTTGGGGTCAGTGTTTGGGTTTGGCTTGGACTTTAGGGTTGGGGTTGGACGTTGGCGTTGGGTTTGGACGTTTGGGTTGTGGTTAGGGGTTGGGGTTGTACGTTGGAGTTGGGGTTGGGGCTGGATGTTGGGGTTGGGGTTGGAGGCGGGGGTTGTGGTTAGATTTGGGGTTGGGATTAAGGGTTGGGGTTGGGGTTGGACGTTATGGTTGGGGTTAGGGTTTGGGGTTGGGGTTGGACGTTAGGGTTGGGGTTAGGGGTTGGTTTTGGGGTTGGACGTTGGGGTTGGGATTGGACGTTGGGTTTGTGGTTGGAAGTTGGGGTTGGGGTGGGACGTTGGGGTTGTGGTTGAACGTTGGCGTTGGGTCTACGCGTTGAGGTTGAGGTTGGACGTTGGGGTTGGGGTTGGACGTTGGGGTTGGGGTCAGGGGTTGGAGTTGGGGTTGGACGATGAGGTTGGGGTTAGGGGTTGGGGTTGGGGTTGGACGTTGGGGTTGGGGTTGGACTTTGGGGTTGGGTTTGGATGTTGGGCTTGGTGTTCATGGTTGGGGTTAGACGGTGGGGTTGGGGTTAGATGTTGGGGTTGGGGTTTGGGGTTGGGGTTGTATTTAGGGGTTGGGGTTGGGGTTAACTTTGGGGTTGGGGTTAAACGTTGGGGTTGGGGTTAGACGTTGGGGTTGTGGTTACACGTTGGGGTGGAGTTAGGGGTTGGTGTTGGGGTTAGACGTTGGTGTTGGGGTTAAGGGTTGAGGTTGGGGTTAGACGTTGGGGTTGGGATTAAGGGTTGAGGTTGGGGTTAGACCTTGGGGTTGGTGTTGGACGTTGGTGTTGGGGTTGGATGTTTGCGTTGGGTTGGGACGTTGGGTTTGGGGTTAATGTTTGGGGTTGTACGTTGGAGTTGGGGTTGGATGTTGGCGTTGGGGTTTGAGGTGGGGTTTGGGTTAGACTTTGGGGTTGGGGTTAGGGGTTGGGTTTGGGGTTGGACGTTATGGTTGGGATTAGGGTTTGGTGTTGGGGTTGGACGTTAGGGTTGGGGTTACTGGTTGGGTTTGGGCTTGGACGTTGAGGTTCGGTTTGGACGTTGGGTTTGGGGTTGGACGTTGGGCTTGGTGTTCGTGGTTGGGGTTAGACGGTGGGGTTGGGGTTAGATGTTGGGGTTGGGGTTGTATTTAGAGGTTGGGGTTGGGGTTAACGTTGGGGTTGGGGTTAAAAGTTGGGGTTGCGGTTAGACGTTGGGGTTGGGGTTACACGTTGGGGTTGGAGTTAGGGGTTGGTGTTGGGGTTAGACGTTGGGGTTGGGGTTAAGGGTTGAGGTTGGGGTTAGACCTTGGGGTTGGGGTTAGGGGTTGAGGTTGCACGTTGGGGTTGGGTTTGGATGTTGGGGTTGGGTGTTGGGGATGGGGTTGTGGATGACATTGATGTTGGGGTTGGGGTTAGGGTTTGGGATTGGGCTTGGACGTTGGGGTTGTGGTTAGGGGTTGGGGTTGGGCGTTGGGTTTGGTGCTGGACGTTAGGTTTGGGGTTGCATTTTAGGGTTGGGGTTGGACGTTGGGGTTGGGTTTGGACGTTGGGTTGGGGTTAGGAGTTGGGGTTGGACGTTGGGGGTGGGGTTGGTGTTGGATGTTGGGGTTGGGGTTGGACGTTGGGGTCGGGATTGGACGTTGGGGTTGGGGTTGGACGTTGGGGTTGGGATTGGACGTTGGGGTTTGGGTTGGACTTTGGGGTTGGACGTTGGGTTTGGAGTTGGACGTTGGGGTTGGGGTTAGACGTTGGTGTTGGGGTTGTACGTTGGGGTTGGGGTTACGGGTGGGGGTTGGGCTTTGACGTTGGGGTTGGGGTCAGGGGTTGGTGTTGAGGTTGGTGATGGGGTTGGGGTTAGGGCTTGGACGTTGGGGTTGGGGTTGGATGTTGGGGTTCGTGTTCGGCATTGGGGTTCGGTTTAGACGGTGGGGTTGGGGTTAGATGTTGGGGTTGGGGTTTGGGGTTGGGGTTGGATTAAGGGGTTCTGGTTGAGGTTAACGTTGGGGTTGGGGCTAAATGTTGTGGTTGGGGTTAGACGTTGGGGTTGGGGTTACACGTTGGGGTGGTTGTTAGGGTTTGGTATTGGGGTTAGACCTTGGGGTTGGGGTTAAGGGTTGAGGTTGGGATTAGAAGTTGGGTTGGGTTTAGGGGTTAGCGGTTGGGGTTAAACATTGTGGTTGGGGTTGTGCTTAGACGTTGGGGTTGGGGTTAGACCTTGGTGTTGGGGTTGGTATTAGATTTTGCGGTTGGTATTGGAGGTTGGTGTTAGACGTTGGGTTTGGGGTTAGGGTTGGGGTTAGACGTTGGGGTTGGGTTTGGGGTTAGACGTTGTGGTTGGGGTTAGGCGTTGTGGTTGTGGTTGGGGTTAGACGTTGGGGTTGGGTTTGGGGTTAGGGGTTGGATTTCGCTTTAGACGTTGCGATAGTGGTTGGGGTTAGGGGTTGTGGTTTGGGTTGGAATTTGGGGTTGAGGTTAGACGTTGGGTTTGGGGTTGGACCTTGGGTTTGGGTTTGGGTTAGACGTTGGTGTTGGGGTTGGACGGTGGGGTTGGGGTTAGGGTTAGGGCTTGGGGTTGGGATTGGACTTTGGGGTTGGGGTTAGGGTTTGGGTTTGTGCTTAGGGGGTTGGTTTAGGGTTTGGGGTTGGGCTTGGATGTTGAGTTTGGGGTTAGGGGTTGGCGTTGGGGTTGGACGTTGGGTTTGGGGTTGGACTTTATGGTTGGGGTTGGGGTTAGGGGTTGGGGTGGACGTTGGGGTTGTGGTTGGATGTTGGGGTTGGGGTTGGAGGCTGGGGTTGGGGTTAGACTTTGGGGTTGGGGTTAGGGTTTGGGGTTGGGGTTAGACGTTGTGTTTGGGGTTACACGTTGGGGTGGGGGTTGGGGTTGGGGTTGGACGTTATGTTTGGGGTTAGGGTTAGGGTTTGGGTTTGGACATTGGGGTTGGTGTCAGGGGTAGGAGTTGAGCTTGGACGATGGGGTTGGTGTTAGGGGTTGGGGATGGGTTGGATGTTTGGGTTGGGGTTGGACGTTGGGGTTGGGGTTAGGGGTTGGGGTTGGGGTTGGACGTTGGGGTTGGGGTTGGACGTTGGGGTTGGGGTTGGGGTTGGACGTTGGGGTTGGGGTTAGGGGTTGGGGTTGGACCTTGGGGTTGGACGTTGGGGTTAGGGTTTGGGGTTGGACGTTGGGGTTGGGGTTGGATGATGGTGTTGAGTTTGGGGTTGGACTTTCGAGTTGGGGTTGGGGTTGGTGTTGGACCTTGGGGTTGGACGTTGGGGTTGGGGTAGGACTTTGGGGTTGGACGTTGGGGTTGGACATTGGGGTTGGGGTTGGACATTGGGTTGGAGTTGGACGTTGGGGTTGGGGTTAGGGGTTGGGTTTGGGGTTGGACGTTGTGGTTGTGGTTGGACGTTGGATTTGGGGGTTAGGGGTTGGGGTTGGACGTTGGGGTTGGGTTTAGACGTTGGGGTTGGTGTTAGGACTTGGGGTTGGGGTTAGGGTTTGGGTTGGGGATTGGACTTTAGGGTTGGGGTTTGACGTTGGCGTTGGGTTTGGACGTTGGGGTTGTGGTTAGGGGTTGGGGTTGTACGTTGGGTTTGGGGTTGGACCTTGGGTTTGGGTTAGACGTTGGTGTTGGGGTTGGACGGTGGGGTTGGGGTTGGACGTTGGGGTTAGGGTTAGGGCTTGGGGTTGGGATTGGACTTTGGGGTTGGGATTAGGGTTTGGGTTTGTGCTTAGGGGGTTGGTTTAGGGTTTGGGGTTGGGCTTGGATGTTGAGTTTGGGGTTAGGGGTTGGCGTTGGGGTTGGACGTTGGGTTTGGGGTTGGACTTTATGGTTGGGGTTGGGGTTAGGGGTTGGGGTGGACGTTGGGGTTGGGGTTGGATGTTGGGGTTGGGGTTGGAGGCTGGGGTTGGGGTTAGACTTTGGGGTTGGGGTTAGGGTTTGGGATTGGGGTTAGATGTTGTGTTTGGGGTTACACGTTGGGGTGGGGGTTGGGGTTGGGGTTGGACATTATGTTTGGGGTTAGGGTTAGGGTTTGGGTTTGGACATTGGGGTTGGTGTCAGGGGTAGGGGTTGAGCTTGGACGATGGGGTTGGTGTTAGGGGTTGGGGATGAGTTGGACGTTTGGGTTGGGGTTGGACGTTGGGGTGGGGTTAGGGGTTGGGGTTGGGGTTGGACGTTGGGGTTGGGGTTGGACGTTGGGGTTGGGGTTGGACATTGGGGTTAGGGTTTGGGGTTGGACGTTGGGGTTGGGGTTGGATGTTGGGGTTGAGTTTGGGGTTGGACTTTCGAGTTGGGGTTGGGTTTGGTGTTGGACCTTGGGGTTGGACATTGGGGTTGGGGTTGGACATTGGGTTGGAGTTGGACGTTGGGGTTGGGGTTGGATGTTGGGGTTGGACGTTGGGGTTGGGGTTGGATGTTGGGGTTGAGTTTGGGGTTGGACTTTTGAGTTGGGGTTGGGTTTGGTGTTGGACCTTGGAGTTGGACATTGGGGTTGGGGTTGGACATTGGGTTGGAGTTGGACGTTGGGGTTGGGGTTGGATGTTGGGGTTGGACGTTGGGTTTGGGGTTGGACGTTGGGGTTGGGGTTGGGGTTAGGGGTTGGGTTTGGGGTTGGACGTTGTGGTTGTGGTTGTACGTTGGGTTTTGGGGTTAGGGGTTGGGGTTGGACGTTGGGGTTGGGTTTAGACGTTGGGGTTGGTGTTAGGGCTTGGGGTTGGGGTTAGGTTTTGGGTTGGGGGTTGGACTTTAGGGTTGGGGTTTGACGTTGGCGTTGGGTTTGGACGCTGGGGTTGTGGTTAGGGGTTGGTGTTGGACGTTGGGGTTGGGGTTGGGGTTGGATGTTGGGGTTGGGGTTGGAGGCGGGGGTTGTGGTTAGATTTGGGGTTGGGGTTAGGGGTTGGGGTTGGACGTTATGGTTGGGGTTAGGGTTTGGGGTTGGGGTTGGATGTTAGGGTTGGGGTTAGGGGTTGGTTTGGGGGTTGGACGTTGGGTTTGGGATTGGACGTTGGGTTTGGGGTTGGAAGTTGGGGTTGGGGTGGGACGTTGGGGTTGTGGTTGAACGTTGGCTTTGGGTCTACGGGTTGAGGTTGAGGTTGGATGTTGGGGTTGGGGTCAGGGGTTGGGGTTGGACGTTGGGGTTGGGGTCAGGGGTTGGAGGTGAGGTTGGACGATGGGGTTGGGGTTAGGGGTTGGGGTTGGGGTTGGGGTTGGACATTGGGTTTGGGGTTGGACTTTAGGGTTGGGGTTGGACTTTGGGGTTGGATTTGGACGTTGGGCTTGGTGTTCGGGGTTGGGGTTAGACGGTGGGGTTGAGGTTAGATGTTGGAGTTGGGGTTTGGGGTTGGGGTTGTATTTAGGGGTTGGGGTTAACGTTGGGGTTGGGATTAAACGTTGGGGTTGGGGTTAGACGTTGGGGTTGCAGTTACACGTTGGGGTTGGAATTAGGGGTTGGTGTTGGGGTTAGATGTTGGGGTTAAGGGTTGAGTTTGGGGTTAGACGTTGGGGTTGGGGTTAAGGGTTGAGGATGGGGTTAGACCTTGGGGATTGGTGTTGGACGTTTGGGTTGGGGTTGGACGTTGGGGTTGGGGTTAGGGGTTGGGGTTGGACGTTGGGGTTGGGTTTGGGGTTGGACTTTCGGGTTGGTGTTGGTCTTGGACCTTGGGGTTGGACGTTGGGGTTGGGGTATGACGTTGGGGTGGGGTTGGACGTTGGGGTTAGGCATTGGGGTTGGGGTTGGACGTTGGGTTGGAGTTGGATGTTGGGGTTGGGGTTGGACGTTTGGGTTGGGTTTGGATGTTGGGTTTGGGGTTGGACGTTGGGGTTGGGGTTGGGGTTAGGGGTTGGATTTGGGGTTGGACGTTGTGGTTGTGGTTTGACGTTGGGTTTTGGGGTTAGGGCTGGACGTTGGGGTTGGACGTTGGGGTTGGTGTTGGACGTTGGTGTTAGGGGTTGGGGTTGGACATTGGGGTTGGGGTTGGCTTTGGACGTTGGGGTTGGGATTGGGGTTGGGGTTGGACTTTGGGGTTGGGTTGGAAGTTGGGCTTGGACGTTTGGCTTGGGCGTTGTAGTTTGGGTTGGACATTGGACGTTGGGGTTGGACGTTGGGGGTTGGGGTTGGAAGATGGTGGTTGGGGGTTGGACGTCGGTTTTGGGGGTGGACGTGGGGTTTGGGGGGTGGACGTTGGGGTTGGGGGTTGGACGTTGGGGTTGGGGGTTGGACGTTGGGTTGGGGGTTGGAAGTTCGGGTTAGGGGTTGGACGTTGGGGTTGGGGGTTGGATGTTGGGGTTGGGGGTTGGACGTTGGGGTTGGGGGTTGGACGTTGGGTTTTGGGGTTAGGGCTGGACGTTGGGGTTGATGTTGGGGTTGGACATTGGGGTAGGGTGAGGGTGAGTGTTAGGGTGAGGGTTAGTTTTAGTCCTTGGATTAGATTTAAGTTTAGGTTGAGGGTTACGGTTAGGGTTAGGGTGAGGGTTAGTTTTAGTCCTTGCGTTAGATTTAAGTTTGGGTTAGGGTTACGGTTAGCGTTAGGGTTAGGGTTAGGGTTAGGGTGAGGGTTAGTTTTAGTCCTTGGGTTAGATTTAAGGTGAGGGTGAGGGTTATGGTTAGGGTTAAAGTTAGGGTGAGGGTTAGTTTTAATCCTTGGGTTAGATTTAAGTTTAGGTTGAGGGTGAGGGTGAGGGTGAGGGTGAGGGTGAGGGTTAGTTTTAGTCCTTGGGTTAGATTTAAGTTTAGGGTGATGGTGAGGGTGAGGGTTAGTTTTAGTCTTTGGGTTAGATTTAAGTTTAGGTTGATGGTTACAGTAAGGGTTAGGGTTAGGGTTAGGGTCAGGGTCAGGGTTAGGATTAGTTTTAGACCTTGGGTTGGATTTAAGTTTAGGTTGAGGGTTATGGTTAGGGTTAGTGTTAGTGTTAGGGTCAGGGTTAGTGTTGGACCTTGGGTTAGGGTTAGACCTAGGATTAGGGTTAAGGTGTGGTTAGGGTTAGATTTAGTTTAGGCGTAGATTTAGGTTAAGGTTAGACCTTTGGTTGAGTTTAGGGTTAGGATTAGTGGTAGGGGTAGGTTTAAGGGTAATGGTAGGACATGGTTTAGAACTAGGCTTATGGTGAGTGTTAGGGTTAGGTTTAAGGTTAGATTTAGGGTAAGAACAACATGTAGGGTTAGTGTTAGTGTTAGACCTTGCGTTAGGTTTAGGTTTAGAGTTAGGGTTAAGCTTAGGGAGAGTGTTAGGTTTAGAGTGACTTACACAGTTAGGGTTAGGATTAGTCTTAGGTTCATGGGTATGGCTAGATTTAGGATCAGGGTTATATTTAGGGTTAGGTTAGATCTAGGTGAGTCCTATGGTTAGGGTTAGGCTTAGGGTTTGGAGTAGAGGTAGTGATAGGGTAAAATTGATGTGTGGATTGACATTGCCACTAATAAGCCAGCACATATAAAAGACTTACTCCCTCCCCCAACAGAGTTGTTTCCAAGATGCCAGGAAACATGGCAGGATCAGAAAACAACCGGTCCAAGTTGCTACAACCAACAAGGTGGAAGCTGTCCCCGCCCCCTTCCCCCTTTCCGTCCCTGTCAGATTTATCCCATTTTTCAAGAGGACTCTGGGAGCAGGAGAGCTGGCTTCTGACCCTTGGTGCCACTGCCATCCTATCAGGTTCCCGGGGGCTGGAGAGAGAGGAATACTCATAACCACTTTTTGAGGACACCCCACACACACACACACTAGGGCTATTATGTCTTATCAACCCCAAAGATCACTCAGCAGCAGCCATTCTCCCCTTAAGGCAAGCAGCCCCAAAACCTGGAGAAGCCCCCCGAGTCCCATTTTGGGTATATGTAACCTTTTGTTCCAGGGATTTGTGTAATTGGAATCAACAAAACCCCTTTTTCTGACAAACCACAAGGTCTGATTTCTCTGCTAGATACGGTTTTCCTTATTCATCAGCCCACCTAAGATGATTGCCTGCAACTTCTCCAGGTGCTGTTCATATCAGAGGATCGGAAGCCCTTCCAGGGAGAGGCCCAGAAAGCAGTCAATGGACCTGATGGTCAGCCAGTGGGCACTCCCCGCTTGAGAGAAGCTCTTTTTGCCACTACATGAACAATGTGGGACCCAAACTCGTAGTAAGGCCCTGAGGACTTCATCAGGTAGCACAAGTTTCTCAAGCAGGGCCTCCGCGGGTCAGCTGGGAAACCTATGCATTTACCTAAGGTCAGTGAGAATTTTCAGGGTCCCATAAGAGAATGGTCGCCTGCCTTTTTACAGTGGCTATCGACCTGGAGGCCGCCGAGACCAGGAGAGCAATAATTATTGCCTTTTTTATTCAGTCCATCTCAGCTATGAAAAAGAATTGGGAAGGGTTGGAAGGGAAAAATATTTGTGATTTGGTAGAAGTGGCTCTGCAGGTGTATAACAACAGAGATGACCCTAGCATGACAGAGCAAAGAAACTAGCTGAAATAGTAGTAATTGCCATGAGAGGCCCCAGAGGCTCAGAAAATAGAAATCATGGTCCACTCACGGAGAGGCTGACTTGTCAGCATTGTCTAGTCCTCAGGAAGTATCCATGTACCTACTATGGAAAACAATAACATTGGAAAAATCAGTGCCTTGAAAACCCCAGGAGAGGTGGACGACCCACCACTAGAGACAATGGGCCTCATCCACACCTAGAAAAATCGAAGCAACAGACAATAATACTTGAAGCTGAATGAAGGTGTCAGGGCTCTGTTTCATTTGGCCCCAAGGAGCCCATGCTAACTCTCCAAGAAGGGGCCAGCCAGTAAAGTTCTTGGTGGACAAAGGGGTCACCTTCTTGGTTTTAGAGAGGACTACAGGTGCCTTGTCAAAAGGAAAGATTTTAATTACAGGGGCCACAGGGCAGACCCAAGCACACCCATGGACAACGGCCGAATAACAGATTTAGCACAAGAGACAGTTACACGCTCCTTCCTGGTAATACCTCAATGACCCTTTCCCCTAATTGGTCGTGACTTATTATGAAAAATGGCAGCCATAATTACTTTCTCATCTGCTGCAACCACCTTAAGCCTTGAACTTGAAAAGCCAAAGGTTTTGCTCACCGCTCCAATGTCAGAGTGATATGTGCTTTATCAAGGAGCAGAAGAGACCTCCTCAATGGAACTTCTTGATAAATGGCTAAAAGATAATCCTTTTGTTTGGGCAGAGAACAACTTGCCAAACCCTTCTGAACATCAGATGCCTGGGATCGCACAACTTCTGAGCTCGGCCACACTGGTGTGTCAACCAAACCCTACTCCCCCAAAAACAAAGGTGGCTATTGCTGTTCACATATGCAGACTAAAGAGGACTGGCAGTTTGGTGCCCTGCACGTTCACATTGAATGCTCCCCTGCTGCCCGTGCAGAAGCCTGGAACGGAGGACTTCCAAACGGTAAATGAGAGGAGAGGTAAATGAGAGGATAGAAACTGTCCACTCCACGTACCAAACCCCGATACTCTGCTGAGTACTATTCCATCAAACTGAATTTGTTATACTGTTTTGGACTTAAGGATGCTTTGTTCTCCATACCCTTGTATCCTGCACATCAACCCAGTCAAGACTAACAGGAATACAAGGAGGAACACCCCAAAACCAACTTGCTCCAGTATGCAGATGACCTCCTCCTGGCCTCCGAAACCCTGGAGGAATGCCAACGGGCTACCAAGGACCTGCTACTAGTCCTTCGCCCATTGGGGTACAGGATATCTGCAAGAGAGGCTCAACTGTGTGTCCATAAAGCTGTACACCTAGGCTACCAACTGGAGGAGGGAAAACGGACCTTGTCCCCCAGCCACACTGAGGTGACCCTCAAAATCCCAGTCCCTGAGACGAAGAGGCAGGTGCAAGAGTTTCTAGGAGCTGTGGGGTACTGTCCATTGTGGAATTTGGGATTTGCAAAAATAACAAAACCCCTATATGCAAGTACTGGGGAAACGAAAAAGGACTTAAATGGACTGAAGTAGAACAGCAAGCATTTAAATCCTTAAAAAAGTCGCTCATATGGGCAACCTCTCTTGCCCTACTAGACATAGTAAAGCCCTTCCAATTGTCTATGTGAGGCCAGAGGCAGAGCAAAAGAAGTGCTAACTGAGAACTTGCGGCCATGGAAGAGACCTGTGGCCGATCTTGCAAAGAAACTGGACACTGTAGCTGCAGGATGGCCGAGCTGCTTGCAAGCTGAGGCTACCACGGCCATCCTAGTTATAGAAGTCAGGAAGCTTACACTGGGGCAGAATATTGCTGTGGTGGGGGACCTATGGTTGAGCCCCTCCTAACCAGTCCCCCGGACCGTTGGATCTAGAATGCCAAGACTATACCACAAATCTCTGAGGTAGTGGCTGTGACCTTGCCATCCCCAGTGTTACTGCCACAACCTACATACTCAGAAAATGATCTAAAGATAAGCTTAGTTGGCCTGCCAAAAAGACTGGGAGCACCCAGGGTGGCTGCTCCATAATGATGGAAGAAGATTCATGCCAGAAGCTCTGGAGACAGACCTGGTTCAAGGACTACATGAAAGTATGCACTCGGGATACTCTAAATGGTCTCAGTTGCTTCTCAGGCACTTTTACATACCCAGGCTTGGACACTGGGTGGCAGATGTCACCCACCATTGATTGCACAGTGCTCGGGAAACAACCCTAGAAAGAAAAGGAGCAACCCAACTACGAGCTCCAGGTACTAGTCCTGGAGAATTCTGGGAGGTGGACTTTATGGATATCAAACTTAGAAAGTATGGCTACCGGTATTTGCTGGTGTTCGTGCACACCTATTCTGGATGGGTGGAAGCCTTCCCAACAAAGAAGGAAACCGCTGCTACTGTGTGGGAATTATTAGTAACTAAAATTGTCCATAGATTTGGCCTTCCCACCACCTTGGGGTCTAACAGTGGCCCGGCATTCATTGCTCAAATTACTAAAGTCTTAGCAATGCTTCTAAATATTAACTCGAAGCTCTACTGGGCTTATAGGCCCCAAAGTTCAGGACAAGAAGAAAGAATAAACAGAACCCTAAAGGAATTGTTCGTTAAGTTGCATTTAGAACCTGGCGAGAACTGGGTTGATCCTTTCTTTACCTTTTGCCCTACTTCGAGTCCAATGCACTCCCTTTGTGAAAAGTTAGACGCATTTTAATTTACATTTGGCAGACCTTCCCCAATTCCTCCCAAGATTGAAGGAAGTAGAAATAATGGAAGTGACTAATCGTTCCCTCATCAAGGGCCTGCAGGCTGTGCAGAAGGTGAGATACAAATCATCTGCTCTGACACTTTCATTTTGGGACCAACCAAGGGAAAGGTGAAGAGAAAACCCACTATTGCAACCTGGAGACTGGACGTGGGTAAAGAAGCCCCAACATGACACCTTAGAACATAGGTGGACTGGCCCATACCAGGTGATACTTAAAGCACCACTTGCTGTGAAAGTAGTGGGGAAGGGGCCGGGGATACATCCCACCACAGCGAGGCATAACATTAAGGGGGTGCAGCAGAAGAGCAAGGAAATGGAGCAGCAAGGTACCCAGGGAATGCCAAAGGAGGACTTTGGGGGCAGGACTTGGTGCCCGCACACACTGGACTGGAAAACACTCCTAAAGGCCAACAAACAGTCCGTGAACTGATACGAGCTTTCCTTTCTTGATGAGTTGTGTTTTCTTTTATGGTCATTGGTTTTTGGCTGTTTTCTTTCTTTGCGCGCATGCTTTTGCTCTGCACTCGGCAGCTGCAGTCTCTGCTTAAGGCAAGCAGCCCCAACACCTGGGGAAGACGCCCGAGTCTCTCTTTGGGTACATGTGCCCTTTTCGTCCAGGGATTACATCATTGGAATCAACAAATACCTTTTTCTGAAAAACCACAAGGTCTGATTTCTTTGCTAGACAAGCTTTTCCACATGCATCAGCCCACCTGAGACAACTGCCAGGCACTTCTCTAGGTGCTGTTCACAACAGAGGAACGGGAGCCTTTCCAGAGAGAGGCCCAGAAAGCAGTCAATAGACCTAATGGTCAGCCAGCTGGCACTCCCCGCTTGAGAGAAACTCTTTTTGCCACTGCACGAACAATGGGGGACCCAAACGCCTAGTAACACCCCGAGGGCCTCACCAGGTAGCACCAGGTTCTCAAGCAGGGCCTCAGCGGGACAGCTAGGAAACCTATGCTTTTACCTAAGGTCAGTGAAAATTTTCAGGCTCCTTCCTTTCTAGAGTGGCTGATGGAAGCCTGCGGGCTATACCCCTATCGACCCAGAGGCCCTCGAGAACAAGAGGGCAAAAGTATTGCCATTATTACTCAGCCCACCTCAGACATGATAAAGAACTGGGAAGCAATTCAAGGGAACAATCTTAGTGATTTGGGAGAAGTGCCTTAGATGTTGTACCACAATACAGAGGACCCTACCACGACAGAGACAAAGAAATAGCTAAAATAATAGGAATTGCCATGACACACACTAGAGAATCAGGAAAAGAGATCATGGCCCCCTCACGGAGAGACTGACCTGTGGCACCGCCAAGTCCCGAGGAAAAAGGATCCATGTGCCTGCTACAGAAAAGGCAGACATTGGAAAAACCACTGCATTGAAAACCCCAGGAGAGACGGACAATCCTCCACTAGAGAGGACGGGCCTCGTCCTCGCCTAGAGAAACCCAAGCGAGAGACAATAATGCTTGAGGAAGGTGAAGGAAGGTGTCAGGGCTTTGTTTTACTGACCCCAGGATCCCAGTAAATGTCTTGGAGAACACAGGGGCCATCTTCTCGGGTTCAGAAAAGAAAATGGGCACATTGTCAAAGGAAAGATTTAAATTACTGTCAGCATATGATTGCTTCCAAAGATAACGCACACCAGAAGGTTTGCATGGACACTGGGGGGCTTGCCAAGCCATCAAGGTGAAAAATGTCTCTCTGTCCTTTTTTCGCAGTTGGCCACATGGTTTTCATGGCACTGGCTCCCGGCTCGGCTGTTGAGCCAGTGAAACTCTTTTGAGCAGGAGTTGAGGTGGCCGGTGACCATCAGCGGAAGGACAAAATCGTCCTGTTTCAATACGAAGCCACCTATATCACCTCTTGGACATTATCATTGTCCTGGGCTCTGAATCGCCAGCCCAGATGTAGAATGCACCTGACAGGTACACATTGTTTGAATGAGACTCTGGTTAACCCCTCTCGGTAACTTAGTGGCATGGGTGTCTGCACAAGGGACTACCTTTACTTTCCATATGAGAAAACTCACTCAAAAAGACAAAGGTATTGACCCACAGGAACACAACTGGTTAACAACAAAGCCATATTCCTAACCAGTGTCTGGAGCCAGAGCTCAGAGCCCCACATGCCTGTGCCCAGCTGAGCAGTCACTCTCTCCTGAACCCTCAAAAGATCTGAGCAGATCCTCTCCCTCCCCTGCCAGAATATGTTTTTTCATAGGATGGCATGGATCTGCAGCTCTGGGAGAGGGACATATCTCATGGGAACACACGGAGCAGATGAACGGGGAGGAGGGGAGAGTGGAGCCCATTTTGGCCCACCAGGCCTGGAGGATGATGTTCCCACTCAGAGAAGCCAGTCCATATAGAAGACCACATGGCCAGCCCCATGATAAGACACGACGTCCCTCAAAGACCCATAGCCCTAGAAGGGACAACACTGGAGACACAGTGTGGGAATTGCAACGAACTGATCCCGCCACAGCAAGGCATAACACTAAGGGGGTGCAGCAGAAGAGCAAGGAAACGGAGCAGCAAGGTGCCCAGGGAAGGCCAAAGGAGGACTTTTGGGGGCAGGACTTGGTGCCCGCACACACTGACTGGAAAACACTCCTAAAGGCCAACAAACAGTCCGTAAACTGACTATGAGCTTTCCTTTCTTGATGAGTTGTGTTTTCTTTTATGGTCATTAGATTTTGGCTGTTTTCTTTCTTTTGGTGCATGCTTTTGCTCTGTCTTGTGTTTGTGTATGTTATTACCTCTACTGTATGTCTCAAAAGAGATGCTGGATGAACAATCTCAGGAGAGAAAAAGGGGGCCCAACACTTCTGGGGGGCCACGAGAGAAAGGGAGTTGGGGGGAAAGGGAGTGGTGTTAAGAAAGCCAGAGACAGGGGAACAACAAGTACATACAAATCCGTGGTTAGGGCGATGTAGGAAGCCTGGAGGGCGTGGCCAAGGGTAAAGGAACCAAGAGGAATGACTGAAACCCAAATGAAGACTGAGCATGGCAGTGGGCACAAGAGGGAGATGAAAGGGAATAGCAGAGTGACCTAAGAAGCATTGGCGATTTAGAGAGGTCTAAATAAAGGCATGAACTTATGTAAATATGTATATATGTGAGCATAGATAAATAGCCCTATGTCCATATTTTTATAGGTTTCGTATTAAGGTAGAAGATGGCCTTTGGGCCTGCACTCAAGTACGATCTCAATGCAAGAATACTTGGTTCTATTACATTTGTATTCTATGATGCTCACCTTGCCAACATGATCACTGAAGACTAAGTGGTTGCATTAGCAAATGTGGTCAAGAAAGATGATGGTGCCAAGCTATCAAAAATTTTGGCAGCTGAGGTCTTAAAGGCTTGAAGGGTAAGCGAGCGGCCATCTAGCTCAGAAGCAACAAAGCCCACAGGGAGTAAGCCTACCAGCCTGTGGGATCAGGAGGATTCAAAGGGACCAGGCACCATCAGTACAAAAAAACTTATTGCGAATGAGCGGGGAGTGCTGGGTAGAGACCCAAAGCCCATTTGCAGTCCACTGGACATTCCCTTAAGAAAGGTCTCGGGGACAAGACGAGCCAAGACAGGGAGCGAGACAGCAACAATGAAACACAACTTTCCTCTAGCTCCTCAATGCTTCCCCTCCCCTCACTATCAAGATCCCAATTATAACTTACAAATCTGGCTAGACCAGACAATGTGCACTGGGAAAGATAGGAAGTGGAAAGACAGGGAACTCAAGGCAGATGAGCCCTTGAGGACCAGTGTTATGAATGGAGATACTGGGAGGGTGGAGGGACGGTAGGTTGGATGGGGGGGGGAACAAATTACAAGGATCTATATTTAACCTCAAAAGAAAAAGGGGTGAAGGGGGGATATCAGACAGTGCAAGATATGACCAAATAATAATTAGTAAATTATCAAGGATTTGTGAGAGAGGGGTAGTGAGAAGGGGTGGGGAATGAGGAGCTGAGGCCAGGGGCTTGGGTGGAGAGAAGATATTTTGAGAATAATTAGGGCAATGAATGTCCAAATGTGCTTTATAAGATTGATGTATGCATGGATTGTGGTTATTTTTGTATGAACCCCTAATAAAAGGAGGGGGAAAAAAAGACTCTGGCAGAGGGCTGATGCTAGGATGATCTCAGGCTGGATTAGACCAGCAAAAGCAGGTACTGGAGTCACCTCACCCTCTGTCTATTCCTGTGTGAGCCGCGAAGCTCAGGTCCACAATCCTGGCAGCTGGACAGTGAGAGAGGCGGGGCTCTGATTTCATTCCACAAGGGGAATGGCCCTACTGTCCTGCAGGGCCCAACCTCCTGTGTAGTCCTGCTCTCTGGGGCAGCTCTTTCATGGAGCCCACACCATGGGAGCTCTACAATTCATGGGGGATTGGCAGGAAGCCTCTGCTCATGCACACACACCACCCCCTAGCTGGAGGACCTCAGGAAATAAAGCATGAGGCAGACACCATGCCTACTAACTGGTCCTGTAAGAGATAGAATCAGGATCCCGAAACTGGCAACTGGGAGTAAGAGGCAGCATACCTGGGTCCCAGCCCCTGCCACTGCCATCTCCAAGGAGTGACATTCCCAAACAGAGGGTTTTTCAAAGGCACTGTCAGGACTGTGGAATGAGCAGCTCATTTGTGGACATGGATACTATGTGATCCAGATGTACTACCTCCTCCGTTCCAGTCAGCGGAGACTGAAAACCCTGCCAAGCAGAGAGCCATGCATCTGAACAGTATCCACCAGTCACTCATGTCCAGTCCTGCTGCCTCTAAAGAGCTTTCCTGGGTTGGTCAGATCTCTCTGGGGACAGATATCCCTCTGTCCTTGGTTCTGCGTGAGAAAGAATTCACGCCAAAGCCTGGTTTGTGATCCAAGTGAGGTTTAGGAGAGAGCTAGGGAGGGGTGGTGGGCAACCCTGGTCGATCCCAGTGGCTGAACTGAATATACTTGGCCTAGGTGGGTCGAGGCAGGTGCAGCGCCCACCTAGGTGTACCTGCCCTTCCTGGCCGGAAACCTGGACCTCTGAGCACGCACAGTGTGCCACTCCTTCCTGGGCCGCTAACTGGGCCCTCTGAGCATGTGTAATGGACACCCCAGTCCCTATGCTAGCTACCTAACATTTACACCCTGAAGAGATATGGACCCAAATCTCTGGGGTACTGGGCGACGACATCTCTAGCTACTTCCTGCTGGCAAAATGGGCGATGTGGGGCTTTGGGTCCACACCCTTCCTGCTCTGCTGGGAGGGGTTGTGCAATCAGGGCTAGGATGGATAAGGTTGAAGTTGTCCAGGAGATGGTGGTCCTGGAGCTGGCACACTTGGATTACGGGCCTTGGTAACTTGAGAATTTCTGGAAAAACCAACAAAAGGACAAAGGGGTGAACACTTTAACTGAGACAAGGCTAGAATTGTGAGGTGGGAGTGCCCTTGAAAGTAGGTGAGTATCACAGGAAGTAAGTAAAAACCTTAGTGTTATCAGGCATGTGTGTTTGTTCATTCTAAGGACAGGCACGGGGGTAAAAGCGTTCACAAATTCCCCTAGGAGGGTCCAAAGTTTGGGCACTACTGGGTGCAGTGGGATCACTGCTTCATTTATGATCCTAAGGTCTTGGACCTACTTATAAGAACCATCCTTCTTTTTAACCCTATAACGCCTCAATTTTAAATTTGGGGCAAAAAATTTTTTGTTTGGATTCATTACTTTCATAGTTATCAATATAGATCCATATATATTCATTTCTTAAATGTTACGGAAAGGTCTTGCTCGGCGTTATAGGGTTAAATTGTAATATTGGGATATTACAGGCGGAGTCAACAGGGATCAAAAGTAGAGTAACTGCCTGTGTCATTTTTAATTTTCTTGGGTTCCATATGAGCATAAGGCTTGTAAATTACCCGGGGACCAAATTCCCCTGGTGCCTCTACTACGGGTAGAATGTTTAGGGAGGTTTCAGGGCTGGGAAAATAGTAACCTGAAGTCCAGGATCCCTTAGGGCAGGGGTCCTCAAATTGTTTACACAGGGGGCCAGTTCACTGTCCCTCCCACCGTTGGAGGGCCAGACTATCGGTTTTTTGTTTTTTTTTTAAACTATGAACAAATTCCTATGCACACTGCAAGAGTCGGCTGCTGAGCAGGACAGGCAGTGGCAGCAAAACACCCTGAGGGTGGGATAAATGGCAGAGGGCCACATGTGCCCCACGGGCCACAGTTTGAGGACGCCTGCCTTAGGGGTTCCTGGGTGCACGGGGGATGAAGGTCTCCTATTGCTCCTCAAGAGGAGAAATGCTCTAAGTTCTGGCATCTCCGCCCACTTTCCCATCACTCTATAGAACTGTTCCAGGTGAATCACGGTTGGAAGGGAAAGTGTACCATTCTCTGGCCACCATTCTCCTTTCTCAAAAAGATATTGTGGCCAAATAGAGTTGCAAAGTGAATCGATCAGCTTTTGTTCGCCCAGCCTCTGTGTATCAACTCTATCCCAATTGGACAGGATTCATGCAAGGGGGCAATTCCTGAGCATCAATCTGCTAAGTCCCATCTAGAAAGCACAAAACAAGGAAGCGATTGACAGCTTGCTGCCTCCCAGTCAATAACCCCGCTTGAGAGTGCACCCCTGGGTTGTCCTGAATCTGATGCCTCAGGCAGATGCCACAGCCCGAGGGAAGGGGTCAAAGACCAGTCGCTGAGGGCGACTTTAGGTCCAAACATTTTTCTGGACTACAGGCTAGGAGGACTACTGCTTGGGATGGCCCCACGGCCCTGCAAGAAGCCTGCTGGCGGGGCAGACGCTCAAATCTCAGAAGGGAAGGGAACCTTAAGGGAAATTGGAATTTCTGGCTGGAACATCATGGCAGTGGAGCTGGGTATTAAGGAAGAGCTGTCCCCCAAAGTGCCTAAAGCAGCATCACTGAAAGCGTAAAGGGAACACTTAGTCCGGCTAGGCTTCCGAACGCCATTGGCCTAAGCCTGGGCAACGGAAAACCAGCCTGTAACAAGGAACCAACCTAAACTGGTAGAACACTAGCCCTATAACGCCTCCACTTCTAAATTAAGAAAATATTTTTTTTTGTTTTTATTCTTTACTTTCATAGCTATCAATATAGATGGCATTCAAAATATATTTGAAAGATATAAAATTTTCAATGTTTTTGAAATGTAACCAAATGGTCACATTTATAATTTATAATTTGGGTACCAGATACGTTTTAATTCAATATGATGACAATTTCGTGCTCGGCGTTATAGGGCTAGAGCAGCTTGTTTGAAAAGCCAGGAGAAAGGTAAGGGAATGGAGGGGAAAAGGGAAACATTTCGCCTCCGGGACAAGGCCGGGCTAACTCCCAGGCCTCCTCACCCAGCTCCCTAGGCAGCACCCTTCCACATGTTTGGACTGGTGGGTGCCTTCTTGGCCAGGGTCAAAGACCCTGTTTCCCCTCGGCCACAATGGCGGCTATGTGGGATCTCTGGGAAAAGCTTAAACAGCCTTGACAAGAGTGAAGCCATTTGGGGCTGACAGAAGCCACCATGAAAAGAAAATAAAGTAGCTATGAACTGTCAATAAACTAGCTGATATTGGGGAGGTAGGCTGTGCAGACTTAGTCCAAGGGAATGTCACCAAAGAAATGGATGATCTGAAGGCTTGCAAGAATGACCAGAGCCTTTTTGTTCAACTAGGAATGGCTAGCCCAAATACCCTACTTCTCCCTCTTCATGCTTGCACACCTGCACCTTGCAAAAGTATAAAAACCTTCGGAAAATTAGACTCGGGGCTGCTCAGACTCCTGTCAAGAGGGGTGACACACCCTGCTGAGGAAATAAAACTTTTTCTGTTGAACTTGCCGACGGTGTGAGTTGTTTTTTTCTGGGAATGGACAGCCGTTACAACATTTCCAGGAGCACTGAGCTCCGACTGCCACTGTCTGTGCCTGTATAGAAAGGAGACCACCGGTTCAGGAGTGCTCTCCCCAGAACTAGAGAATTTCTGATTTCTCTAGGGCAGGGGTCCTTCAACTCTTTAAAGAGGGACCAGTTCACTGTCCCTCCGACCCATTGGAGTGCCAGACGATAGTTTAAAAAACAACTATGAACAAATTCCAAGGTACACTGCACACATTTTTTTCTTTTTTTTATGTATATATATTTTTTATTTTAACAATTTATTGGGGCTCATACAATTCTTTTCACAGTTCATACATATACATACATCAATTGTATAAAGCACGTCTGTACAGTCTTTGCCCTAATCATTTTTTTCTCTTTTCTTCTTTTACATTTTATTAGGGACTCAAACAACTCTTACCACAATCCATACATATACATACATCAATTGTATAAAGCACATGCATACATTCCCTGCCCCAATCATTCTCAAGGCATTTGCTCTCCACTTAAGCCCCTTGCATCAGGTCCTCTTTTTTCCCCCCTCCCTCCCCATTATTCCCCCCTCCCTCATATGCCCTTGGTAATTTATACATCGTTATTTTGTCATATCTTGCCCTATCCGGAGTCTCCCTTCCCCCCTTCTCTGCTGTCCCTCTCCCAGGGAAGAGGTCACATGTGGATCCTTGTAATCGGTTCCCCCTTTAACCCACTCAACCTCCGCTCTCCCAGCATCGTCCCTCACACCCTTGGTCCTGAAGGTATCATCCACCCTGGAATTCCCTGTACCTCCAACCCCCACATGCACCAGTGTACAGCCTCTGTCCTATCCAGCCCTGCAAGGTAGAATTCGGATCATGGTAGTTGGGGGGAGGAAGCATCCAGGATCTGGGGGAAAGCTGTGTTCTTCATCGATACTAACTCACACCCTAATTAACCCATCTCTTCTCCTAAACCCCTCTATGAGGGGATCTCCATTGGTCGACACTTGGGCCTTGGGTCTCCACTCTGCACTTCCCCCTTCATTCAATATGATATATATATATACATATATACACATACATATATACATATACACATATATGCACATACATACACACACTTATATCTTTTTTTTTTACACTGCACACATCTTATTTTGAAGTTAAAAACAAACCAACAAACAGGGCACAAACACATGGCTGACAAGATCAATGTCCTCGGCTGTGCCCATGTGGCCCACAGGCTGTCGTTTGAGGACCCCTGCTCTAGGAACACACAAAGAGCACGTGGTTTCAACCCTAACGCCTGGAGACTCTGCAATTTGTTTAAAGGTGATTGGGTAGAAGGAGTCCCCGATGGGCCCACACAAGACTCGTTTTCCCTCACCCTACTCCTCAGAGGTCATAATTCTGCTATGGGCAACCAGGACACCCCGATCTGATCTCTGACATTGATGTGTGGATTGACATGGCCACTAATAAGCCAGCATCTATAAAAGACTTGCTCCCTCCCCCAACAGAAAGGGTTCTTGTTTCCACCAGTTCAGGAAACATGGCATGACCAGAAAAACAACTGGTCCAAGTTCCTAAAACCACCAAGGTGGATTTCGTCCCTCCCCTCCCCATGCCCCTCCCTGTCGTCTTTCTACCACTTTGCAGGAGGACCGGGGGAGCAGGAGAGATGGCTTAGGACCCATTGGGACCGCTTCCTGCCTATCAGTTCCCGGGAGCCAAAGACAGAGATATACAACCCTCTTTAAATTCACCCCACAACACGTGCACTAGGGCTGGCATGTCTTCTCAATCCCCCGAGAAGGATCACTCGGCAGCTGCAGTCTCTGCTTAAGGCAAGCAGCCCCAACTCCTGGGGAAGACCCCCGAGTCTCTCTTTGGGTACATGTCCCCTTTTCTTCCAGGGATTACATCATTGGAATCAACAAAATACCCTTTTCTGACAAACCACAAGGTCTGATTTCGTTGCTAGACAAGCTTTTACACATGCATCAGCCCACCTCAGACAACTTCCAGCCACTTCTCCAGGTGCTGGTCACAACAGAGGAACGTGAGCCCTTCCAGACAGAGGCCCAGAAAGCAGTCAATAGACCTGATGGTCAGCCATCTGGCACTCCCCGCTTGAGAGAAACTCTTTTTGCCACTGCACGAACAATGGGGGACCCAAACGCCTAGTAACACCCCGAGGGCCTCACCAGGTAGCACCAGGTTCTCTAGCAGGGCCTCAGCGGGACAGCTAGGAAACCTATGCATTTACCTAAGGTCAGTGAGAATTTTCAGGCTCCTTCCTTTCTAGAGTGGCTGATGGAAGCCTGCGGGCTGTATACCCCTTTTGACCCAGAGGCCCTCGAGAACAAGAGGGCAAAAGTATTGCCTTTATTACTCAGCCCGCCTCAGACATGATAAAGAAATGGGAAGCATATCAAGGGAACAATCTTAGTGATTTGGTAGAAGTGCCTTAGAGGTTGTATCACAATACAGAGGACCCTACCACGACAGAGACAAAGAAATAGCTAAAATACTAGGAATTGCTATGAGACACACTAGAGAATCAGGAAAAGAGATCATGGCCCACTCACGGAGAGACTGACCTGTGGCACCGCCAAGCCCCGGGGAAGAAAGGAGCCATGTGCCTGCTACAGAAAAGACAGACATTGGAAAAACCACTGCATTGAAAACCCCAGGAGAGACGGACAATCCTCCACTAGAGAGGACGGGCCTCGTCCTCGCCTAGAGAAACCCAAGCGAGAGACAATAATGCTTGAGGAAGCTGAAGGAAGGTGTCAGGACTCTGTTTTACTGACCCCAGGATCCCAGTAAATGTCTTGGAGAACACAGGGGCCATCTTCTCGGGTTCAAAAAAGAGAACGGGCACATTGTCAAAGGAAAGATTTGAATTACTATCAGCATATGATTGCTCCCAAAGATAACGCACACCAGAAGGTTTGCATGGAGACTGGGGGGCTTGCCAAGCCATCAAGGTGAAAAATGTCTCTCTGTCCTTTTTTCCCAGTTGGCCACATGGTTTTCATGGCACTGGCTCCCGGCTCGGCTGTTGAGGCAGTGAAACTCTATTGAGCAGGAGTTGAGGTGGCCGGTGAACATCAGCGGAAGGACAAAATCGTCCTGTTTCAATACGAAGCCACCTATATCACCTCTTGGACATTATCATTGTCCTGGGCTCTGAATCGCCAGCCCAGATGTAGAATGCACCTGACAGGTACACATTGTTTGAATGAGGCTCTGGTTAACCCCTCTCGGTAACTTAGTGGCATGGGAGTCTGGACAAGGGACTACCTTTACTTTCCAGATGAGAAAACTCACTCAAAAAGACAAAGGTATTGACCCACAGGAACACAACTGGTTAACAACAAAGCCATATTCCCAACCAGTGTCTGGAGCCAGAGCTCGGAGCCCCACATGCCTGTGCCCAGCTGAGCAGTCACTCTCTCCTGAACCCTCAAAAGATCTGAGCAGATCCTCCCCCGCCCCCCCGTACACCCCTCCCCATCCAGAATGTTTTTTCATAGGATGGCGTGGATCTGCAGCTCTGGGAGAGGGACATATCTCATGGGAACACACGGAGCAAATGAAGGGGGAGGAGGGGAGAGTGGAGCCCATCTTCGCCCACCAGGCCTGGAGGATTATGTTCCCACTCAGAGAAGCCAGTCCACATAGAAGACCACATGGCCAGCGCCACGATGAGACACGACGTCCCTCAAAGACCCATAGCCCTAGAAGGGACACCACTGGAGACACAGTGTGGGAATTGCAACGACCTGATCCCACGACAGCGAGGCATAACATTAAGGGGGTGCAGCAGAAGAGCAAGGAAACGGAGCAGCAAGGTGCCCAGGGAATGGCAAAGGAGGCCTTTGGCGGCAGGACTTGGTGCCCGCACACACTGGACTGTAAACACTCCTAAAGGCCAACAAACAGTCCGTAAACTGACTATGAGCTTTCCTTTCTTGATGAGTTTTTTCTTTTATGGTCATTGGATTTTGGCTGTTTTCTTTCTTTTGGTGCATGCTTTTGCTCTGTCTTGTGTTTGTGCATGTTATTACCTCTACTGTACGTCTCAAAAGAGATGCTGGATGAACCATCTCAGGAGAGAAAAAGGGGGCCCAACACTTCTGGGGGGCCACGGGAGAGAAGGAGTTGGGGGGAAATGGAGTGGTGTTAAGAAAGCCAGAGACAAGGGAACAACAAGTGGATGCAAATCCGTGGTGAGGGCGATGTAGGAAGCCTGGTAGGGCGTGACCAAGGGTAAAGGAACCAAGAGGAATGACAGAAACCCAAATGAAGACTGAGCATGGCAGTGGGCACAAGAGGGAGATGAAAGGGAATAGCAGAGCGACCTAAGAAGCATTGGCGAGTTAGAGAGGTCTAATGAAGGCACGAACTTATGTAAATATATGTATCTGTGAGCACAGGGAAATAGTCCTATGCCCATATCTTTATAAGTTTCGTATTAAGACAGCAGATGCCCTTTGGTCCCCTATTCATGTACTCTCTCATTGCAAGAATACTTTGTTCTATTACATTGGCATTCCATGATGCTCACCATCCCGACACGATCAGTGAAGACTACACGGTTGCATAAGCATATGTGTCAAGAAAGATGATGGTGCCAAGCTATCAAAAATTTTGGCATCTGAGGTCATAAAGGCTTGAAGGGTAAGCGAGCGGCCATCTAGCTCAGAAGGAACAAAGCCCACAGGGAGTAAGCATACCAGCCTGTGGGATCAGGAGGATTCAAAGGGACCAGGCATCATCAGTACAAAATATCTTATCATTGCGAATGAGCGGGGAGTGCTGGGGAGAGAGCCAAAGCCCATTTGCAGTCCACTGGACATTCCCTTAAGAAAGGTCTCGGGGACAAGTCAAGCCAAGACAGGGTGCGAGACAGCAACAATGAAACACAACTTTCCTCTAGCTCCTCAATGCTTCCTCTCCCCTCAATATCAAGATCCCAATTATAACTTACAAATCTGGCTAGATAAGAGAATGTACATTGAGACAGATAGGAACTTGAAAGACTGGGAATTCAAGGCAGATGAGCCCTTTAGGACCAGTGTTACAAATGGAGATATTGGGAGGGTGGAGAGAGGGTAAGTTGGATGGGGGGAACAGATTACAAGGATCTACATTAAACCTCAAAAGAAAAGGGGGTGAAGGGTGGACATCAGACAGTGCAAGATATGGCCAAATAATAATTAGTAAGTTATCAAGGATTTGTGAGAGAGGGGTAGTGAGAAGGGGTGGGGAATGAGGAGCTGAGGCCAGGGGCTTGGGTGGAGACAAGATATTTTGAGAATAATGAGGGCAATGAATGTACAAATGTGCTTCATGAGATTGATGTATGCACGGATTGTGGTTATTGTTGTATGAGCCCCTAACAAAATGGGCGGTGAAAAAGACTCTGGCAGAGGGCTGATGCTAGGATGATCTCAGGCTGGATTAGACCAGCAAAAGCAGGTACTGGAGTCACCTCACCCTCTGTCTATTCCTGTGTGAGCCGCGAAGCTCAGGTCCACAGCCCTGGCAGTTGGACAGTGAGAGGCGGGGCTCCGATTTCATTCCACAAGGGGAATGGCCCTACTGTCCTGCAGGGCCCAACCTCCTGTGTAGTCCTGCTCTCTGGGGCAGCTCTTTCATGGAGCCCACACCATGGGAGCTCTACAATCCTTGGGGGATTGGCAGGAAGCCTCTGCTCATGCACACACACCACCCCCTAGGTGGAGGACCTCGGGGAACAAAGCCTGAGGCAGACACCAAGCCCACTAACTGATCCTGTAAGAGATAGAATCAGGATCCCGAAACTGGCAACTGGGAGTAAGAGGCAGCTTACCTGGGTCCCAGCCCCTGCCACTGCCATCTCCAAGGAGTGACATTCCCAAACAGGGTTTTCCAAAGGCACTGTCAGGACTGTGGAATGAGCAGCTCATTTGTGGACATGGATACTATGTGATCCAGAAGTACTACCTCCTCCGTTCCAGTCAGCTGAGACTAAATACCCTGCCAAGCAGAGAGCCATGCATCTGAACAGTATCCACCAGCCACTCATGTCCAGTCCTGCTGCCTCTAAAGAGCTTTCCTGGGTTGGTCAGATCTCTGTGGGGACAGATATCACTCTGTCCTTGGTTCTACGTGACAAAGAATTCACGCCAAAGCCTGGTTTGTGATCCAAGTGAGGTTTAGGAGAGAGCTAGGGAGTGGTGATGGGCAACCCTGATCGATCCCAGTGGCTGAATTGAATATACTTGGCCTAGGTGGGTCGAGGCAGGTGCAGCGCCCACCTAGGTGTACCTGCCCTTCCTGGTCGGAAAACTGGACCTCTGAGCACGCACAGTGCTCAGTAAATTTCTTGTTGGACAAAGGGGTCACCTCCTTGATTTAGAAAAGACTACAGGTGCCTTGTCAAAGGGAAAGATTTTAATTACAGGGGCCACACCCATGGACAACGGCGAGAATAACAGATTTAGCACAAGTGACAGTTACACGCTCCTTCCTGGTATTTCCTCAATGCCTCTTTCCCCTAATTGCTCGTGACTTATTATGAAAAATGGCGGCCATAATTACTTTCTCATCTGCTGCAACCACCTTAAGCCTTGAACTTGAAAAGCCAAAGGTTTTGCTCACCGCTCCAATGTCAGAGTGATATGTGCTTTATCAAGGAGCAGAAGAGACCTCCTCAAAGGAACTTCTTGATAAATGGCTAAAAGATATTCCTTTGTTTGGGCAGAGAACTACTTGCCAAACCTTTCTGAACATCAGGTACTGGGGTCGTACAATTTCTGTGCTCGGCCACACTGGTGTGTCAAGCAAACCCTACTCCCCAAAAAGCAAAGGTGGGTATTGCTGTTCACATATGCAGACTAAAGAGGACAGGCAGTTTGGTGCCCTGCAAGTCCACATGGAATGCTCCCCTGCTGCCCGTGCAGAAGCCGGGAACTGAGGACTTCCAAACGGTGCAGGATCTCGAGAGGTTAATGAGAGGATAGAAACTGTCCACCCCACGTACCAAACCCCGATACTCTGCTGAGTACTATTCCATCAAACTGAATTTGTTATACTGTTTTGGACTTAAGGATGCTTTGTTCTCCATACCCTTGCCCCTGCACATCAACCCAGTGAAGACTTATAGGAACACAAGGAGGAACACACCAAAACCACCTTGCTCTAGTATGCAGAGGACCTCCTCCTGGCCTCCGAAACCCTGGAGGAATGCCAACGGGCTACCAAGGACCTGCTACTAGTCCTTGGCCCATTGGGGTACAGAGTATCTGCAAGAGAGGCTCAACTGTGTGTCCATAAAGCTGTACAACTAGGCTACCAACTGGAAGAGGGAAAACGGACCTTGTCCCCCAACCGCACTGAGGTGACCCTCAAATCCCAGTCCCTGAGACGAAGAGGCAGGTGCAAGAGTTTCTAGGAGCTGTGGGGTACTGTCCATTGTGGAATTTGGGGTTTGAAAAAATAACAAAACCCCTATATGTAAGTACTGGGGAAACGAGAAAGACCTTAAATGGACTGAAGTAGAACAACAAGTGTTTGAATACTTTAAAAAGTCGCTCATATGGGCAACCTCTCTTGCCCTACTAGACATAGTAAAGCCCTTCCAAATGTTTATGTGAGGCCAGAGGCAGAGCAAAAGAAGTGCTAACTGAGAACTTGCGGCCATGGAAGAGACCTGTGGCCGATCTTTCAAAGAAACTGGACTCTGTAGCTGCAGGATGGCCAAGCTGCTTGCGAGCTGAGGCTGCCACGGCCATCCTAGTTATAGAAGCCAGGAAGCTTACACTGGGGCAGAATATTGCTGTGGTGGGGGACCTATGGTTGAACCACTCCTAACCAGTCCCCCGGACCGGTGGATCTAGAATGCCAAGACTATACCACAAATCTCCGAAGTAGTGGCTGTGACCATGCCATCCCCAGTGTTACTGCCACAACCTACATACTCAGAAAATGATCTAAAGATAAGCCAAGAGTTGGCCTGCCAAAAAGACTGGGAGCATCCAGGGTGGCTGCTCCATCCTGATGGAAGAAGGTTCATGCCAGAAACTCTGGGAGAGATCTGATTCAAGGACTACATGAAGGTATGCATTTGGGATCCTCTCTAAACTGTCTCAGTTGCTCCTCAGGCACTTTTACATACCCAGGCTTGGACACTGGGTGGCAGATGTCACCCACCATTGATTGAACTGTGCTTGGGGAAACAGCCCTAGAAAGAAAAGGAGCAACCCCAACCACGAGCTCGAGGTAGTAGTCCTGGAGAATTCTGGGAGGTGGACTTTATGGATATCAAACTTAGAAAGTATGGCTACCGGTATTTGCTGGTGTTTGTAGACACCTATTGTGCATGGGTGGAAGCCTTCCCAACAAAGAAGGAAACTGCTGCCATTGTGTGTAAATTATTAGTAACTAAAATTGTCCATAGATTTGGGCTTCCCACCACCTTGGGGTCTGACAATGGTCCAGCATTCATTGCTCAAATTACTAAAGTCTTAGCAATGCTTCTAAATATTAACTGGAAGCTCTACTGGGCTTATAGGCCCCAAAGTTCAGGGCAAGTAGAAAGAATAAACAGAACCCTAAAGGAATTGTTCGTTAAGTTGCATTTAGAAACTGGCGAGAACTGGGTTGATCCTTTCTTTACCTTTTGCCCTACTTCGAGTCCGATGCACTCCCTTTGTGAAAAGCATGACCCCATTTGAATTTATGTTTGGCAGACCTTCCCCAAATCCTCCCAAGATTGAGGGAAGTAGAAATAATGGAAGTGACTCCCTCATCAAGTGCCTGCAGGCTGTGCAGCAGGTGAGAGACAAATCCTCTGCTCTGACACCTTCATTTGGGGCCCACTCAAGGGATAGGTGAAGAGGCAGCCCACTACTTGCAACCTTGAAGACTGGACGTGGATAAAGAAGCACCAACCTGACACCTTAGAACCTAGGTGGACTGGCCCATACCAGGTGATACTTACAACACCAACTGCTGTTAAAGTAGTGGGGAAGGGGCCATGGATTCATCAGTCATAAGTTTAAAAAAAGCCCTCCCTGAGCATATCCTGAAAAGATGGACACTCAGGAAGACGGAAAACCCCTCAAAATTAAGGCTTTACAGAACTTGTGTTTTCTCCGAGTATTGCTGACAGCACCCAGTTTCCCCCAACCACAAACACATCTGTGGACTGCTAGTCTAACCTCCAGCAGTGAATATGTAACCTCTTATACTGGGTATGACCCCGTTTTCATTTTCATTTGTTTGATTTGCTAGGAAAGAATTGGCATTCTGGATCCTTTAAAGGTAAAGGGCACAATGGGACCTATACTGGAATCCCGTCCTATGGGTGCGGAATACCCTCTATAGAAAGAAGGCTCCAAACAAACCATTTCTCTATATGCCCGGCTCATGGACTCCCTAACTGCCAAGGGGAGGGACATTACCATTGTGCAGCTTGGGGTTGTGAAGCTATCGTTTTCAGGGGGGAAACTTGTTAAAGACGACCCTATTATTTTTACAAGAATGAGACTCAAGTCGGAAGGGTTTGATCCCACCACATGTATGGTTTCCAAATGTAACCCAATAAGAACTGGATTCAAGCATTATTGGGTTCACTGGGAAAACACGGGGAATTCAACATTATGTAAATGATAGAGATCCCGGGACAACCTTTACTATGCAGCAAAGTAAAATATGGCAACCTGCCATCCGTAAAAAGGCCCAAACCTCGGGATAAATCCTGCAGAGCCACAGCTGGGAATCATTAAGATTCCTTTGCCGCACCCTCCAGCCTCTTCAGTAACTTTCCCGTTCACTGCCAGCCCAACTCAAAGGGCCATTCCCATTCAGGAGCCACCTCTGGGCTCTGTGTTTGATACTCTGGATGCTGTATTCAAATTTATGAACTCAAATCCTCACCTCACAGCTGACTGTTGGCTTGTCTGAACCCTGCTCCCCCTTACTATGTAGGCACAGGTACAAATAGCACTATTGGTACAGAGTGTAATCCAATTAAAAATGTTGGTAAGAAGGATTACACAAAGCAGCAGTCTGCAGGTGTGGTTAGAATGGACTCAATTCTAAGCTCACTTTAAAAGATTTGCAAGGGCAAGGACTGTTTTTATTCATCTAATTATCCCTTTAATATGTCAAGATATCGAGATTTTTTTATTTCAAGCTGTTCACATTGAACCAAATGCCGATCCTTATTTGTTATCTGCTCCAACGGGCACTTGCTTTACTTGCTCTACAAGACTAGCACCCTGTCTCTTTTCCCCAGTATTAGCAGCGGACCCGGGTATTTGTGTGCTAGTGCATGTTATTCCTCAGTGTACCTGTGTTCTGGTGAAGGAGGTGTAGGGATAACTTTGGAATTTCCGGAAGAGCTAAAAGAGCCCCAGTGTTGGTCCCACTGTAACAGGGCATGGGATTATGGGATTAGCTGCAGTCGGGTCAGTTGCTTTAATACAAGGAAACTTAAACTATCAGACTCTTAGTCAGCAAATTCATTTAGATTTACAGGGATTAAAAAACCCTTTTAGAAAGAGCCTTAGAATCCCTTGTAGCAGTTGTGTAGCAAAACCGCGGAGGGCTCAACTTGCTCTTTGTGAAACACGGAGTGCTGTGCACAGCGTTGGGAGAAACTTGTTTTGTGCAAAGCATTCGGGAATCACTAAAGGTAGTTCAGCCCCAGTTAGGAAAAGATTAGAGGAAAGAGCCATAAAAGAAATGAAGGAACCAATTGGTTTGAAAGCTACTGAATTGGTCAACCTGGCTAACTACCCTAGTAATGGCCCTAGCCAGACCCCTAATCCTCCTCCTGCTAAGCCTCACATTTGGACCAATAATAACCAATAAGCTAGTGGCATTCCTCACACAGAAAGTACAAGCCATAAAACTCTTAGTGCTGAGCCCACCATACACTGGACTGGCTACCGCAGATTCAATGACTTGAACTTGACTAAGAACAGGCGGGAAGGTAGCAGCTCTGGGAGAAGCTTAAACAGCCTTGACAAGAGAAGCCATTTTGAGCTGACAGAAGCCATTATGAACGGTAAATAAACTAGCTAGGAACTGTCAATGAACTAGCTGATAGTGGGGAAGTAGGCTGTGCAGACGTAGCCCAAGGAAATGTACAGAAGGAAATGGATGCTCAGAAGGCTTGCGAGAATGACCAGAGCAGTTTCTGTTCAACTAGGAATGGCTAACCCGAATACACCGCTTCTCACTCTGCCTGCTTGCATACCTGCACCTTGCAAATGTATAAAAACCTTTGGAAAATTAGACTGGGGCCGCTCAGTCTCATCTCAAGAGAGCTGATGGTCCCTGCGCAGGAAATGAAACTTGTTCTGATGGACTTTCCTTGGCACTCTGGGTGGTTTTCTTTCTGGGAACAGAGTGTAGCTACAACACACACAGGTGGCGCCATTCTGCCTGGGAGTGGAGTCACGTGTCTGGGAAAATGGAGGCCGCACATTGAGGCCTAGCCGAAAGCCGGCCTGGAGCCGGCCACCCAGCCAGAGTCCTGCCCAAACCAACAGGGTGGGTGCGGGCGCCCCCAGGCCTCCTGCTCTCCGGAGCCGCGGCACACCACTGTGTCCCGGTCTTGGCACAACAGACTCCAATTGGAGGCCTGCACCTCCATCTTAGCTCTCAAGACTGACCCCTAACTGACCTCCCCTCCCCTGCTCAACCCCAAATTCCTAGAACTAGTTCATCCCAAAGCCAGAATGTTTTCTGACGATAAGGTCACTCCACGCATCCCTGACATATAGGTAAGATTAACGACCTTCTCCCTTCTGAAGCACCTGTGTGCGCAGAGCCTTCCCAGCTATGATCCTCCCCAGCTGTGCCTGCCAGCAGTGGGCCTAAAAACGCCGCCAGGATTTTTTTCCCCCGGCGCGGCTTCAAAAGCTCAATACCCTGAGTTGCTGAACCCGCCCGCAAATTCACAATAAAGCCTGCTTCTAAAACTTCATTAATTGGGTCTTTAATTCTGTTTTCGCGTCCAAATAAACTTTATACACTGAGCCTCGAGAAGGTTTTGGGAGTCAAAATCCTCCCAACCTCCAGGCAGCAGCGTCCCAGCCCCCTCACAAATGCAGCCCGGGAAGGCAGGCGAGTTCCCGGGAAGGCAGGCACGTCAAGTCCCACACACCAGCAAGAAACAGCGCAAAAACGGACACCAGCAAAAAATGGCGCAAAGAAGGACACCAGCAAGGAACGGCGCAAAGACGGACACCAGCAAGAAACGGCGCAAAGACCGACACAAAAGTCTGGGGCTGCGGCAATACGGTACGAGCGCCCCCAGGGCACCCAAATTGGCTCACTTATGCCAGCCAGGTGAATTCAACACAACAATTCTCCCGAGGGGCCCCAAATCCGTGAGACCAACATGGGAGGGCCCACTCCTGGGGCCGGCTTACCTCATAGCTCCGAATCACACAGCACCGTTTCTGTTCGACCTCTCCGGGATAGGTGTGCCTCGTCCTTGGCTCCACGCGAGAAACAGCTCACGCGGAGACCTGGTTTGGGATCCCCGTGAGTTTTATGAGCGGTTAGGGAGGCATGGTCGATGACGTAGATCGACCCCATTGGCTGAATTGTTGAATTGAATTCACCTGCCTAGGTGAGCCAATGCAGGTACAGCACCCACCCAGGCGTAGCTCCCCCTCCTGGCTGGAAACCTGAACTTCTGAGCATGCAGTGAGCCACTGCTTCATGAGCCGGTAGCTCAGACCTATGAGCATGTGTAATAGGCCTGCCAGTCCCTATGCTAGCTCCCTAACAGGTTTTCCAGCCAAAGGTCTGCCTTCTGGAGCTGTTCTACAGAAAGCACTTAGTTCCTGACCCCTACGCATTCGGGGTGATGGATGCCCTTGCTTCCGTGCTTGCTTCTATGTAATTCTGGAATGGTCCTTGTTTCACAAGGTCGGCGAGGTCAGGAATTCTGGACTGGTTGGCTACCAAGCACAAAAGAAATAGCCAACAGATTGAAATCTCAACCCCTATTTTGGTTTATTATCGACCTCACACACTTGTCTTCTGGAACTTCCCTCCTAAATTTCTGAACCCTTGAACTCCTTGACACATGTACTTGGAAAGCAAGGATTCCAAACTCTGATCACCATATCTGACTGCTTCCCCAGTCCCTCTGCACTGTCAACCAGCAAAGTAGGGCCTCTCCATTTCTCAGAAGCTATAGAGTGTTATGTGAAATCACCTTGTGTTTAAATGTTAGTGATTATGCCATTTAAAAACAAATGTGTGAGCCAACTTGGGGCAAACAAAACTCGTTTCAAATACCAGCTCTGTCTCCTCTAAGGGCCCGTGTACAACTGCGACAACACAACAGTGGGTCCTGCTGGGTCCCCATTAGCATCTGGGAGGAAAGCTATTTATTACAGGGAATCTTACCTTGGTCCCTTGGTGTTAATTGCAGACTCACTGGGTGACGGCTTGTATCTGACACGCACCACAGTTCCCGCAGCAAACACCAACACTTTGTCAAACTCCGTTTGGTATTGCTCCATCCCGCCATTATTCTCCCTAATGACAAAAATAATTAACACATTCATATAAAAGCACAGGATGAGGAGAGCTTTAATTTATGCATCTAGTTCAGGGTCATCCCTGTTATCAATATAGGACAATCTAATGAGGCTTAGTCAAAAAGCAGCAGTGAAGCAATTTAGGAAACTGAGGGATTGTCACGAGTCCTGGTTGTGATAGCATGTTTTGTGCACCATGGAAGATAACAGATTGGCCTTCTGTGGTATCTCATATCCATCATCCCCAAACTACCTGCTCTTAGTGGTAGAGAGAGCGAGCTTGTCTTTTAAAAAAGTGCCTGGGTTTGGTAGCTGCTCACAGGATGGCAGGTGTAATGTATTATGAGAACTTAACAAGGCTCTGAGAAGATGGCTATTGGAAGGTCTGGCTGGAGGGCAAGGTCATGGCTCCTGAAGGATTCAGGATCCAAAAGTCAAGTCTGAACTGGATGCCAGAGACTTTTTCAATCCAGCACTCTTTGCCCCTCCCCTAAGGCCAATACATTTCTAAGGGTTATGGATTCTACTTCAGAATCTTTCTCAAACCCAGCGCCCTCTTCACCACTCTTGGCTAGACCTGGTCACCTCTTGCCTTACAAATAAAAATATGGGTTTATTGTAAATCTAGGTCTGTTAGGTTTCTTGGGTGGGAAATGTCTCAGTCCTGGGCTACACACTGGAAAGAAATTCACACCAAAGCCTGGTTGGTGATCCGAGTGGGCTTATATACAGGAGAGAAGAAGGTTTCGGCGTTACACTAAACTGAACACGGGCACCCTCATGACACTGCACCCCCAGCCCTGCTGAGTGGAAGGCAGAGAAGCAGCTGAAGGGAAGGGGCGGTGGTCTCCAGATTCCAGCCTTTTAAGGACTTTCAGCTGGGAGGCGTCAATTAAGCTCTCCTGGCTTGGGCTTAGCCCGCATTGGCTTCCAACCTCCTGTAGGGGGCCCCCTAAGCAAGGAGAGGAACAACCCCTTGTCTTGCTACCTAACAGGTCTATATTCCTGCATGGCTACATTGAGATGGAACTAGCCCCTTTAGACAGCCTGTGTGGTTCACCAGGAGCCACAGGCCCCAGCGTTCCCTGTTACCACCTTAAACCTTAAACTACTGTTGGAGTTTATATTACCTGTGTGGGTCTATGGGCATGGACATGTCCATGCCAGAGACCTGAAGTTGCACAAATAGGCTTCCAGAGCAGAACTCATCCAGGCTCTAATAAGATGCTCAGATGCTTCTCGCTAGGATGAGAATTCAACGAAGTGTGTGAGCAGTTCAGATCTTGTAAAGGAGAACAGGTCAGTAGTGTATCCAGAGAAGAGAGCAAAGGTCAGGGGAAAGGGAGGAGGCCCACAGACATCTGTGCTCTGTGTTTGGCCACAAGACAAGAAAACGGGTCTCCTTGCAAAAGAAAGCAGAACAGCAAGTCCCTAAGAATTAGGACATCTTTAAACCTGACCTATACAACACTCGGTTCAGGGAGGCACCTTGGAAAGCCATAAAAGCCCGAAAAGAGGGACAAGGAGGAAGCCCAAGTCTTTGGTTTTCCCTGCTGTGCTTTCAGTGTTGAAATGTCTGTGCATGGAGCCTTTGGAATTTCTGGATCAGAGAGTGGATTCACAAGCCAAGCTCCTGCTTTATTCTTCCATGCATTTTAGCCCAACTCCTCCTTGGTGACACGTGTAACAGAAATTCTGGACTTAGGAGCCACTTGGTCCTTGGACACTAGGAGATTTCAGTGGAATCTGAAACAGGGCTCTAACCACCAGCTGGACTGGCCTAGGAAGCCCAAGTATTCAGTCTCCCAAACACCAACCTCCCGTTGTTCTTCATCTGCCTCCACCTTGTTCCGCTTTAGTTGTCCGTGGAAGCGTTTGGCACCCACCTGATGCGTCGGAACCCAGAAAGGAGGAAAGGTAAAGCTGGGATTCAAATGAAACAGACTTAAGCAGGACCATAGCCAAGATGTGCCCAGGGCTCCTCGCGGCAATTGTCACCTTCATTTCCCTCTTCGGACTCAGACGTGGCAAGGTTCAGAAACAAGCTTTACCAGAAAGAACAGGTGTGAACCCAGCCTGCTTCCAAGTGAGAAAAAGCCCTTTACACATGAGTTCCTGAGGTCAGCCCAGCCCTGTGTGCCCCCACCCCTCCCAGAGTCCCCTGCTCTCTGGCGAAGCATTAAAGCAAGTGGAAGTAGAGATTTGCTCAGAATAAAAAATCATTTTTCACAATAGCACGGCACGTTCTGGATGGCAATCACAGCTGCACAAACCGTGTCCGTCCTCCAGCCATAATGTTGGCGCCTCAGTGACCATGCACATACATTGTGTGGCGAGACTCAGAGCCTATTCCATTTGTGGTCAATTGTTTCCTCCCTCTCCATACTTTACACTTAGGAGACATGCTCTCTGGAGGTAGTTGAGGCTTGTCTTGTCACCAATAATCATCTCCTACACCTTCCTTTCGAGTCACTAATTTGATGTGTTCACTCAAAGAAATGCCAATAATATGAGGTTTCAGAGGAGAGCTCCCCCGGGCAACAAGGAGGCCGAGTATCACCATCATTATCCTAGGCTGGGAGGGAGCACTAGTGTTCCGGAGGCTGGGAATCCGTCACTGCCTGCCCACCGCACAGACAGAGCAGGTGCTGGTTATAATTGCTTCCAGACGTCCTGCCATGCTCAGTTGAAAGTCAAACCCGTAAACGCTGCCCGACTACAATCAAACGGACATACATAGACATTTCTGCATCATTGCTGGGTGAAAATGTACTGAGTGGAGTTGGATGAGATGGCAGCAAGTGCCTAAGGAGGGGATGCTGCGGGAATACCCACAAGATGACTCTCAGTCTCCATTTCCTTCTCTCGTCCACTTTTTTTTTTCTTTCAGCACCAAAAGACATGACAGACACATAAGGAAACAAATTTATCCATTTCCAGAGGAGTTTCCCACCCCACCCCCATCCACCTCTGGCCTCCTTTGAGCAAGTCAGTAGAAGCTTTTTTTAAAAAAACCTGGCTTCTACTATGGCAATTTCTGGAGCTGCTGTGTGGCTGTGTTTAAAAATCGCCTTTGGGATCCAGAGTGCAATCCTTGTCACAGAGGCCTCCTCCCAGTCCCAAATAGCAATGCGACCTCATTTCAGAAGGTTGTTCTTGTTTCCGTAGACCCAGAAAGGAGTTCAAGCTGTTGATCTTGACCATGGTTGTTGAGTCAGGCTCTTATGGGCACCTCATGGTCAGCGGAGCAAACTGTGCCAGTCTGTGCTACCACCAGGGCTGGGAGGGGAAGCCAACCAGTCTGGCAACACCATTGAAGCCTGCTCAGTGTCGTAGCAACACACAAACCTTCACTGACAGTCTGGGGCACATTGGCTGCAAATCAAACCCAGATCTTCCCAGTGAAAGACTATGAGAGATCTACCGCTGAAGCACCGTGGCCCTCACCTCAAACCAGGGCACTCATTTCCCACAGATCTACCGGAGTTCAAACCAGACCACCATGTAGGATGACTGAGATTGCCACCAGAATCTGATACTGATGCAGGAAAAAAACCTAACTACCATTTTATTGACTCCCACTCATACCGGCCCAATAGGACAAAGAACTGCCCCTTTGGGGTTTTGAGACTTTAAAATCCTTACAGCAGCGGTTCTCAACCTGTGGGTCGCGACCCCTTTGGGGATCAAATAACCCTTTCACAGGAGTCACCTAATTCATAACATTAGCAAAATTACAGTTATGAAGTAGCAATGAAAATAATTTTATGGTTGCAGGTGACCACAACATGAACTGTATTAAAGGGTGGCGGCGTTCAGAAGATTGAGAACCACTGCCTTACAGAAACAGACAACCTCATATTTCTCCCATGGATGAGCTAGTCAGTTCAAACCCCCGACCTTGCGATTAGCAGCTTAATGCATGTCCACTACACCACCTGGGCTCCTAATGATATAATAAGAGATACTATTGTTAGATCCCTCGTGGGAGAGATATACCTCAGGCCTTGGCTTCGCACGAGAAAGAATTCACTCCAAAGGCTGGATATTGATCCAGGTGAGCTTTTTGAGAGAAGTTTCAGGTTTACACAGGCCCCTCAGGGCCCCTCACGGGGCACAGCCTACCTAGAAGCTGCTGGAGAGAAAGTCACTCAGTGGGCTCCGGGATCCTTCCTTTTCTTTCTTTCTTTCTTTCTTTCTTTCTTTCTTTCTTTCTTCTTTTTATTTAGTCATTTTATTAGGGGCTCATACTACTCTTATCACAATCCATATATACATCAATTGTGTAAAGCACATTTGTACACTCACTGTCCTCATTATTCTCAAAACATTTGCTCTCCACTTAAGCCCCTGGCATCAAATCCTCACTTTCCCCCTCCCTTCCCGCTTCCCCATCCCTCATAAACCCTTGATAATTTGTGAGTGGTGATGCTGGGAGGGTAGAGGGAGGGTGGATTGGAAAGAGAGAACCGATTACAAGTATCTACATGTGACCTCTTCCCTGGGGGACGGACAACAAAAAAGTGGGTGAAGGGAGACATCGGAGAGGTCCAGATCCTGCCTTTTCAATTCCTCCATAGGGAGGCATGGTTGATGGTACTGGTCAACCCCATTGGCTGGATTGAATTTACCTGGCCCAGATGGGCCAATCCAGGTGTAACGCCCACCTAGGTGTACCACCCCTTCCTGGCCGGACTTTTGAACCTGAGGATATGTAATGGATGACCCAGTCCTTATGCTAAGCTACCTAACAGTATTTGCAAGATGCCAAGAACCATTTTAATATTTTTGTAAATACTAATTCAATTATTCCACTCAACAGGTCTATGTGTGGACTCTATTCTTGCCTCATTTTACAGATGAAAAATCAGTGGCACAGGATGATAAAGTCATGAGCCTATGACCACACAGTGAGGAAGTGGGAAGGAGAGATTTGGACCCGGGCTGCAGAGCCCATGCCTTGGGTGCCTACAGCTGCCATGTAGGACACAGAAAAGCATGGAGCAGACTCGGCGTAAGACATTAGGGAGTTGGGAGGACTGTAGCATGAATGTATGTGCTATGACTTCATGAGAGTAGCTGCTACTCAGATCCAGAAGAAAATACAAGCCTTTTGCAAAAATTATTTTTGCCAAGAGAGAGTGGAAAACTGCATCTTGTGTGAAATCCCCCAACCTGCACATGTGCATAGCTACTTCAGAAGGTTCCAAACAATGTGTGCTGTGCAGCAAACCAAACTGAGCTCAGGGGGAGCTGGTCTGTGGGTTATGTTAGCCAGAAGGTGAGCAGTTTGAACTCACCAGCCACCACTCCAAGGGAGAGAGAGGAGGCTTTCTGCTCCCATGGACGTACAGTGCTCAAAGTGCGAGGGAGCAGTTCCATGCAGCCTATGATTAGGATCTAGGAGGGTGAGGGTGGAGTTGGTTGAGACCTGGCTTCAGGGCATTTCCCAGAAGGGCTTCCTCCAGTGGGTCTGCCTTCAGGAATGTCTGGTGACCCTGAGGGCAGCAAAGTCCTAAACACACTCAGGCAGTGGTTCTCAACCTTCCTGATACAGGTCCTCTTGTTGTGGTGACCCCCGACCATTAAATGATTTTCTTGCTACTTCATCACTGTAATTTTGCTACAGTTATGAATTGGGTGAGCCCTGTGAAAGGGTCATATGACTCCCAAAGGGGTTGCAACCCACCGGTTGAGAACCACTGCACTAAGGGTTCCCCTCCCGGGCAGCTCTACCAGTGTCTGGGGCGCATAGTTCTGTGAGGTGAGAGAAATGAACTTAGTGTCTGCTTCTGGTGACAGTTGTGGGTGGGCTTTCTCCCTATGTCAAGTCCCTCTCAAGCCATTTGTCACCACAACAGAGAGGGCCATGCACATAAAGCAAGAAGAGGAGGCAGCACAGCAGGACAGCAAGCAGAACAAAGACTGAATAAGCACAATTCACTTCAATCATGAATCGGGTCCCCTTGAGATGTGAGGAAGACCCCAGTCTAGTGACATTAGATCAGGTTTAGGGATCGAGTGAAGGGGCCCTCTTGGCTCCCCTCAGCCCCTATCGTGCTTTCCCATTGACCCTGACCCTTACATCATGATTGGTCCTTATTCCAGCATGATGGCTGGTTTCATAACCACGGCATATGGGAATGTGTTAGTCGACAGGTTATACAGGCACAGCCTCTGGAATGGGTAAGTGAGGAGGCTATTTGGGCTCACTCATGCAGACCTCTAGTTGTCCTTGACATCACTGGTAGAATGGATCATGTGAAGTGTTTTGAGATCGGTGTTCACACCTGATAGGTCATCTGGGCCTCTAGCTGATCCTGGCAGTACCCTAGTTCAAGGAAACAGAATGTTTGGCGTTTAAGTCATATTTGAGCTTAAATTTTGAGCTATAGGCTGTGGCTCACAGTGACAGTCTATGTGGAGACCCTACATCCATTTTGAGGGGCCACAGATTCAGCCGCCATTGAGTTCTTTCCTACTGCTGACTGGCAGTGGAAAGCTTGGCCCTCAGGCAGTGTGCTTGCGTCCACTCCCCAGGCCAGACTCAACGATATACGGTAGTGTGCACATCCCAATGAAGGTCCCGCTCATGCTCTCACAGGCCCTCCTGAAACTCCATGAATTGATCTGTCTTCAGTCACAATTTTGTGACAAAGTTGTTTGTTTTCTATGTCTTATTTAAGTTTTCAGGAGCCCAGGTGGTAATGCTGGATAGTGTTGGACTGTTAAGAGCAAGGTCGCTGGTTCAAAGCCACTAGTCATTCCACAGGAAAAAGATGAGGTTATTGCTTCCTGTAAAGGTAGCAACTTCAGGATCCCTACACAGAGTCACTATGAGTCAGAGTCAGCAGGACAGAATGGGTGTCATTTTATTTATGTAACTATGGCTGTGGGTCCTTCTGACACCATTGTGGCCTCATGCAGATGCTCTCCTTCATCCAGAATATCGGTTTTTGCCTTTTTCTTGTGCAAAACATAGCAAGGAGTTCCTAATAAAATATAGTTGAAGGGTGGATGATACTTCAGGACCAAGGGTGTGAGGGACGATGCTGGGAAAGTGGAGGGTGAGTGGGTTGGAAAGGGGGAACTGATTACAAGGATCCACATGTGACCTCTTCCCTGGGAGAGGGACAGCAGAGAAGGGGGGAAGGGAGACTCCGGATAGGGCAAGATATGACAAAATAACGATGTATAAATTACCAAGGGCACATGAGGGGGGGGAAGGGGAGGGAGGGGAAAAAAAAGAGGACCTGATGCAAGGGGCTTAAGTGGAGAGCAGATGCCTTGAGAATGATTGGGGCAGGGAATGTATGGATGTGCTTTATGCAATTGATGTATGTATATGTATGGATTGTGATAAGAGTTGTATGAGTCCCTAATAAAATGTAAAAAAAAGAAAAGAGGAGGAAAAAAATGATTAGGGCAAAGACTGTACAGATGTGCTTTACACAACTGATGTATGTATATGTATGGATTGTGATAAGAGTTGTATGGGTCCCTAATAAAATGTAAAAAAAGAAGAGGAGGAAAAAATGTTTAGGGCAAGGACTGTACAGATGTGCTTCATACAATTGATGTATGTATATGTATGAACTGTGATAAGAATTGTATGAGCCCCAATAAATTGTTAAAAAATAAAAATATAGTTGAATTGGGAGTCTTTTTCCCCTAAAACAAAGTAAATACATAGAAATGAGACTATGGTGCTAATAACCAGTTGGAGTTGAGAGAGCTGAACTCTCAATCCTGATAGAAGCCATTGTGACTTTGAGCACCTGCTCAAGGTCATCCACAGCCTATGAGGTTGAGTTGAGCAGACACAAAACAGATGTGTTGGGGAGGAATTGTGTACATTTAGTAAACAATTTATCTTTCTAAAGATTCTGTCTAAAACTTACTTTAAATAGTAAGTTTTCCCCTGGGCTAGGGAAAGGTCAGAGAGCTTAACCCCCTAGTATCCACCCCCTCTCAGCATTCATCGTGTTAGGCCAGAGGAGCCAAATCACACTCACTACCCAGGGAGCACTGTTTCCAAAAGCACATTGCCTGTGCTGTGGCAGAGGCCAGGTACCCGGACCAGAAATGCTCACGGAGTGGAACCAGAGAGCTCAACCCCCAGCTTCCCCAGGGAGCAGCTGTGGTCTTTCACTTCTGGATGAATGTGTTTGAGCAAATGCCAATGCATGACTTGGGCAGCATGAAAAGCAGATGTGCGGAGGTTATTTCCTGCATTCCAGAAGTTCACACACTCCCCAGAGGCTCCTTGGCTCAATGGCAGGAAGTCATTGGTGGCTTCCACCTTCAATCCCAAAAGGCCGCTGCCATCCAGTAGATTCCAACCACAGTGACCCTATATGGAGTTTTCAAGACTGTAAATCTTCATGGGAGCCAGCAGTCTCATTGTCCCCCTTGGGACAGTGAGCTAGCAGCCCGTTTCGCCGCCAGGGCTCCTTCCTCTCTACTTCTGGATCCAGTCCCCCAAAATATCCTGCCCTGCCCTTTTCTAGGCTTCTTAAATGCTTATGTTAGTCTGGGTACATTAGGGAAACAAATCCACAGAAACTCGTATGTATAAGAGAGAGTTGTATGTAAAGGGTGAGTGCACATCAAGAAAACATGCCCGCTTTTGCTTATGCACCCGCTTTGTCTTCAGTGATCATGTCGGGGCAGGCTGGTGTGCTTCTTCCATGTGGGCTTTGTTGATTCTTAGGTAGATGGCCCCTTGTTTATCTTCCAGCCTTAAAGACCCCAGATGCTATATCTTTTGATAGCCGGGCACCATGGTGTTTAACTACTACACTCCCAGGGTTCATTAGCATGTGACTTATCTCCTGCCATTCACACTAGATGCTCCAAATAGCAGGAAACCAGGTTTCTCCTTTGTGGCCACAGCAGGTACTGACAGAACCAAGAACAGAGACACGCTTAGTTATATATCTTGACTATCATTTGCATATTATATGCCAGACAATCTGTAAGCCTTCGCTCCCCTGACCTCTCACAACCTCGGTAAAATGAAGCTAATAAGAGTAGTGATCTCACAAGCTTAGTAGGAGATTAAACAACTCACGTAAGGCTACACAACCCATCAACCAGGAGGCGAGATGAGGCAGTGTGCGGCTGCTGAACCCACACCCTTCACAACACCTCCATTAAAATGACTGAGGGCTATGGGGAATCAGACAGAAGCAGGTGCACACCCCAGATTTAGTCAATTAAACTGCCTATTGTGCCTGACCCTTCTATCTCCAATCTTAGAAATGGGGTTCACAACAACAAAACACTATAGAAGAAATGTCCAGCAGGTGCCAGGCACACAATTAAAAAACAAAAAATAAATCACTTAAGTTGACATTCTAACTCCTGGAAACCCCTCACATGCGTGCAGAGAAGGATTGAGCCCCATATGGTGTTTCCAGTCTCCCCGCCCTTCCCACCTCAAATGAGCAGTTGATATGGTAATGCCTGGATTGTTCCAAGCCCAAGACTGTGGAGAACTGAAGGAAAACCCAGCATTGTGAACCTTTGAGCACAGCCCTGCTGGGAAACCGCCCTGCAGCCACTTACTGTTGATGACTGGAGGAGGGACAGGGGTTGGGAGAAGAACGGGGACTGAATGTGACACATAAGCAGGGATGGCCTACATTCCATAAAGGAAAAAACGCAAGGTCTGCTTTTCTGGTGCCGGAAAGTTAGAACCCTTTCAGTGCAGTTGAAAAGGGGGTGGGTGGGTGGGCGATGAGTCAAAAGGATGAGCTCCATCTGCAATTGTGTCACCAACTGCTTTCCCCTGCTAGCCACACGATATTTGTGGCTGGCCTGCCCGGCTTTTATTATCAAGCCCAGAGAGGGCAAGAGACTAGCTCTAAGTCACACTGCAAGTTGGCAGCAGAGTCAGGCCTAGAACTCGGGATGCTTAGAAAGCTTCGCACAGACCTGAGAAAGTACCAAGGGAAGACCTGTTTGCTAACTGGGCAGCCCTCACTGCATACCAGCGCTGCTCCAGTGCCCCAGTCAGGGCACTGCTCCCTGTGTCTGTGTGTCTTCAGTGATGCACACAGGTGACGGATTGGCTTTTAATAGCATGCTTGGAAGGTTGAGTCCACCCAGCGGCACCTCGAAAGAAAGGCCTGCCAATCTACTTCAGACCAAGCAGCCTTTCAAGATCGTGGGGAGCACAGTTCTGCTCGGACACACAAGGGGGCTAGGAGTTGAAGTTGATTCCATGATGTAGTTGATTCCACGGTTACTGGTTGTAGCTATACCTAGAGTCACATCCACATTCATGTTTATATCTCTTCACTCCATGGGGTGCTCATGGCTGCAACTCTTCTGAAACAGACCACCAGGATTATTTTTAAGGGGCCTCAGGATAGGTTTGAACTGCCAACCTTTTGGTTTGTAGCTGAGTGCTAAACAAGCTGTGATATGCAGGGTGCTAAGCTCAGAAACTCAGTCGGTGCTTGATGATCTCAGGTGGAATTATAGAGAGGGTCAGTGATGACCCATTGACTGCTGGGTAATTGTTGATGTAGTCTCTCTGTGCAGACATGTAAAGTACCTGAAAACTTAAAATCCAGCTCATCGAGTGCATTATCCTGCCTTGCTCCAGCCCAGCAGCGTGCTCTGCAGGGGACAGTTGGCCATGCCTGGAGACATTCTGCAGAAGGGAGTCCCACTGCCATCTAGTGGCTTGAGACCAGGGATGCTCGCTTAGCATCCCGGTGCAGAGAACAAGACGGCCCCACAGCAATGATGTTGCCCAAAATGTCAGCAGTGCTGCCACTGGGAAAATGGTCTAGTCCAAGCCCTGACCTTCGTAGAGGAAGAAAGCCGATCCAGAGCAGCTAAGTGACATGCTGTGGGTTGCACAGTCTGATTCCAAGCGCAGTACTCCACCCAAAGCTGTTACCACGTCCAAAATTAAACAGCAATACCTGCCCAAAGGCCTCTTCGTTTGAGGACCAAGTAAGACATTAATGAGAAAGCCCTTTGACAAAAGTGGCATGCTGCACAAACATGAGCTTTTATTACCCAGGATCTTTTAATATCTGTAAATGGATATTGTACCAGGTCAGTTAATTTTCTAACTGCTCTATCTGAGCTTTCAGATGGCAGCACCTCTGTCCAACCCAGTAAAGGTCTCCTGTGCAGGCTGAGCCACCCTGGAAAGCCTCATGCCTGGCTTCTCCACCCCTCAGCTAATCTCCAAGTGATTAATAAGGACTCTCACTATGCTGTGCCTCCCAGCTGACAGATGCTAGGCTATCAATGCATTCATATCACCTCCTTGATGCCTGAGAAGTAATATAGTTTAATGTGTAAGAGAAGCCACGAATATCTCCTTCTCACAACTGTGCAGCAAACGAGATCTCCCAATCTGATTTTCAGCCCTCCGGTCTTTCCAAGTGAAGTGGATGGTCCATTTCATGTTGTCTCACGTCTCTGCACATTGCATGCCAACATTGCGATACAGGGTGCGGCTGTGGGTCTTAGTAGACAAAGCCCCCACCAGGACCCCTGCCCCCAAAGCTCCTTGGTCACCCTGCACAGCGCAGGTCCAGGCCGGGCTCCACACTGCAAGGCGATCAACCCTGACCCTCCAGTGTGGCCGTCCTCACACCCTGCTCCCACATCCACCTAGAAGGACTGGAGATGAGAGATTTCAGGAGCTCCCTGCCTCATCTGCCTCCATCCTGAATGACAGAGCAGCTGTAACTGATGAGGCAGGATGCAGCCTCGTTCCCAGTCCCCACCCTCTCTGGGAGAGCAGGGCTGTGTGGCACCTCATCCAAGGCCTTTCCCCTGTGATCTCATTACTGAGGAGCTGCTCTTCTACCGCCCACCTCCATCACCTCATCTAAATACGGGGGAGATGACTATGTCTTATTTGCTGCTCCTTCCCTGACTCCATCCCAGGAGCTCCCTGAACAGATCATCAATCACTTCTCATTACACCTGCAGCAGCCTTCAGATACTGCTGAAAAGAGACAGGCGAACCTCCCCTGCTGCTGCCAGGCTCCAGTGCACATGTGCACACACATTGTACAGGCACACTCACATGTACACACGTGTGCACAAACTTTGTTCAGAGGTGGGGATTCTACCCATTTTGCCTCTAATATTGCAATCAGAGAGTGGTAGAACAATGAAAGATGCAGGTGGATGAAGGAAGATCTATTTATTCCCTTACTTGTAACATAAACCATTCAGGGCTCTTTTTTTTTTTTCGTACAAAAACACCACCACCACCATCAACAATGATCAAGTAGCTGTCATGTATGCAGTGCTGCCCTATTCAAGGCGGTGCTGAGTATGTGAGGAGGGTTCTCTCTAAAACACAGCTCTGAGGAAATCTGTCTCCTTCGCCCTTTTACACACGCAGGGAGAGGAGCCTGCAGGAGGCTCCGTGAGTTGGGTGAAACCACACGATGAGTGAGGAGACCGAGTGTGAAGCCAGGGGAGTGAGAGCCCAGAGTTCACCACTTCACCACCATGCTGGTGTGCACAATTATCGAAAGGGGGCTACCAACAGCAGGACAGGAAAAAAAACAACTAAAGCATGTAACTTGTGGTTTTAGCTCTGGCTTACTTCCAAAAGGAATATTTTTGTTGTTCTAGAGAGCTTTATACCTCTATAAAAACAAAAGGCTACTGCTGTCAAGCACCTTCAGACTCAAGACAGAGGAGAGCAGTCCCAGTGGACTTCCAAAGTTGTAAATCTGCACAGAAACAGAATACCTCCTGTGGAGTGGCTGGATGGTTCAAGCCAGCAACCTGGCAGTTAACAAGTACTTCCCTTGTACCTGTAATACCTGTATAAAGGGTATTAAATATGAACTACTCCTGGTGTGTGATTTTTTAATTGAATTAATGGGCCTGGAACTTTTTTTAATAGCTAAGAATGGTGAAATCAGACTCCTTTAGATGTTATGATAAGAATACACACTGCACAGGGCTTGGACCCAACCCATTTCAATTCAAAGGAAGACAGATTTATTTTCTTCTTCTTCCCAGAAGGTTCCTTAGCAGAACGTGTGTTAAACAAAATTGTTCAGATATGGAAAAGAGCAACCTCTTCTTGGGAAGGTTCTGGCAGAAAGGGGCTTCGGTTAGATATCCAGCTCAACCCAGCCCCAGAGGCCTCATCATGTTTTATTTTGTTTTGTCCTTGACACTGATTGTCTTGGGAACTTTGGCCCCCGAGCAATGGCCAAGAAGTCAGGTCTTCTTGATGTAAATCCACTAATATCCCCTACTATGATTTTCAGTGCCAATGGTAAGTCCCACCCAGTGGCTGCCACATGCCCCTGAGCAGACACGTCAGAGCAGATGAGAGCATGAGACAGCATTTAAGAGAATAGTAGGCTGATCCTTGACGTAGCTGTTTGGCCTCTCCTCAGAAATCATTAGTGACACTGACTGGCTGCAGTCATGGGTTTCATTAAGAACAAGTCTATCTTTACCAAAGAAAACCGCAAGGTAAGAGGACTTTCAGCTCCAGCTACATATGGCCCCAAACTTACGTACCTATTGTCCTGTTTTCAGAAGAAAAAAAAAATTTGCTCAGTGCCTCCCTGGCAAATAAAAACTTTGGTACTACAACCCACAATCCCAGATAAAGTGTAGGTATCTGCTTTGGCAGCTCCCCTGGATCAAGCTGCTCCAGTAGCTCTTCACAACAACCCTGTGAAGAGATGATCAGTCAGGATAGCCTAGTCTGTTCTGCAGAAAGAAGCTATCCCTGAAACCTCAGTGGCTTAAAATCTAGAAGTTTATTTCTTGTTCATGCAAATTCTGATGCTGGAAGGGCAGTTCCACAGGGTGTTTGTCCCGCACACAGTCACTCAGTGATTCGGGCTGCTTCACATATATGGTGCCACCAGATCAAAAGGTGGATTCCAGGTCATCACAGCAGAGGAAGAGAGAAGTGGGGGTTGTAGATCAGTCTTTGCATGCTTTGACACTTTAGTTGACATAGGTCGCTGGATACTGCTGCTTATATAAAGGTTATCAGTTCAAACCCACCTAGCTGTACCACGAAAGGAAGGGGTCATCTGCTTTCATAAAGGGTACAGTATAGACAACCTCATGCAACAATTGTACTCTGTACCACAAGGGGCGAGCATGAGTCAGAACTGACTTGAAGGCAACAGGCTTTTTGTTTGTTTGTTTGTTTGGTTGGTTGGTTGATTGGTTGGTTGGTTCATTGGTTGGTTTGGTTTGGTTTGCTGGTGGGAGGTGGTTCTACCTACAGCGTATTAATCTGAACTAGTCACTTTAGTTTTTTTGTTTGTTTGTTTTTTGAGAGATGTGGAAAAGCTCATTGGCTTTAATGGAGAGTTAACTCTGTCACAGACGGCCTCCTCAAAATCCCCCCCCCCCTTCAGAAACTAGCAGAGATTTTCAATGAAGGAGCCCTGCTGGCACCCGCTGCACATCTCCCTGCAAGGTCAGTCCTTTGGAGCCACTGGGGGGAAGAAAAATGAGACTTTCTATTCCTGTAAAGAACTCCAGCCTCAGAAACCCTCAGGGGGCAATTCTACCCTGTCCTCTCGGGTCGCTGTGAGTCAGACTTGAATTTATGGCTATGAGTTGAGTTTTAATTCCATTCACTTACTGCTATTGACAGGTTTCTAGATTAGGACTTGTCATCCCAAATGCCAACACTAAATGAAAATGAGCTGTCCAGGCCACACTAAAGGGGTTGGAAATAAAGCAGGCACACTAATTAGACACCTATGGCAAAATTCAGAACTGAGCATGCCCTGACCCAAGTCATCTAGGCCCAGGTAGAAGGCACACAGAATATGACATCACACACATGCGCCTAAATCAGCCAGTAAGATCGACCAATGCCCTCCAGTGGTGCTGGGAGATGATCCAAGCAGGCCTGGGCTCTTTGTCGCCCTCCCTTGTTCACGTGCTCTGCAAGTGGAGGGTGAGGCCCTTGGGGGTTCCTGCCGGGGCTCCTCAGCTGGTTCTGCACTCCTGCTCAGGTATTCCTCCCATGGAACCACCATATTCAGCTGCAAACTTTCCCCACCCCTGCCATGCAGCCTAGCGTGCTTGTGGGAGAGAGCGGGTACTTTTTGAGACTGTGATACCTGAAACTTTCCTTCATAAAATTCACTTGGATTTACAAAAGTGCTTCTGCCATGTGAATTCTTTCAGTGTTGCTAAGCAAGAACTGAGGGCAACCACCCCAGAAACCTAAAACTATCAAGTCGATTCTGACATATCAATCGAGGGGATCCTCAAACTATGGCCACGGGCCACATGGCCCTCCGAGGACATTTAGCCGGCGCGCCGGGTGTTTTGCCCCGTTTTGTTTTTTACTTCAAAATAAGGTATGTGCAGTGCACATAGGAATTTGTGCGTACTTTTATTTTTAAACTATAATCCGGCCCTCTAACAGGTCTGAGGGACAATGAAATGGCCTCCTGTTTAAAAAGTCTGAGGACCCCTGAAAGGACTGTTAGGCAGCTTAGCCTAGGGAATTGGGAAGTCCATTTACGCATGCCCAGGAGAGCCAGCAAAGGACAAAGCTGGATTTTCCCGCCAGTGGGCGCAGATGGGCGTTACACCTGGAGCAGCCCACCTGGGCCAGGTGACTGCAATTCAGCCAATGGGATCAACCTCAGGTCGTTCACCACGCCTCCCCCGGGAATCCTTGAAAAGGCAGGGACCGGAAGGGAGAGGGGCTGGTCTGGTCGTCTTCGTGGGAGGAGAGAGATCCTTGCGTGACCCGGAGCAGTCTCTGCCAGGCCGCATGGTCAAAGGAATCCTATGGGTGCCGCGTAAAACCTGAAGTTTCTTTTAATTCTCATTAAATTCAATTGGATCAAACCAGCCTGGCTTCGGCGTGAAATCTTTCTCGTGTGGAGCCAAGGACTGAGGTTGGAATCTAGCCAGGAGAGAGACACCTTACAGGACAACGTAGAACTGTGCCTGTAGGCTCCCAAGGTCATAAGTCTTTACAGGAGCTGAGAACCTCACCTTTCTCTGTGCGCCACCAGCGATTCCAACTGGCTGGGCTCATGGTCACACACATTCCACCAGGCTCCTTGAGCCTTAACTTGATAATTTAATGAAACGACACTTCTCCCAGTCACATCGTATCATTGTCTATAATCTTGCTATTCTAATATCAAATTTAAAATAAGGAATATATTTAAGCAATCAGATCATTAAATCTCTTTGAACGCTTACTTAAAAAACGAAAAAACTCTGTCCAATTATTTTCAGCACAGAAAAGATTCCAGTGTTTACAGCTTAGTATTTAATTGCTTTTTCTTGTTTTCTTTTGCATTGGTGAATCATTTTGAGCTTATAATAATTTCAAAAATAAATATTTTTCAGAGCCTCCAGCCATTCAATGTGCAATGATCATTTAAAAGATTTCTTGGTTAGAGGGTTCTCAAAAGAATAAAAAGCTTGTCCGCATGCCTGGTCATTTCTGTATTCAAAAGATGAAATTGCTCATTAAATGCTATGAGTCAATTTCTTCCTTCAGCCAAACTGCCCATTTTAGCAAAGATTCCATCACTGAATTAAGCAAATGGTTCTACATTTCAAAGTCAACAACGATACTCTTTTCCCTTTAACATGAGCATCTTAAATAGCTCCAAAAGTAGTCAAGCTCTTTATTTTGCCTTTTCCTGAGAAAGCTGTTTTGTTGTTTGTTTTATTTATTCATTTAGACTTTCATTTTAAGATTTGTGTATTTTAAGTTCTGCTAGTCAGGACATTTTAAATGGAGCCAGATATTTTTTTTGCACCTTGTCTTTTAAAATATAACGAGGCTGATCAGTACATTCCATAATGAAATATAAAGTCTTCCTGTTTCTGTTTGTTTGTAATTTCCCTAAGGATAACTGTTAATGTAGTAAAACCAACCCCCCCCCCCTAATGAACTACATTTGGTCTACCGAGGGTTGTGGCCAACCTTTTGATAGAAAAGCCCAGTGACCCCCTTCTGCATCTCCTTTCCCAACCAAACCCCGGTGGCTGGAAGCTGGAAGGAAGAAAGAGGCTGGGCTGCTAGGGCAGGGTGAAGAAGGTATGACCTTGCAGATTATTTCAAATTCTACCCTGAAGGCAGAAAGTTTTCCAAACGCGATAGCTAGAGATTCACTTCCTTAGAAAAAGATTAAAATGTATTTGTCCCTTAGAAAAGCCAAAGGAAAAAGTTGTTATTAATTTAGGCAATTAAAGAACTTTGAAAGCTGTGTCTAGTACAAAAAAAAAATCTGTCCCTAGAGCCCATCGGCCTAGGAAAACGGAATTTTTATATCACGTAAAATAAAGAAAGGTTATTTCTTAGACTTGCTCAACAGAAGACTGTCATTTAAAAACGGTTATTGTAATGAGAAGCTGGGTTTTCTTGAGTCAGTTTGAAATGAAATTAGAGGTGCATGTTCTGCCCATGGCGGCATATCCGGAGGAGTCTGTGTTCCCGTGACTCTTGCTCTGTCTCGTGCCTTCTGGGAAACTCACAGCTTGGTGCCCACATCTAGTCTCTTGGACTTTCTTGCCAGCTTTGGAAAGGTGTTGAGTCTGTTGGATCTGCTGCACAGAGACAGCATGCATGTGGACCCTTCCCAGATTCCTCATAGAGCAGCCCCCCAGTGTAAAGCTGTGGGTGAGGTTTGATGACCTTTGCGCCTTCTATAAACCCTATATTCTTTGACAGACCCAAGCGCTCCCCCGAGGCATTACCGGAGAAGCAGCTACCCCATAGTTTCCAGATGGTGGGTATCAGCCTGTGTGCTCATTGGGATCGCCAGAGAGCTTTCCAAGAGATATCTTTGTCCCATCTCCATGGAGTCTGATTTTATTGGCCTGGAATGCAGCCCAGGTGCTTGGATTTTTTTCTCTCTCTCTTAAGTTTTTATTGTGAATTGGGTGAAGGTTTACCAAGATCATCAGTTTTCTATTCAACAGTTCATACACATTGTGTTTTATGCCACTTAATGCAATCTCCACAATATAATATCACTTGTTCCACTTCCTACTTGTGCCTTCCATTTCCATTCCTCCTCCCTTCCTACCCTTCTGAACTTGGGCCTTGGATTAATCCTGCCCTTTTGAGATCAAATGGTTTGCTGTTTTAAGGTTTGTGTACCTCACTTGTGTTATTGCTCCCATTGTAGACCGATCTATTCTTTGGCTGAATATTGAACCACAGGTATGGGTTCATTTTCAGACTTAGTGAATAAGGACCATCATTTCAGAGGTTCTGTTAGTCCCTATCCAGCCAATAAACCTGGTCTCTTTTGTGACTGTGAATTTTGCTTCACTATCTAGGACCTTTTGATGTGATCTCTTTCAAAGAAGTTGGAATTGATAGTTGGAGATCATCTAGTTATTCTGTGCTCAGAGTCATGAAGTCTACTGTTCATGTGGCCCATTCACCGCTCTTCTTTCCTCCAGGATGAGAGTGACAATACTTGCCCACTAATGGCCACTTGTGAGCTTCTAAGATCCAGCTGCTACTCACCAGCGTGGATGTCGAACATTGTCTTTACCGTCTAGATTATGACAATTGACCTTGGTGTCCCTTACAACTATAATCCCCAGCCCCCAAGCCCAGTAAAGCACTCCCTCCAGTTGTTTGGTTATGCTTAAGGAGTTTTTATGTCTTTATCCTCTGTGTGCTCCGGAATATTCAATTCCCTGCATGATCAGAATGCTCAGTCAGGGCTCAGAATCTTGGTGGTAAGGCTCCTGGTGAGATCCTGGTACATCAGACACAAAGTAGAGGGTGTGAGGCTAGAGGATGAGCAGAAGGGATCATACTGGGTCTAACAAGGAAAGAAAAGGAAATGAAGGGTATAAGTAATTAAAACCAAGAGCATAAATAGATACAAATACACAGATGTCCCTTGCAACATCATTCCCAATCTTGCAAATGTGTAAACAGTCTAAATACCCATCAGTAGATGAATGGATAAGTAAAACATGTTGCCTACGGTATATACAATGGACTGCTACTCAGCCATAAAGAGAAATGAAGTCCTGACACAGGCTACAAGAGGAATGAATCTCATAAACATTATGCTGAGTGAAATAAATCAGCTTAAAAAGGGACAGATTTTGTTTAATTCCACTTACATGAAATATCTAGACTAGGAAAATGAATAGAGACAAACATCTATCAATTGCTTCCAGGGATAGGTAGGAAGGTAAATATGGTTGTTACATAATTTCATGTCAATTGGATAAATAAGTGGGGTGGAGTCTTCCTTACACCTATATGAGTGTCCTTGGATTTATTTCTCTAGTCAACCCAGCCTAACCCAGTAGGGCCTGGAGGGGAAGTGCCAGCCCTGAGACGATACTGAGCTTCCATAAGGGTGATGGCATAATTTTGGAATGGGTAAGGATGATATTTGAACAACTTGCAGAATGCCACTTAATTATAATCTTGTAGAGTGTGGAAGTGTCAAGTGTTTTGATTCATGTATATTTACTACAATTTTTAAAGAGTGTATGCAAAAGAGCAATATGGCAAGTCTGCGTTACCATTTGCTGCTGCTCAGCTAAAAGCGATTCGGGCCTAGGTAGTCCAATGGGAACCGCAGAGGCTCAGGAGGAAAGCTGGTACCATCTGGAAACTAAGGCTTGTCTGACCAAATGCAGAGTCTCCCTTCAAGTAACTGACAGGTCAGAGGCAGCTCATCTCTGCTGCAGAAGCAACGATTTGTCTTAATTCCTAGACCACTGCCACAACCATGCCTTGTTGCCCTCGGTGCCCTCCTTCCCCACCACAATAAGTCACTAGAATGTTGTGCTTCATTGAAAAACAAACAAACACCTTCTGTCTCCATCCTGGCACTGTTTCCACTTATTTAACATCATAACATATGTCACCTGTTTCCGTAAACAATCTAACATGGACATGGCATGATGGGACTGATGATTTAGGCAAATGAGAAAGAGCCTGCCCTGCGAACACACACGACGGCATTTGATTTGCTGTCAGTAGATGCTATCGTGTTTCTGCTCCTCTTTCCTGGAAAATAAATACAGAAAAGAAAGAGGACATGGAAAGGGCTGCAAGATGTTTAGCTCTGGTCCTTCTAGAAAGTCTAGAAAAAGTATGTGAACCCTGCCTGCCTTTAGATGCCCCACTCATCTGGCAAACAAGGATTGCGCATTGACATCTGGATCTGGGGGGAGGATATGACAATTGCCCCCACCAGCAAAGAGCTTCTAGATTTACGGGAGAGCACAGGCCAGGGAGCAGCTCATAAAAAGAACAAGATTAATCACATAGGAGGGTGTGCTCCAGCACCACTTCGTCCAGCTGCAGACACATGAAGGAAAAGCTTCCTTTGCTTTGAGTCAAGTTTATGATTCCCACTGCATCCTTACCAACACCTTCACAAAGATCTAGGTTCTTGGGTTGTTTCAGTCCAGGGCTGACATCTCCTTGGTAAAGCCACACTTTATGGACAGGGCATGGTCCAAGAATTCCACTTATATGTTCTGAAAGGGGCCACGCTAAAACCCCTGGCTCAGACTTTCAGGACTGGGCACAACACAGCAAGCCCACCATGGGGACAGCGGGATTTGGTAACACTCTCATCTCCATCACAACCTGGAACTGGCAAACCTATTTTCTTCCACTCACCATCTTTCAATCAATAGTTACTCAGCTATTAATTGCTCCCAGCCTCAACATCAGAAAAGTGTTCAGACATTACCAAATTGTCCATCTAATGGTAGAGGTCTGTACAGAGATATGAGAGCAAGAGGCTCAAAGATGATCAGTGGGTAATGAGAGAAGGATTTGCCTTTGAAAGAAAGCCCCTGAGCTTTAGTCACATTGGCAGACTTTCCCTGGAGCAAGCAAATAAAGCTGCTCCTGGCTCAGCTCCATTCCTGATCTGATCTTGCCATGGGACTATCCAACCCCAACCCCACGTACTGGAAACCACAAGTGGAAGGAGGTGGGTCTTGGGGATACCATTGAAAAGAATGGGAATTACAGAACACTTCATTGTACTGATATGGAGCTTACACATAGACCAAGAGATAGGACAAGGTGAGACTGTGAACGGGACAAGGTGATACTGCATGGTTTAAAATCAGAAAAGGTGTGCATCAGGGCTGTATCCTTTCACTGTTCTTATTCCATCCGTATGCTGAGTAATTAATACAAGAAGCTGGTCTATGTGAAAAAGAACATGGCATCAGGATTAGAGGAAGGCGTATTTAATAACTTGTGATATTCAGATGACACCACCTCGCTTGCTAAAAGCAAGGATGACTTGAATTCATTTCTGATGACAACCAAAGATTGCAGCCTTCAGTGTAAAGAACACCAATATGCTCGCAACTCCATTTCAAGAATAGCACAATCCACAGAAAATAGGGAACATCATGACAGATGGAGAAAGATTACAGTTGTCAAGGCGTCCATTTGTCTCACATCCACAATGATGTTCATGCACATGTTATACAAAATATTGCATTGGGTAACTCTGTTGCGTATGACCTCGTCAAAGTGTCGAGGGCCAAGAACAGCACCTTGAAGACTAAAGTGGACCTGACTCAAGCCATGGCATTTCAATCACCTCGTGTACATGTGAAAGTTGGTTAATGAGTCAGGGAGATTGAGGAAGAATTTATGTAGTTGAACTCCGGCGTTGATAAAGAATCTTGAAAAGTACTGTGGACTGCCAGCAAAACAAATAAATCTCTCTTGGAAGACATGCATTTAGCATGCTGCTTAGAGGCCAAGAATGGAAACACTTCATCGCACCTACTTTGGGCATGTTATCAGGTGAGCGCACTCCTTGGACAAGGACATCGAGCTTGTTAAAGTGGAGGGGCTTGAAAAAGAGGAAGACTCTTACGGAGATGGATGAACAAAGTGGCTGCTTCAATGGGCTAAACCCAACCCAATTCTGAGGACGGCACCGTACTAGGCAGTGTTTGGCTCTGTTGCGCATAGGTTCACTAGGCGTCAGAACTTAATAACATGCACTTGTTGGACTAGCAGGGATCAGCAAATGCAGCCCAAAGACGTATGCAGCACTTTGAGCATGTACAGGTGGCTCTGAAGTAAAATGAAAATTTCTAAAGGATGTTATTCAGATAACGAGGATTTCATTTGTCTAGAAAAAAATATATTTATGGCTCCAGAATTCTTTTTAAATGCTTGTTAGGGACAGGATTAGCTCTTCCATCTCAAAGGCTTGCCAACCCCTGGTCTTGCCTAATGCTTCTCCCCTGCTCCAGGTCCTTAGTCATTCATTCCCACCGAAATATTCACTACTTGGTTCTTGTAGACCCCAAATTCCTCTACAGTCCCGAGACCCATACTCAGTAAATGTTTAAGGGTGCTTTTCCATTCTCTCGGGGGGAAGAAAAGATTGAACATAAAAATTGTCACTGTTCATGTTATTCTCAAATAAGTTCTCCATTTCTCAGAAACATGCAACGTTATGATGCAAAGTCTCTCACCATAAACGGTACAGGTCTCGGCTGTGTGTTCCACTAAAAGAGGAGAAAGCTGGAAAACAATTGGGCTCAGACTCGGGCAGATGGACAAAATCAGGGACAGTGAACACTGATCACAAGAAGACAGACTGTAGCCTAAAAACTTTGGAACAGAGTGCTCAGGCACAGAATGAATCGACATGGAAGGTGGTGATCTCCTTGGCCCAGGGGACATGCAAACAGCTAATAGATCATAAATGGGTGAAAAAACTATAAAAGGAATTGAAAGAAGACGAAGAACTTTGCTCCAGTGTCAATTACGTGTCAGGCACTCCGTTTGAACTTTGTATCTGTTACTTCATTTAATACCCACCATAGTGCTGAGGAAGATCTTGTCATTTGCACTGTGCCCACGAAGCAACTATAGCTGGAAGAAGGGGGACAACATTAAAATGCTATAACTGGTGAGTGGGCCTGATGCAAAAGCTCATCCTTTTTCTATTGGAACATGCTGCCTCCTTAGCAGGGACCAGGGACAATGTACAAGATTCATTTGTTCATATATACAAATATCTGGGAGTTTCCACAGACTGGAGTGGACCTGGGGACACAGGGAAGAGTGCCCGTGACACCAGGATCCTGGAAGGCAGTTCCAGCAGCTGCTGAGCTCACCACAAGAAGGACTTGCCAGGCCAACACTCCTCCTCCTTCTGTGTATGTTTAGATCATGATTAGAGCTGTATGAGCCCCCAGCAAAATGAGATTTCTTTTTAAAACCCAAACCATTTTATCAGGAACTAATCTAGATATCATACCATTCTATAGTTCAATAATATCAAGCAGTACTGTACAATTACTACCACAATCTATTTTAAAACATTTTCTCCCTTCTTGAACTCCTTGATATCAGTTCCCCTTTATCCCTACCCACCACCTCCCCTACTGCACCTCCCAGGGACCCTGATTCTAGTTGTCTCTGTAGGTTCATCAATCCTGGGTTTCATATACTGAAAAACATAGAAAAACAAAAAACGAGTCAAAGTTACCCACAATGTCAAAAGACAACAGAGATAAACCCCAATATGAAAAAATAGAGAGAAAATATTAAATATCAGATCAAGTCCAAAGTGTATCAGAGGGAAAATCAAGAGGAAAGGTTCTAACCATTAAAGTCAGATTTATCATTTTAATCTACTATATATAGTCTTTTTGTCTCCTAGTCTCTCTGTCTGATAACCAAGTGATTCCCAGGCCTCAGTTATGGTTCGAGAAATTACTGGATGAGGTTTATTTCCTGTGTAGATCCTGAAAATGTATTTTGGGATTCCACTGTCGTCCATAACCTCCGCACATCAGAATCTCACAATTTAAGCTCTGATACTATTCCCTCCTTCAGATTTGGATTTATAATCCTTGAATCATGGATGTTGCTGTGCTTCTTCCATGTGCCCTTAGTTGACATCTCACTTAAATGGCTGCTTGTTTACAAACAAGCCTTTAAGATCTCGTGCATTATTTTATCTGATAGCTGCCATCATCTAATTTTTTCACCACACTTGGCTATAGCACTCATCAGGAGGGTTTCCATCATGAGGGTGAGTATCAAGTACTAATGCTCCTTTTGACCAGCCTACTGACAAAAGCATACAAAAAATATGCCCCCTCCCCAATAAAAAAACAAACCCACTGCCATCAAGTCAATTATGACTCACAGCACTCCTGGGTGGCTGGTAGAACTTCTCCAGAACGTTTCTGAAACCATAAATCTATATAGGAGCAAATAACTTCATCATCCTCTCCTGGAGCATTGATCTTGTGATTACAGCCACATATTTAACCCACTGTACAGCCAAGGTTCCTTGTGTCTAAACAGGGTTACCCAAGGGTGAATGTCCCATTCTTTTTCCAATTCATTCACCTAGAAGCAGTATTTCCCAAAGCAAGTCCCCAGAACACAGAGCCATAGTCTGCTGCTTAGACTAAGATGATGGGTCCAGGTGGTGAGCTTGCCTGCAGGTTGCTCTTGCCACTGGAAGGTATCAGTAAATGCTGGTCCCTAGCAGAACTTCTTAAACATTTTCCATTCTCCACCCCTTCTTGCCTGAGCAAATTATATTCAATCTCAGGTATATAGGTATGTAAAACAGGTAGACAAATCAAATGCTTGTAGTAGTTGTTGTGTGCCATGAAATTGGTTCCAACCCATAGTGACCCCAAGCACAACAGAGGGAAACATTGCCCAGTCCTGCATCATCCTCACAAGTGTCCCTGTGCTTGAGCCCATTGTTGCAACTATTCTGTCAATCCATCTCCTTGAGGGACTTCTTCACTGACCTGCTGCTTGATCAAACATGATGGCCTCCTCCAGGATCTGGTTTCTCCTGACAACATGGCCAAAGTATGTAGAAGGAAGTCTCCCAATCTTGCCTCTCAGGAGCACTCTGACCTTACTTCTTCCAACACAGGTCTGTTTGTCAATTTAGTAGTCCATAGTACTTTCCATAGTCTTCTTCAGCATCCAAATTCAGATGCATTGGTTCTCCTGTTTTCTTTCCAACTTTCATATGTATATGAGGCGATTGAAAATACCATGGCTTGGGTCACCTACACCTTAGTCTTCACAGTAACATCCTTGCTTTTCAGTACTCTAAATAAGTCTTGTGCGGTAGATTTACCTAATGCAAGTCTTCTTTTGATCTTTTTTTTTTTATTGCTGCTTCCATGAACATTGATTGTGGATCCAAGCAAGACAAACTCCTTGACAACTTCAACCTTTTCTCCATTTAGCATGATGTTACCTATTGATCCATTTGTAAGGATTTTGGTTGTTTTTACATTGAGCTATAATCCATAATGAAGACTGTCATCCTTGGTCTACATCAGCAAGTACTTCAAGGAATCCTCCCTTTTCTTGCACAGTGTTTGGAGCAAAATATTGAATGATGAGGAAGCATCCAAAGAAGCTGGAAAGAATACACAGATTCACTGTTCCAAAAAGAACTCGTCAACACTCAGTGAAATGCCTTGGCATAGTCAACGAAACCCAAGTAGACATCTTTTGGGTATTATCTGCTTTGAGCCAAGGTATGATATCAGCAGTGATATCCCTTGTTCCATGTCCTTTTATGAATCCAGACTGAATCTCTGGTAGTTCCCTGTTAATGTACTACTGTAACTATTGTTGATTGATCTTCAGCAACATTTTACTGCCATGTGGTATCAGTGATATTGTTTTATAATTTGAGCATTCTACTGGGTCTCCTTTCTTTGAAATGGGCACAGATATGGATCTCTTCCATTCAGTTAGCCAAGTATCTTCCAAATTTTCTGGCATAGATGAATCCTCATTCAAGTTTTTAATCAACTTAATGAAATATTTGGATTGGTATTCCATCAATTCCTGGAGCCTGTTTTTGGCTAATACTTTCAGTGCAGCTTGAACTTCTTCCTTTAGCACCATGGGGTCTTACTGGTATGCTACCTCCTGAAAATGATAGAAGGTTGACTAGTTCTTTGGGGTACAATGTCTCTGGTGCATTTTTCCATCCTCTTTTAACACCTACATTCATTCCACATCATTCAATATTTTATCCATAGAATCTTTCAACATTGCAATTTGAGGCTTAAATTTTTTTCTTGAGGTCTTTCAGTTTAAGATATGCTAAGACTGTTCTTCCCTTTTGGTTTTCTAATCCTAGGTCTTGTACATTTTAATATACTATTTATCTTTGTCTTCCCAAGTTACCCTTTGAAATTTTTTGTTCAGTTCCTTGGCTTCATTCTTTCTTCCATTTGCCTCAGCTATTCTATGATTAAAAACAAGTTTCAGAGTCTTCTGACATCCACTCTGATCTTTGCTTTAATGCTTGCCTTTTTAATGACCCTTTGCTTTCTTCATGAATGACCATCTTGATGTCCTCCCACAGTTCATCAGGTCTTATGTCATTATTGTTCAATGCAGTAAATCTGTTCTTGAGATGTTCTCAAAATTCAGGCGGGATAGACTAAATGTTGTATGTTGGATCCATGGTTTTGTTTTAATTTTCTTCAGCTTTATCCTGAACCTACATATGAGCAATTGATGGTATGTTCCAAACTCAGCCCCTAGCCTGATTTTAGCTGCTGATATTGAACTTCTCCATCATCTCTTCTCACAGATGTAGTTAATTTGATTTCTATGTACTCCATCTGTAGAAGTACATGTGTGTAGTCGCCTTTTGCATTGTTGAATACAGGTATTTGCTATGAGCAAGTTGTTGGTTTTGCAAAATTCTATTATGTGATTTCCAGTTATGTTTCTATCCCCAAGTCCATCTTTTCCAACTAATGTAATGTTCCTTCTGTTTTGTTTCTATATTTTGCATTCCAATCACCAATAATTACTAATGCATCTTGATTGTATGTTTGATCAGTTTCTGACGGAAATCATTGGTAGAATTCTTCAGTTTCTTCATCACTTACTTTTGTGGTTGGTGCATAAATTTGAATAATAGTTGTATTGATTGGATTTTCTTGAATGTGGATAGATAAAATTCTATCACAGATACTTCATGATGGATTTTGCATGTCCTTTTTTTTAAACATTTTATTAGGGGCTCATACAACTCTTATCACAATCCACACATATACATACATCAATTGTATAAAGCACATCCGTACATTCTTTGCCCTAAACACTCTCAAAGCATTTGCTCTCCACTTAAGCCCTCTGCATCAGGTCCTCTTTTTTCCCCCCTCCCTCCCCATTCCCCTCTCCCTCATGAGCCCTTGATAATCTACAGATTGTTATTTTGTCATATCTTGCCCTATCCGGAGTCTCCCTTCCCCCACTTCTCTGCCGTCCATCTCCCAGGGAGGAGGTCACATGTGGATCCTTGTAATCAGTTCCCCCTTTCCAACCCACTCACCCTCCACTCTCCCAGCCTCGCCCCGCACACCCCTGCTCCTGAAGGTATCGTCCACCCTGGATTCTCTGTGCCTCCAGCTCCCATATTGCATGTCCTTTTTGACAATGAATGTCACACCATTCCTCTTGATTGGATTATTCCCGACATAGTAAACCACACACTTTTCTGATTTAAAATGATGAATACCCACCCATCCACATCAGCTAACTACTGCCTAGCATATCGACCATTATGCCTTCCATTCAATTTTTGACCACCTCCAATTTCCCTAAACTTCACACATTTCAAGTTCTGATCATTAGCAAATGTTTACACCTGTTTCTCCTTGCCCTGAGTCGTGCCTTTTCAGAAATGAAGATCCTGAAAACTCCACTCACACAGCCTTTACTCAACCGAGGTCGCCCTGGAAAATGACTCTGAGAAAGCAGCTCTTCCTCAGTGACCTTTCTAATGCCTCTGACCTGCGGGACACATTCCCCAACAATCTCCCATAATGCTCTGCTTCCATTCACTACGCCTTCACTCTCTGACAATGTTTCTAAGCTGTGTACTAGATTTTCAGTGGCTCCTTCCTGTGACATGGGGAAATGAGTCCTTCTTTGTTGTTTGTTCTTGGTCTGGAAGTTCTGCTGAAACCTGTTCACTTTGGGTGACCCTGCAGGTCTTTGAAATATCAGTCACATAGCTTTCAGCATCACAGCAATACACTTAATTAATAATAAGTCCGAAATAAATGTATTCTAAAACATTCTTTGGTATACATATTATTTTACTATTTATCAAAGACTAAATTTTTCATAGTAATGAGATGTATGTGCTTGTTTATTTTTACATATAGAATTTAATCTTGGTGGATTATTTGATATTGCAGGGCACAGAGCATCTCTAACACTTTTCAGTTTAGCAATATTTTTATTTTATTATCATCAATGCTGAGAACAACATATAAATATGTAGTACAAAATTGCAGAAGTATGTTTAGGGCTATTTCAAAAATTGTTAGAAATTCTGTTATAGTCACAAGCCAGAATTTATTTAACAATTCTTTTAGGGAACTCCAGTTTTAAACCCGTGTCTCTTAATAATTTGGCAAATTCTTCATGAACTTTTAATGACCGATGATTGGCATTGTTTTATTATTTCAACTGAGTATGGTTAATGAACCCAATTTATTTTTTTAGAATCAAAATTTGAAGTCAAGTATTCTGAAACTGTATCTCCAGGGACTTCTAATGATCAATTTAACTCTTACAATTAAATATTTGGGAAGGTTATTTTCAATTTTAAAATAATCTGTAGCTGTAAACATTTCTGAAGGACTATTTCCCACCTTATTCTTCTAAATGCTAACTCTTTTAGTCAAATTTTCAATTTTTATCCTTTAACATAAACATGCTATACTTTTTTCTTCAAAGAAACATGTCATTGAGTTTTTCAAAAATAATTAACAGATAATATAGTTTGGAAAGTCATAATTCATTATAAAAATTAACAAATTCTTATTTATGCTCCATCAAAAATATAATTAGCTTCTCTAATCTGTTTAACCTTTGCCCTCTTGAGAGCCACCTTACTTCTACATGCAGTAAGAAGACTCGTAATTGGAGTCCATGGCTTTGCATAAGTTTAAAAACAAACAACTGTTAAGGATACTTAATGAAGTTAATAATCTTGATAGTAGCTTGAAGTACAACATCTAAGTCTGGTGATTAATTTTTATTTCAAATGCCTCCTGTTGGATTATGTGGTGAGTAAAAGTATGTTCATTGCCATGACCTTTAACTGTTGCTACAAGTCCAACATTCTCACGCATCGTGCTTCAGCACTGTACAGACTCCCATGCAAGTTTTCCAATGTAAACCCTTTATTTGTGGAAAATTCCTCGACTTTAAGATATATTTATATATATTCTTTTCTTGTGTGCCCTTTCAAAGGGCAGCCAGACAGTAATTTTTCGTGTATGCTTTCTTCAGAGACATATCTTACATAAAGTAATAGCTGTGCTATATTAGTTGTTTCATCTCACTGAATTGCAAATTTTGGCTTCCCTTAAACCTGATAAGAAGCTGACGCAATTGGTCATCACTAATTTCAGAAATCCTTTTGGAAATAGTATCATTCAATAAAGGAATTTCATTAATTTCTTCCCATACATTTTCCCATGAACTATTTCTGACATTTTAATTGCAGCAGGTAACACAATATTTTCTTCTATCATATAGGTTTTTTAAAATAGAAATTAAATAAGAAGTTCCATTATGAAAGTAAATAGTTTCCATTAACATTAACAAAATTTTGACACATTATTTTTCTTTAATTTTTAAGGCATTTTAAATATTCCTTTGGTTTATTGTAGTGTGCTGCATAATTGCTATTAAAAGGTAATTTTCATTTTGCTGGTTTCATGCTCTCCACAGCTAAAATTTCACTACAAATTAAACAAAGAGGCTTCTCCACACCATCACTATCATTAGAAGTAAATTCATATTGCAAAAAGGCTGCTACCTGTTTCCTTTCTCTTCTTAATTTGGGTGCACTCGACCCACTAGTGAAGACTTAGCTGCCGTATCATCAGTATTTTTCCATCTTCTGTCTAAATTTAGCCACTTACCCATAATAAAAATATTTTATCTTAAGATATAGCTAAATATTGCTAATGCTTTCTACCAACAGAAATGCACTTGCTTACTCCAAAATGTGCATAGTCCCCTTCCCCTGTCTTGACTTGACTTTCCCCTCAGCATCACTTATCTTTCTGGTAGGAGTGTCTGTTCATTTCGGGTGACCTTAGCATAATTTTGTTTGTCAGCAATTAAAGGTCATCTCCCACTCGCCCAATCTTGCACATCTGACCCCAGCTGAAGTGAGGCCTCCTCTGTCAAAGTGATTTTTGAGAAATGCATACAAAGAGGATGCTGCATTCCAACACGATGCAATCCAGGGATACACTCTACTCATTTGATATGTATATGCTGAGGAGTGACAGTAGAAAAATATTAAAAGTCTGTCTGTCTGTTATTAAACTATTATGTCTCTGCAAGAAACCTTGCAATACACAACACAAAACTGTCTCGACTCTGAGTCGAGGTGCCTGTAGCAGCGCTTGGTGGCATTGCCTGGTGCGAGGGCACAACACGTGCAAAGTGAACGTGCTGTGTGCTCAGAACCAGGGCTGCAGTGTAGCCCGCAATACAACATGGATTAGCACTGCCTAAAACAGCTCAGACCCATTACGTGTTTGATTTTGGATTAAGTTTGGGTCATGGTGCATTCAGAAACTTTATATTGTTGCCAAATTTTCGTGACCCACGGGTTGAGATGTTTTCGACTACCTTGGGCCAGCCCCTGTGAAGGCTCAAGCTCATTTCCAACCCGGATCCTGAGAGGGTTCACTGCTCTCTTTATAACAATTGCTTCCCAGGACAGATGATCCCTTCAGGACCGGGGCTGAGAGTGGCGATACTGGGAGGCTGGTGTGGAAAGGGGGAGCCGATAACAAGGATCTACATATAACCTCCTCCCTGGGGGACAGACACCAGAAAAGTGGGTGAAGGGAGACATTGGACAGTGTAAGACATGACAAAATAATAATAATTTATAAATTATCAAGGGTTTATGAGAGAGGGGGGAGCGGTGAGGGAAGGGGGGAAATGAGGAACTGATACCAAGGGTTTAAGTAGAGAGCAAATATTTTGAGAATGATGAGGGCAACAAATGTACAAATGTGCTTGACACAATTGAGGTATGTGTGGACTGTGATAAGAGTTGTATGAGCCCCCAATAAAATGATTTTTAATTGCTTTCAAATTTATTTGACTGTGGCATTTTATATTCAGCCCTACGCAAATCACGCCACTAAAGCCAATGTATAATGAAACAATACTTATCATTATTGTGTGGGGCAACTGCAAATAGTTTCTGTCCTGTTTTCTTTTTACCATGGCTCAAGACCTTCTAAATCAATTCATGACACCATGGTTTGAAAAAACTGATCTAGAAACCATCTTGATTTCTAGGTAAGCTGACCCCACTCTAAATCAGAGGGTCAAAGAAAAGGTCACAGAACTAAGAATCGAGAGACTGAGACTCCAGCCCCAGCATCCCTGCTTCCTGGCAGCAAGACCTCAATCCAGGGGCTTCTCTTCCCTGAAACCCTGATCACTTCCATCCATGCTGGTACAACCTGGAATCAGACAGGAAGTAGATAAGGTTCTCAAGGAGAATTGAAGGGACATAAGCATTAGTCGCTGGGTCAAACCCACCTGCCACTCCTCAGGAGAAAGTTGAGGTTATCTGTTCCTGTGAGGACCCGATATAAGCCAACATAAGTAAGAACAGATGGTAGGATGGCGGTCAGAGAGTCCAGAGATGAGAAGAGGAAGCATATGCGGGAACCTGGAGGGAGAGCTGTAGGAGGACCCCCCACAGAGCACAGCCAGTACAGCCAGTACCCTTTAAGATGTATCCATTGCTGGATGGATCAGATATCACATCTGATGAAGCAGAGGCAGTGTTGAGAGGGGGAGACCCCCTGTGAGGGGAATTAGCGAAAGAACTACAGCAATGACCTGGACATGATAACAGACTGAGCAGCATTTCTTTCTTGTACCCAAGGTCACCAGAGCCGGGCAACCTGAAGGCAGCCGACAACAACCCAGTTTCCATGGTGGTTGTCTCTGGGGGTCTTTGAATGGAAGGTACTGCAATAAATAAGGGATGAATTCCATAGCAGGGCTCCATCCATGGGGCGGACCCTCTAGGACTGGACAGAGGCAGTGGCCATCCACTTCTGGCAGTCAGGGGATCTTAGCAGAACCATGAAAGTTCAAGGTCCTGGGCCTGTTTCTATAGAGGAAAGCACTGGGATTTTCCAGAGGAACATAAAGAAAGGGTTGCTAACTTTTGGAATTCAGACTCTTGGAAGGATTTTATTTTAAGCAGGGAAAATGACACAGCAAAAGCTTTCTTTTTTAAAATCCCCCGAAGGGGTGTACCGTTCCTGAAAGTACTGCAATGCCAGGTCGATGCGTGGAGTGGACGGAGCAAGCTCCTATTCCAACTCCCTGCTCCAAAAATCCATTTAATCTATTGTCCTCAGATAGAGGACGTATCAGATATTAAACAGATAAGAACAGATACTACACTTCATCTTAGCCAAAAGGCTGAGAAGCGATTTAAAAAGGCTTTTTTAAAAAGAAAGAATTCCATCTGGCAGCTCTGTGGAGGATAGAAGGGAGAGAGATGCTGGAGTCTGTGAGAAGGGATTAAATTGGAATGCCCTGACCACTTCAGTTCCCTGCTGGACTGTAGGTAGCAGGGCTTGGGGGATAGAGAAGTGTTTTCACCTTCAATTTCTGCAAATTTAACGAGCTCCCTTTCAGCAATAGTGAAAGAATCTAAACATCACCAGTTTCCAGATTGGTTTGTGGGGCTCAGAATGGAACTACGAATCTCCTTGCCCTTGGCCAAAAGCACACAAAGGAAAGTGTTTGAGAACAGATGAGATGGCTGCTTTAAAAAACATCACACACAGGTGTCTGCAGAGGAAATTCATCCAATGTTTGTGGATTAAATTCCCCATCAGTCATCGAAGATTTAATTTTAATTAATGGAACAGACTGGTAGAATACCTTTGGTTTCACTAGGGGAAAGTATCTGAGTCTAGATTTGTTCAAGATGTGAGTATTTGCTTGGTGCAAAAGACCTAAGGAAGATGAGAAGCTCAAAGCTAGCTAAGTGTGAGTGTTGACCGACTCCCAGATTGCAATATTTTATTGAACAATATTTAGTTCATTTGCCATTTGGGTGGAAAGCTTTTCATTCCAGCAGTACTCCCAATCAGCCCTCAGAAGGTACTCTGAACACCTTAATTAGCACCTATGAAAAGTGGCCCAAACTTGAACTACAAAAAGTGAAATAATAATTGGGGGATTTGCCATACTTCAAAGCAAAGCCCTTCCCTATCCCTAGTTGGCAAGGATGTCTGCTGGGTTTCATGAATGCTGCATGCCATGTGTAATTATGTTGAGTAATCACAGCTCTCCCAAGCTCCATGCCTGATGACAAATGGGCTGTGGCAGGCTCTTGTGGCAGGCTCTATTTCTGATCTTCGGGTGCAATTATTCAGTAAGTAGACTTTATGCTGTTTGGGCACATAAACATACATATTTATCACAACCCTTTGCAAATCTGACACCATATACTTGAAGACACTGTCCTATCTGTGGGTAACCAGTACTTCATGAATATTAGATTTCTGTCTTAATTTCACTACCGTGACTTTTTTCTTGGCAGGGAAAAGTCAAGACTCAATCATGTTCATGCCACTAGCAAGCAGCAGAACAAACTCCTGTTCCGGGCAGAAAGATGTTATGGAGGAGGTGAATTAGATCTTTCATCTACCTCTTTACCCTGACAGTCTCCTAGGTTCTCAATGAAACTCGCTAACACCTCGCCTCCCAGTCTCATTGTCCAAGACAAAAGCTACCAAGTCAACCTCAAGTCCCGGTGGCTCCATTGTGTGTCGAAGTAGACCTGTGCTCCACAAGGTTTGCTTTGGCAGCTTCTTTTAAAAGTAGATCACCAGCCCTTTCTCCCCAGGAGTCTCTGGATGGACTCAAATCACACTTTCCATTAAGAGCCGAGTGTCATCTGCCAACAACTGTAAGACACACTAACAAACTCATCACCATGGAGTCGATTCTAACTCATAGCGACTCTGTAGGTCCGAGTAGAACTGCCCCTTTGGGATTTCCAAGACTTTACATCTTTCCATGAACAGACAGCCTCATTTTTCTCCCACAGAGCACCTGGTGGGTGCAAATTACTGACCATGTACTGAGCAGGTCAGGGCTCTTTGCCCCACCCAGAGAGCAGTAAGTGATTCTTACTGAATGACACAGCAAAGATGTGCCAATGGCACGATGACTGGAGAATAAAAAACGATAAGGAAGTGGTGCATTGTCCAAAGGGCCCTGCATGGCAGCCCAGCTGCAGTTCCTAAAGACACCAAACCCACTGAGAGATGTCTCTGTTGCCAAGATGGCTCCAAGAATGTTTTCTTACAACTAATAGACACTCAAATCTTCCCCCTAAATCAGGCACCTTCAACAGATAGAAAAGGAGACAGAATTTTTTTTTTAATTTAACAATTTATTAGGGGCTCATACAATTCTTATCACAGTTCATACATATACATACATCAATTGTATAAAGCACATCTGTACAGTCCCTGCCCTAATCATTTTTTTCTCCTCTTTTCTTTTTTTACATTTTATTAGGGACCCATACAACTCTTATCACCATCCATACATATACATACATCAATTGTATAAAGCACATCCATACATACCCTGCCCCAATCATTCTCAAAGCATTTGCTCTCCACTTAAGCCCCTTGCATCAGGTCCTCTTTTTTTTTCCCCTCCCTCCCCTTTCCCCACTCCCTCATGTGCCCTTGGTAATTTATACATCGTTATTTTGTCATATCTTGCCCTATCCGGAGTCTCCCTTCCCCCCTTCTCTGCTGTCCCTCTCCCAGGGAAGAGGTCACATGTGGATCCTTGTAATCAGTTCCCCCCTTCCAACCCACTCACCCTCCACTCTCCCAGCATCGCCCCTCACACCCTTGGTCCTGAAGGTATCATCCACCCTGGATTCCCTGTACCTCCAGCCCTCATATGGACCAGTGTACAGCCTCTGCCCTATCCAGTCCTGCAAGGTAGATTTCGGATCATGGTAGTTGGGGGGAGGAAGCATCCAGGATCTGGGGGAAAGCTGTGTTCTTCATCGGTACTACCTCGCACCCTAATTAACCCATCTCCTCTCCTAAACCCCTCTATGAGGGGATCTCCATTGGCCGACACTTGGGCCTTGGGTCTCCACTCTGCACTTCCCCCTTCATTTAATATGGTGTATATATATACATAAACATATACACATATATACACACACTTATATCGTTGTTGTTTTTTTTTTTGCATGATGCCTTATACCTGGTCCCTTGGCACCTTGTGATAGCACTGGCCGGTGTGCTTCTTCCATGTGGGCTTTTTTGCTTCTGAGCTAGATGGCCGCTTGTTCACCTTCAAGCCTTTAAGACCCCAGACACTATCTCTTTTGATAGCCGGGCACCATCAGCTTTCTTCACCACATTTGCTTATGCACCCATTTGTCTTCAGCGATCCTATCATGGAGGTGTGCAGTCAATGATATGATTTTTTGTTCTTTGATGCCTGGTAACTGATCCCTTTGGGACCACTCGATCACACAGGCTGGTGTGTTCTTCCATGTGGACTTTGTTGCTTCTGAGCTAGATGGCCGCTTGTTTATCTTCAAGCCTTTAAGACCCCAGTCACTATCTCTTTTGATAGCCGGGCACCATCAGCTTTCTTCACCACATTTACTTGTTCACACACTTTGGCTCCAGCCGTTGTGTCGGGAGAGTGAGCATCATAGAATTCCAATTTAATAAAAGAAGGTATTCATGCATTGAGGGAGTGTTTGAGTAGAGGCCCAAGGTCCTTCCGCCACCTTAATACTTGACCTATAAATATAGACACATAGATCTATTTCCCCATCTTCCTATATATATTTGCATGTACATGTCTTTGTCTAGACCTCCATGAATGCCCTTTGACTCCTAGCTCTTTCCTCCATCTCCCTTGACTTTCCTCCTGCCCTACTACCATGCTTCATTGCCACCTGGGCTAGAGTATACCTCTTCTCTAAGCAACCTTACCCTTGATCATTTCCCACCATGCCTGCCACTCCCCCTTCTCTACCATTTGGGGTCCCATGTTTTTCCCTTGTCCCTGGGTTTGTTAACACCACTTCCTTACCCCCCTACCCCCCCACCCCAAGTCCCCCCGGACAGAATTTTTTAAAGAAAAAGAAACATTGAGGGAATTAAGCAGTTGAACTCTGGGAGATGGTCCAGGGCTAGGCTAGGCCCTGATAGCTCCATCACTGTCTTCTGAAAAACTTCTACCCCATCAGGTAGCCTTGAATTCATTCGGTTCCCATTAGATGAGCACTGCCTATCTACCAAGCATGGCGTTAAACACTGACAAACAAAGATGAATTAGACGATCTGTCAGCCTGTGAGTCATTCATTTTATAATCATTAATTTACTGGTCTTCTCCTGGGTGACAAACACGGCCATGTTCTGGGTTTACAGTGAAGAACAAACCAGATGCGGACCTATACCCATGATGCTGAAAGTTTGTGTGGGTAGATGTGTGATTGTGTTTTTATTTGTTTGGTGACTAATTAAAAATTTTGCTAAGTATTATCAAATCAAGGAACTATATTTCACAGCAAGAATAACAGGAAAGATCTGATCTAGCCTGAAACATCAGAAAAGGTCATTGTGAAGAAGTGGCACTTGAACTGAGATGTAAAGAGTGGGATGAACATTCTACGCACTAGGGAAAGAGGTATAAAGACTTTGACATAGCAAGAGTTTGACATGTCCAAGGAGGCACTGCCAGAAGGACTCTGCTGGGGCAGAGGCCATGAGGAAGGGTGGCAAGAGATGGAATGGGAAGGTGGTAGAGCCTGACTAAGGAGGGTAAGCTGGAATTCAAAGACCCCACCGAGAATGGCTTTCATGGAAAGAAGCCATTGAGTCTGTAACCTTCCATGGGAATTTTTAAGAAGTGATGTGTCAGTTCTCTGGCTTCACAACTCAAGTCTGAACTCATTGCCATCAAGTTGATTCCAACCATAGCAACCCTGTAGAACGTCTCCCTATTTCTGAGGCTGTAAATCTTTTATTTTTATTATTTTCTTAAATTTTAATAAATCATTTTATTGAGGGCTCTTACAGCTCTTATAACATTCCATGCATCAATTGTGTCAAGCACATTTGTACATAGGTTCCCATCATCATTTCCAAACATTTTCTTTCTACTTGAGCCCTTGGTATCAACTCCTTTTTTGACTGCTTCCTCCCCCGATCCCTCCCACCCTCTTGAATCCTTGATAACTTACAAATTATTTTCATGTTCATATTTTATACCATCCACTGTCTCCCTTCACCCATGTTTCTGTTGTTCATCCTGCTGGGCGGGGCAGGGGGCAGTTGTTGTATGTCCATCATTGTGATCAATTCCTCCTTTCTCCCCTTCTCTCCCAGCTTCCCCCTACCCTCATTGTATCGCTACTTTTATTTTTTGACCTGAGCGATTTATCTGTCCTGGATTCTATGTATTCGGAGCTCTTATCTGTACCGGTGTACATTCTCTGGTCTAGCCAGATTTGTAAGGTAGATCTGGGGTCATGATAGTGGGGGGAGGAAGCATTAAAGAATTAGAGGCATGTTGTATATTTTGCTGGTGCTGTACTGCATCCTGGCTGGCTCATCCCTTCCATGTGACCCTTCTGTGAGGGGATGTCCAATTGTCTACAGATGGGCTTTGAATCTCCAGTCCAACTCCCCTCATTCACATAGAAATGGTTGTTTATTTGGGGTCTTCTGATGCCTGATACCTAATCCCATCAATACCTTGTGATCAAACAGGCTGATGTGTTTCTTCCATGTGGCTTTGTTGATTCCCTGATAGATGGCCGCTTGTTTAAGTTCAAGTCTCTACGACCCCAATGCTATATCTTGTAATAGCCAGGCACCATAACTTTCTTCACCACATTAGCTCATACCCCCATTTTGTCTTCATCAATCATGTTGGAAAGGTGAGCATCACAGAATGCCAGGTGATTAGGACAAAGTGTTCTTGCATTGAAGGACAACTAATACCTAACCTATAAATATATGTACATAGACCTATACCCCTGTCGTTATATATTAATAAATTTATACATGTACATGCCTATGTTTATACCTCTATAAATATCTTTTGCCTGCTAGTTCTTTCCTCTATTTCCTTTTACTTTCCTCCTGTCTCACTATCATGTTCGACCTTCATTCAGCTCTCTGTACTTCAAGGCTATAAATCTTCATAGGAGTAAAAAGCCTCATGATTTTCCCTTGGACTAACTGGTGGGTTTGAACTGCTGATCTTGTGCTTAGCAGCCCAAAATATAACCCACTACACCACCAAGACCCCTCTGGCTTCACAACTCACTGCCATCCTGTCAATTCCGACTGAAGGCAATGCTGTGGGACAAAGTAGAACTGGCCCTGTTCATTTCTGAGACTGTACATCTTTATGGAAGTAGAACATTTCATCCCTCTCTGGTGGCTTCACAGAGGGGATGGAGAATCACCGCCGTCCGCATCACCTGCTATAAGCCGGCTTCTAGGAGGCCGGGGTCTGACATGCCTCCGCCCTCCAACTGTCCTTGTCATTTCGAATACCAGCCATCCCTCCCACAGCACTCTCTAGCCTCTGTGCTGGTCATTCCCTGTCATGGCCACACAGAGCTCACAGACAACATTCAAGATTATGGGAGTTGTTAACAGGCTACAAATGCTCAGGATACAATTATTTAGCAGGGACTGCCTGCAGGCAGGCCTCTCTCTGGTCTTTGGTCTCTCAGCTACAGGGTCCCTTAGCCTCTACCCTGCTCATGCAATGTGACAAAGTTCTTCAGGGATGACAATAAATGCAAAAGGGCATGCCACTCCACTGCAAGCCTCAGTTCAAAGCCACTCAGCTCTAGCTCTGAGAATCAGCAAACCTAGCTCCTCTAATTATATGCTTGGCGAAATCTCATTCCACTAGGCAACCAATGGCACTCAGCTTGATTTCCTCCATGGGCTGGGAAGTCCACTGCCATGTCTCATTCTTTGACTCTTGATTCTGCTGCATCATTCCTCTGTCACTCATTGACTGCCCCTCCTGGATCAAGGAGTTTCAATACACAGGGATCTCAAGGTCCAAAGGACTCGTTTCTGGCTCTTTTCAATGGACAGAGGTTAATAAGATCCTCCCCCAACACCTTCTTATTCTGAGATGGTTCATTTTATACCCAACAAGATGGCAGTCACAATCAGCAGTCACTCATAACTGAATCCTATCAGCATCTCCCCACACATGGTCCCTTGGTCTCTACCCTGACTGAGACCCATCAGGAAGAGGTTTGGTGGGAATAACAAAGACCATGGCTAGAAATGCCGTGTTAAATAATTCACTGTGCTGAAGAAAATGGTCATGATGTTCTCTAACGTCTAACTGAAATGAAGTTGTCTCTGTGACTTTGCCATCAATAGAAACCACAGGTGTTTTCGAGTCACATTACAGTTGCTGCAAATTTAGTGCGATATCATTTATACCCACTACTACATTGAAATTAGCACAATGACCATAACCGCACCCATATCCTTTCTGTAGTGTGGTGCCAAAGAAAGACAGGAAGACATTGAATTGGCTCCCAGATCTTGGACACCAAAAGTGAAAGCATGACTGCGGACCCCTGTCAAATACGATTCATGGCCAGACAAAGGAGGCGAGGCAATGTGCTCTGCTAAAGGAAATGAGGTTTGGAAGGGAGCCAAACCAAATGAGTCTGAATGAGAATCCTGGATTGGTGGAGGAAGAAGGGGCAATTGAGCAGGGTCACCAGGGCACCGCAGAGCCTTACAAGCCCCAGACAATGTCACCACCCCCTGTGTCTCTCGTAAGCCTTCATTGAAGAGGAGTTTTTCCAAAAAAGGTATTATCATGTGACACAGGTCAAAGCCTCTAGAAAGGTTTGTGGGAGTGATGCTTGGATCCAAAGGGGAGCCAGAGGTATCCAACACAGCAGATGCATCAACTGTAAGCCTACACAGCAGGTGCTTTCTCGGTACCACCTCTTACTACTGCTCCTGGACTGAGTGCAGTAAAGTTTCCCCAATGTCACTGAAGGAAATGGGTACACAGGTTGCTACTTGGAACAGTTTTGCATCTAGGCCTATGGTCCTTCTTGAACCCTCAAGCCATATGAAGATTCCTCGAACGGGACTCCAGGCTACTCCTTTCCACTAGACAGTGCAGAGAAAGTTGGAACAGAGAACTAGAGAGTGATCCAGTTGCTTGTTCATATGGTGGAAGTATTAGACACCTTGGTCTCTACCACACATTCTTTCGGCCTTCCTGAAAGCTTTACCCACCCAAACAGATCAGGAAACAGAGTCTTAAGAAGGTAAATACCATGTCTATAAACTTAGACAATGCATCATCTCATGTGCAGCAGGCCTCATGACCCTCCAGAGGGCTGCGTTTGATCTCTTGGGAGGGTTGAGTCAGAGGACTAGAGTCCCTGTGAATGTTCCTGCTTTTAGTAACTGCACACTACCTACCCGCATCTTATTCTAGCCTTTCTTCTCAGCCAGAGGGACACAAAAGAAGAGGCAGTGCTTCAGAAAGCAGACATCCTAACCCAAGCCCTCCAAGTTCTCTACCTGTTGAACAGAGCTGATGAAGATACGAAGTTGTTCAGTAGATGGTCTGTCAAAAAGCACATCAGCGAATTTAGGAAGGGCCGCAGGTTGGGAGACAAGGCTAGATGAGGATGAGGTTTCTGATGACAGTGATGAAGTTTGTGACAACCTCGCCCTTTCTCAGATGACTGGATCATGAAGAGAAGCCTTCATTTTTTCTGAGCATAGTGACAGATGGAAGTGCAAGGAACTAAAATGATGGAGGATAGAGTAAAGGTCCTAAGTTGAAATGCTACGTGTCCTGGAAGATAGAAGAGATGAGACAGAAGGGAGGGGACCAATATGCCTGTGGAGCCCACCCCATTTAGGAGAGAGGGTCATGGTGTAGGTTTCTCAGAGGGGTTCCCCCTGTTCCTGCTTCTCAATGCTGAAAGAATTCACGGGGCAGAAGCATTTTTGTAAATCTAAGTAACTTTTAGGAGGGAAAGGGAAGTTTCAGGTAATACACTACAATCTGAATGTGCTACATGCAGATACACATGCTATCTCTAGAAAGTATGGAAGGCCTCATGGTGTGCGGGGAGAGTTCACAACTGAAAATGGCCGCTTTGGAGGAGTTTGAAAAACCACGTGGGAAAATGGCTGGTTAAGAGGAGGCCCAGAACCCCAGCGAGAAGTGCTGGGACCCAAGGAGAGCGCCTGCCGAAAGAGAGCAAGCTGTGGAACTGGACAGGGGGCGAGGACGTGTGCATGCGTGCTTCACCTAAGGGAGAGACCCGGCCCTCCAAACTGAAAGAGAGGGCACCTGTCCTCCATTTCTGCTTCTTATCCCCTCCTACCTATACATGGCAGTGAAGACCCAATGTGACCAGCTTTCTGATTTTTAAAAAGACCTGAGAGATCTGTTCATTCATGTGATAGCTCCTGGTTTTTGAATGCTGGCAATGAATTCCAATTATAAAACAAACAAACCCTATGCAAGGTGTGTGTGTTTGCACCTGAGAGCTGGATGTAGAGGCCACCATGGGGTCACCTGTGAGACTGGACTCATTCCCAAAGGGATTCCTGGTACCTTGGGCCCAGTGTCAGGATCCAGAGCCTCTTTTTGGGGAAAAGGCGCCCAGGTTCAGACTTGTTTTTAAAAGCTGATTGTAAATGAGCTGGAAAAGAGAGGAATAAAAACAATTACGGTCACTCTAAGAAAGCATTTCTAGTCCATGGATCATTTACTATTGATCATCGAAACACATGCAAGTGTGCATGCCCTATGGCTGACTTTCAAACCTCTGTATCTTTGGAGTTTTTGATTTACTTAGAAGCACTATAATAAGCAGCACATGACAATTACTCCCTTCAGTACTCCCTGTAATCAAGATAAATTATCTTGCTATTGATGCAAATGGGATAGGAAAACCTAGAGTTCTCTAGAGGAGGATAAACTCCACATTATGCTCACCACATTTGAATTTTGCAGCAAAATCATTTTGGGGTCAATCAAAAACTTATTCTCCCAAACTTTTATTGTCATTCATCCTAAGTCACCTCCAGAAATAATTAACAAACCATACCAACAAGTTAGTGTTTAGCCTAGCAGTGAATTGTTTTGCTTTTATCACTTACCCCTTATAGAGCACTATGCCCTCAGACCAGGGGCATCATTTGACACTCACAGGTGTATTATTACAAACACATTTACATATTATTCATATTGATTTACAATTCCTTTCCTTCCACTGCCAAACCAAAATGGAAAGTACAATTAACCATATAGGAGTTTTTGTAAACCCAGTCAATTCAATTTGCATTCTCTCCCCTTTTATTTCTCCCTCTTCTTTTTTTTAAATACTTTTATAGTGGGTTCTTAGATCTCTTATCGCAATCCATACATTCATCCAGCGTGTCAAACACATTTGCATATATGCCACCATCATCATTTTCAAAGCATTCTCTTCCCACTTGAGCCCCTGATATCAATCCCCCCCATTTATTCCCTCTCCCTACCCGACCCACACTCCCTCACGAACCCTTGATAAGTTACGGATTATTATTTTCATATCTTACATTGTCCTCCATAGCCCCTCATCTACTTTTCTGTTATTCATCCCCCTGGGAGGGGGTTCTAGATTGATCCTTGTGATCAATTCCCCCTTTCTCCCCCCACCCTCCCCTAATCCTCTTGGTATCTCTGCTCTCCTTGTTTGTCCTGAGGGGTTTATCTGTCCTGGATTCCCTGTGTTTCAGGCTCGTATCTGTAGCAGTGTGCATTCTCTGGTCTAATCTGATTTGTAAAGTAGAATTGAGGTCATGATAGTGGGAGGAAGGAAGCATTAAAGAGACAGAGGAAAGTTTGTATTTCATCCGTGCTGTACTGGCTCATGTCTTCCCTGGGACCTCTCTGTGAGGGGATGGCCAGGTGCTTTGCATTTCCTAGCTAATGTCTCTTTCCCCAGAAAGGGGCCTTCCACGGTGGTCCTTGTTCTTCCTGCCCTCCGCCCAAGCTTTCTGCAGGCCAGTGGGGCGCCCCCAGGGCAGACCCCTCCAGGCAACCTTGAAGCTTTTCGTGTACCTAACTTCTCCTGTGCTGCTGCGGTTTAATTTGTTTTCTTCTTACTCCACATCTTCATTACAAAAGCTCCTTCTTTTCAGCCATCTTTCAGTCATATCTTCCCAAGTGACTTCTCAGTTTCAGTTCACCCAATCCTCCCCCTGCCAAGAAGAAAGGCTGCGGGGAGGAAGGAGGAGAGGAGACAGGGGAGCGAGGGAGCAGCTTCATCAGCTAACACTCCCTTGAAATCACAGTGGTGAGCCCTGTGCGGTAGGAGTGTGAGTGATCTTATTTTATTGTGTTCTCTGTTTTTGGGGATTTTACCACTTGTTGTCAGTGAAGATATGCGCTTGGTCAGTGTCCCTAGAAAAAAAGAGTGCAGCAAAAGTTTGTTTCTTCGCACTTGACTGGAGGAGCATTCCCGGGAAAGCGAAAGTGCGTGTAGAAATCCAGACCCATTGCCATCAGTTGGAGGCTGTGGCAGGGAAGGTTGGGTGGAAATGGAAAGCTAATAACGGTGAGTGCCAGAATGAAGACAATGCACCTCCCCCCAAACTATCATGATCCCAGGTCTACCTTACAAATCCGGCCAGACCAGAGCATGTACACCGGTACAGATAGCAACTGAAAACACAGGGAATCCAGGGCACTCTGGACCCCTCAGGATCAGTGGTGAGAGTGGCGATACCAGGAGGGTGGAGCGAAGGTGGGATAGAAAGGGGGAACTGATTACAAGGATCTACATATAACCTCCTCCCTGGGGGATAGAAAACAGAAAAATGGGTGAAGGGCGATGTTGGACAATGTAAGATATGACAAAATAATAAATTATCAAGGGTTCATGAGGGAGTGGGGAGCTGGGAGGGAGGAGGAAAAATTAGGAGCTGATGCCAGGGGCTTAAGTGGAGAGCAAATATTTTGAGAATGATGAGGTCACCGAATGTACAAATGTGCTTTAAACAATGGATGTATGGATTATGATGAGCTGTATGGGCCCCAAATAAAATGATTTTTAAATGAAGAAAATGTTCTAGAACTGACTGTAGTGATGATTGTACAACTCTTCTTGATATGAGTAAATTATTGAATTGTGTGATTTTTTAATTATTTGCCAATAAAACTGTTTAAAAAATTGATCGGCTCATAGAGACCCCAGAGAATAGCCTAGCACTTCCCCACAGGGCTTTCCAGACAACCATATTTACAAAAGCAAACAGCACATCATTCTCCTACAGCGTAGCTGCACCGCCAGGGCCCCATAAACATATCCCAAATGGTGCGAGCTGTTCCCAGCTTCACCAGAAAACGTGCCTGATTACTCGCACACTTTCCTCACTCTTAACTGCTTCTCACCCGAGAAATTTGCAACGCTGGCTGCCACGCACTGCCAGAAACCCCTCACCTTCATTACAAGTTTGATTTTGAATTAATTTTTGGTCGTGGCATATTCAGAAGCCTTTTACTCTCGCCAAATTGTTCACAACCCCGCATCCAGTTAGGGGATCCCCAGATGGGGTTGCAGCCCACAGCTTAAGAAGCTTTGACTTGGAACATATCCAGAATGGCCACCGGGAACGATGTCACTTGCTGGTGCCTTTGTCTCTCCTGTTGGCTTGCTAACTGCCCCACAGGTGCAGCTCATGCTACCCAGCTCCTTGGGCAGCCCCTGGAGAAGCCCGGGCGTCTTCCATGCGCGGGCCCATGTGGTGCCCAAGGGAAGCCAGCCCTCCTTCTCTCCCTGCCATGCACAGGGACCCTCGGCCTGCAGAGCTGACAGTGGGAGCAGAAGCAGGAGCCAGGGCTTTGTGAGCACACTCGTAGCCTGAGCTATTTCCAGGGTTGCTCCAGCCAGGAAACAAGGCACACAGCCAAAGCCCACTGATCACATTTACTTCTATCTGATAACAATAAAAAGTCTTCCTTAAAACAGGTCATTACACTGGAGATCCCCTCATAGAGGAGTTTAGGAGAGGAGATGGGTCCGTCAGGCTGCGATGTAGTCTGATGAAGAACACAGCTTTCCCCTAGATCCTGGATGCTTCCTTCCCCCAACTACCATGATCCGAATGCTACCTTGCAGGACTGGATAGGGCAGAGGTTGTACACTGGTGCATATGGGAGCTGGAGGCAGAGGGACTCCAGGGTGGACGATACCTTCAGGACCAGGGGTGTGAGGGGCGAGGCTGGGAGAGTGGAGGGTGAGTGGGTTGGAAAGGGGGAACTGATTACAAGGATCCACATGTGACCTCTTCCCTAGGAGATGGACGGCAGAGAAGGGGGGGAAGGGAGACTCCATATAGGGCAAGATATGACAAAATAACAATCTATAAATTATCAAGGGCTCATGAGGGAGGGGGGAGCAGGAGGGAGGGGAAAAAAGAGAGGACCTGATGCAAAGGGCTTAAGTGGAGAGCAAATGCTTTGAGAATGATTGGGGCAGGGAATGTATGGATGTGCTTTATACAATTGATGTATGTATATGTATGGATTGTGATGAGAGTTGTATGAGTCCCTAATAAAATGTAAAAAAAAAAAAAGAAAATGATTAGGGCAAAGAATGTACAGATGTGCTTTATACAACTGATATATGTATAGGTATGGATTGTGATAAGAGTTGTATGAGCCCCTAATAAAATGATTTTTAAAAAACAGGCCATTAAATTTAAATGTATCGATCCCTTTAGTCTTTTCTTATTGTTGGTCTGTTCCAACTCCTTTACATCCCAGGTCCAAACTAGACACAGTGCTTTGAGACAGAGGTTGTAAACCGCAAAGCCCACAGGGGCCAGACCAGTAGCATCAATAGCGACACGCGCTCAGAGGCAGCCATGCCAAGTGCAAGGGCTGTGGCATGTGGATTCGTTCATAGCTGCTCGGCTCCAGCCTAGCACTGTCACAGCTCATGTCTACTCTCCAAAGATTTTAAATTGAAAATCAAGACTGGTCTAGATTATCTTTTATTTTATGGTTGAGATCAAATAAAAGTGCCTGGTTCAAATATTTTGGATCAAATAAAGCACGTCAGTTGACACTAGATTTTTATCTAGCTGACCATCAACCTGTGACATTTGTTTTTAAAAGGACACTGTCAAACGTAGAATAACTTCACTTGTCCAGGCTTTGCATTGCCCCTAAATACTATTTCATACTTACTAAGCATGTTGCATGTACATAACATTATTCAATGTAATGCATGGATATCCTTCTTAATTTTCAGTACACTATTATTCTATATTGATCACATTGCTCATGTCAGGTCATCTTGGCTCAAAGCAGAGAATACCAGAAAGATGCTTACTTGCATTCCATTGACTATGAAAAGGCATTTGACTTCATGGATCATAATAAGCTGCGGAAAACCTTGAAAACAATGGGAATTCTAAAACACTTCATTGGGCTCATGTGGAACTTGTACGTGGATCAAGAGGCAGTGTGAAAACAGGTCAAGGGGATATTGCATGGTTTAAAATCAGGACAGTTGTGCAGCGGGGTTGCCTCTTCTCACCGTACTTGTTCAATCTACATGCTGAGCAAATATCCGGAGAGCTGACCTTTATGAAGAAGAGTGCAGCATCACAATTGGGGGAAGGCTTACTAAGAACCTGGATAAGCAGATGACACACGTTTACTTGCTGAAAGTGAGGAGGAACTGAAGCACTTGCTGATGAAGATCAAGGATTGCAGCCTTCAGTATGGATTGCAACTCAGTGTAAAGAAGGCCAAAATCCTCACAACTGTACCAGGAGGTGACATCTTGATAAATGGAGTAAAGGTTGAAATTGTCAAGGATTTTGTCTTACTTGGAACAACAATAAATGCTCGTGGAAGCAGCAGCAAGAGATAAATGCGATGTATTACAGTAGTTAAATCAGCTGCACAAAACCTTGCTACAGTACTGAAGAGCAAGGATGTTTCTTTAAGGACTAAGGTGCCTGACCCAAGCCATGGTACCCTCCACTGCATCATATGCATGTGGAAGTTGGACACTGAATAAGGAAGGACTAAGAAGAATAGATGAACTTGAATTGTGGTGCTAGAAACTAATATTGAAAGCACTATGGCCAAAAAAAGGTAAAACGGGCCTGTCTTAGAAATAAGGCCAGAGTGCTCATTAGAAGCAAGGATAGCAGGACTTCATCTTACATATTTTGGACATATTATCAGGAGAGACCAGGCTCTAGAGAAGGACATCATGTTGAGTGACGTGGAGGGATGGCAAAAAAGAGCAAGGTCCTCAAGGAAAGGTATTGTCACAGTAGTTGTCTCAATGCGCTCAGGCGTAGGATCAATTGTGAGGACAGTACAGGGCCATGCAGCATTTAATTCTGTTTTGAATAGGGTCACTATGGGTAGGAGCCAATTCAATGGCACCTCCCAACAATAACAACACTATCACCCTCACTAGACTACTTGTCTGTCAGTTGGTTTTACTGAGCTGTAAATTAACCAAAAAGTGTCCCTACCCATAATGTGCACAGAAATCCAATCTCTAGATATACTATCTTTTTTAAGAAAGAAAGAAAATAACTTTGTTGAGAAGCCCTGAGCAAGGATCCAAGAAGATTCCTAGGCTCTTTAAATACCTAGATATTTTCAGAATTACAGGGAAACAGAGAGGTAATTTATACATATTCACAAAAAATGGTGAGGTAAGACAAGGGATTGGGTGAATTTATGTGCGCTTCCATTTGTTAAAGAGCTATGTAATTTTTAACTTACTGTGCAGGTATTCAGAAAGCACTGGGGTTTGGGCTCCAGGAAACCAGGAAGTATGCCTGAAGGGTTTAATAAATCTGACATTAATCCAAGTTGTAATCAAGATATGTTGGTAATTATTGATTATTGGAATGTAAATGTGGCAAGCAAAGATGAAGGATAACTCAAAACTCACTTCTATCTAGTCAATGCCAACTCATAGTAACCCTTAGGATAGGGTAGAGTTCTCCTTGTGGGTTTCTGAAATTATAACTCTTTCTACAAGAAGAGAAAGGCCTAAAGCTGCTGTTTGGGACAGCTAGTGGTTTTGAACTGCTAACCTTGTGGACTGCACCCCAACACATAACCACTACACCACCAAGTCTGGTTTAAAAATAAGGCCTTGATGATAGAAATTATGCCAGAGAGCACATGATAAAACTTTATAAGATCAATCACTTATTCACTGCGATTACTTTTGTTCAACAACATAAATGACAACTATGCATGCGGGTTCTTCCAGATGGAATAAACAAGAATCAAGTAGACTACATCTGTGGAAAGAGACAATGGAAGGGCTCAATATCATCTGTCTGAATAAAATCAGGGGCCAACTACATCAAACTTATTCCTGAAACAGTCTCTAAATTTAGGTTGGAACTTCCATATGGACAATTCATGGAAGTTTACACTGAACTTAAACAAAATCAAAACAAGTCAGGAAAGCCAAATTATAGTATTGAATCCATTCTATTTAAATCAAAGACTATTTCAAGAATGGATTCAACACATTGGATACTAATGACAGAAGACCACACAACTTGTGAGATGGCATCAAGGCCATCACACATACAGAACTGGAAAAGTCATTAAAAAGAAAGAAAAGATCAAAGCAGATGTCAGAAGAATCTCTGAAACTTGCTTTAGAACAAAAGAAGCAAAAGCGGTAGGAGAAATGATGAAGCAAAAGAACTGAACAACCACATGGCCAGCCCCACTATGAGATATGATGTCCCTCACTGACCCATGGCCCTGCAGGGGATAGCATTGGAGACACAGTGTGGGAATTGTGCCAAAACTGATCCCACCACACCGAGACAAAGCACTGGGGGAGTGCAGCAGAACAACAAGGGAATGGAGCGACAAGGTCCCCAGGGAATGCTGAAAATGGACTTTGGGGCCAGGGCATGGTGCCCCAACAGACTGGACTGGAGAACACTCCTAAAGGCCAACAAGCAATCCTTGAACTAACTACAAGCTTTTCTTTCTTGATGTCTTTTGTTTTGTTCTTTGTCAGTGGTTTGTTGTTGTTGTTTTGTTGTATACTGTTGCTTGGCTTTCCTCTGTCTTTCCTCTGTTTCTGTGCATGTTATTATCTCCACAGGTCTGTCTAAATAAGATAGGCAGGATGAAGTATCAGGAGGAAAAACAACAGGACCGACAGTTCCGGGGGGACTTGGGATAGGGGGACGTGGGAGTAAGGAAGTGGGGTTAACAAACCCAGGGACAAGGGAACAACAAAGGGTCCAAATTGGTGGTGAGGTGGGAGGGGGAGGCCTGGTAAGGAATGATCAAGGGTAAGGCAACGAAGAGATATAGCTATAACCCAGGTGGAGATGGAGCATGATAGTGGGGCAGGAGGAAAGTCAAGGGAAGTAGAGGAAAGAGCTTGGAGGCAAAGGGCATTTATAGAGGTCTAGACAAAGATATGTACATATGCAAATATATATATGAGGGTGGGGAAATAGATCTATGTGCCTATATTTATAGGTTTAGTATTAAAGTGGTGGAAGGACCTTGGGCCTCTACTCAAGCATCCCTCAATGCATGAATACTTTCTTCTATTAAATTGGCATTCTATGATGCTCACCCTCCCGACACAACCACTGAAGCCAAAGCAAGTGAACAAGCAAATGTGGTGAAGAAAGCTGATGGTGCCTGGCTATCAAAAGAGATAGCGTCTGGGGTCTTAAAGGCTTGAAGGTAAACAAGCGGCCATCTAGCTCAGAAGCAACAAAGCCCACATGGAAGAAGCACACCAGCCTGTGCAATCACGAGGTGTGGAAGGGATCAGGTATAAGGCATCATCAGAAAAAAAAAATCTTACCACAGTGAATGAAGGAGGAAGCGCAGAGTGGAGGCCCAAAGCCCATTTGTCAGTCACTGGATATCACCTCACAGAAGGGTCTAGGGGAGGAGATGAGGCAGTCAGGGTGCGATGTAGCACTGATGAAGAATACAGCTTTCCTCCAGTTCCTAAATGCTTCCTCACCCCCAACTACCATGATCCGAATTCTACCTTGCAAGTCTGGATAGAGCAGAGGTTGTACACTGGTGCAGATAGGAGCTGGAGGCACAGGGAATCCAGAGCGGATGATCCCTTCAAGACCAGGGGTGTGAGTGGCAATACGGGGAGGGTAGAGGGTGAGTGGGTTGGAAAGAGGGAACCGATTACAAGGATCTACATGTGACCTCCTCCCTGGGGGACGGACAACAGAAAAGGGGGTGAAGGGAGACGTCGAACAGGGCAAGATATGACAAAATAATAATTTATAAATTATCAAGGGCTCATGAGGGAGGGGGGAGCAGGGAAGGAGGGTCAAAAAGAGGACTTGATGCAAAGGGCTTAAGTGGAGAGCAAATGGTTTGAAAATGATTAGGGCAAAGAATGTACAGATGTGCTTTATACAATTGATGTATGTGTGGATTGTGATAAGAGCCTTATGAGCCCCAATAAAAAGATTTTTTTAAAAAAGATTAGACCTTTGCTTGAGTTTAGGGTTAGGGTTACTGGTAGCTTTAGGTTTAAGGGTAATGGTAGGGCTCGGTTTAGACCTAGGGTTATGATGAGTGTTAGGGACATTTAAGTTTTGAATCCACACAGGTGAACTTGTGTGGGAAACAGAACCTGGGAAAGAGTGCATGCGGACAAATTCTCAACATTCATATGTTAAGGGGTCTTCGAGGCCAGGGCTTCTGAGAAGGGAACCTTCACAATCGTAAACTGGAGATATGTTCCAATAACATTCTCCTAAAAAGTAAGTCATTCCCCTCAATGTCCTCCCATAATAATGCCAAATTTAAGGAGATGTTTGCAAACACATGGTCACTTACTAGGTGCTTGCAGGTCAACTGCTTGAAGGCTATCTGCCTGAAGGGTGTCTGTCATCAAGAGCAATCAGACCCTATTGTCTGCCCCACCCTAAGTACAGCCCACTCCCTTCTGATAAGGATCATAGATGATTCCCCTGGAGGAGAACTCAAAGACACCTAAGGTCAAGCCAGCTCAGAGACGACCAAGTTTAGGCTGCCACCTTGACTACAGTCCATCCATCTTGTTACATATGTACCGTCTATGTATCTTCCTGTCACATGTATACCTCTAGTCCCTCCCTTTCCTATTGTGTGTATACACCTAGCTCATCCCCATCCCCATTACGTGTATGTCTCCAGTACGATCCCTTCCTGCTATGGATGTGTTTACCATGGTTTGCATGCCGGAGATTATATAAACTCATGTGATCACATTACACTCTCTCTAAGAACCAGGACCTACAAATCAAGCCTGTCTCCTCTGAAATGTAGGGTTCCTATGTAATGGCAGCTCTGTAACACAAGATCCATGTTAAACCAAAATTTTATTTACCCCAGTGTGTTAGGCAGGGATCTCTAGAGAAACAAAATCAGGACACTTGTGATTAGATAGATAGATAGATAGATAGATAGATAGATAGATAGATAGATCTATGTAGTGAGAGGGAGTATAACAGCTAGTTAGCCCACACAGCAGTACAGAGGGCTCAGTTCAACTCACTTTCTTTGAACAGTTAATATACTGATAGCCCTACAATTCACAAGGGCTGCAGGTCCAAGGTCAAGGAAGCAAACAGCGGCATCTGCTCTCAGGCAAGACAGGTAGAGTTTGCCCACTGACAGCAGACAGTAGGGTGGGGCCGCCACAGGTAGTAGCGTGGGAACATGGTGAAGCAGGCCCCAATGGGGTCTCAAGCTCCAGGAATTTCTGAACAGCAACACCACCAGTAGAATGGCAAAGCTGGTCTCGAAGGAGCCTCAAGTTCTAGCAATGCACAGCCAGGCGACAGACACAATCCACAGGTTGGCTCAGCCCACAGGTAGTGCAGCACATGGTTGAGGCAAAGGATTAGCCCAAGCAACAGCATGCTGGTCCAGTAACCAGGGAGAAAGAGAAACGGGAGGCCAGCCTTGGAAAGTATTTATCTCGGTCGCCCTCCAATCAAGCTGTGACCTGATTAAACTCCGTCCACATGTTCCTACAGAGGCCTAGTCTGCACAATAAACCTAACTATCACACTCAGTTTGTGCCCGTCATTCTATGATTTGTGTCTGACTGAAGAGCTATCCCACCAGCATGTGTATATATGTTATATACACAAAGGGACAAGGAGGCTAACATTTAGAGAGACACCCCCATGACTATCTCCCGCAGTCTCCTTTCCCACATATGTGAAAATAAAATTTAGAATCTTTCGAATCCACCTGTTTCTGTAACCTGGCAACAGTGACAGTGCAATATGGGGCCTCTCTGTTACCACCGTGCAACACAAGGAATTTAAGGATGTAGCTTAAAGGGTGTCTGAAGATAAAGGAAAAAAAGAATTTTGGAAAGTGTGAGGGAATGAAAATTCCCTGATCCTTTCAGAGAATTACATCCTGTTAACTTACAGACAACAGAATATTCTGGAGCCCAAGACAGGTAAAGAGCAATGAAGGGCTGACACAAGAGAACTTTGGGCTTAGACATACTTTGCTTTCCTTTTACATTTTCCTCACACCGCTGAGATCAGGTTTTCTCCATCACAGACTAACAGGCAGATAAATTCAAAATAATTACTCTACAGTGGCCTCAGAAGAAACCAGGGAGATTGACTTCAGTCCCTCTCTATTTATAATGGCAAGGATCACTCACATGCAACTTATTCTTCAGGCACTAGGGTACAAATCCACCTGCAGTGTCTCTGGGTTCTCCATCACCAGTAGTCACTGCTGGCCCTGCATCTGCCACTTTCGGGAAGGGACTTCAGTGGGTGGGACTCATATGCTATGATGGTAATACAAATTATAACCTGCCCTTCAAAAGCCAACTCTCCATCACTACAGACACATCAAATACTCAGTTATTCCTGAAGCTGAGCTCCATGACTGCTGAGGACATGGTCATGTGTTGCTGTGCAAGGTACATAGTGAGAGGAAGTCTGAGAGCCAGACACCAACCCACCCTGCAGAAAGGATGGCTGGGCAGCAAGGGGTGCACAGGACCACCCAGGATTTAGATACTGAAGCAGGTGCAGATGGCTTCAGAGCAGGTTTCATTTTGTGGTTTCTGATTCATATATATCACACAGCTTCCCTAAGGTAGTTCTATTTTTTTAATTCTGTTTACTCCTGATATCTGGGAATTCAAAAGTTGTATTATAATAGGAAAAACTTTTCTGTCTTACAGCAGTCAAAGGAATGCAACCGGAAATGCTGGTGTGTTGTTGTTGTTGTTGTTGTTTTTCTCCTGCAGGGGTGCAGCCAATTTACCCTCTCCAAGTCAAAGGAAGAAAGGAAAGTTTTGATTTCAAATGTATCCCAGTGAGGAAACCACAGCAGTCCAAAATAGAATGTCTTTGTGGTATTATGCTTGAAATCAGAATACAGAGAGAATATAAGAGGGTATGCAAAAACAAAACAAAAAATTATTTTCAAACTCTGTATTTAAATTTTTTAACAAAACAAGCTTACACTTAATACATTTGTCAAATCTGCAATTCCATTCTTGGAAACATTTTTCAAACTCAACTGTTTAGATGGCTAACAGCACCTCCCTCGTTTTTCTCTTCACGTCTACGTTCATCAAGTCACTGGCTTTTCATGTTCGTCTTCATTCATGGAAACAAAAAGAAGTCACACAGAGCAAGGTCAGGTGATTAAGGTCCGTGGGGCAAGAGAGGCATGCTGGCTTTTTCCACAAACTGGTGCACTGAGATAGCTACCTGAGCAGGTGCATTGTCATGGTTGCAAAACCAGCCCCCGTCTGTCACAAATCAGGACTTTTTTTGTTGCACTGTTACACAATCTTTTCCCCCATAGAAAGCTTAATTAACAGTCTGACCTGGTGGAATGAACTCCAAATGCACCAGGAGTCTACATTTTTGTCCGTTGGGGAAGGTGACAGGCCTTCCAAACAAGGTTTGTTATCAATGGACATTTCATCTTTTTTGAAATGAGAAAACCACTTGTACACTTCACACACACACCCATAGCGCTGTCCTTGTAAGCTGTGTTCAACATCACAACAGTTTCTGTGGCATTTTTCCTCAGCGGGGGGGGGGAGAGGGGATTTCAGAGCTGCATGCTGTTCTCTTAAATTGGCCATCACAAAAAAATGAAGTTCAAGTGAAACTGCTTTTAGAGAAAAAATTCACTGTGACCAGTGAGAACCTTCCCAGGTGAGGCCAGTGCCTGTACTAATTCAGAAGGAGTTGCTCACAGGAGCCAGAGGGAGGGGGTTGGGAGACGAGGGGGTTAATGGGATGTGTACTGTTGGTTTTTTCTTGGGGATACCCCTCATACATACTTTTGGCTTTGGAATTTACACTTTGAGGAGTCGCATGTAGATACTTTATATTGCCTGGGGTTTCAGGTCATTCACGTGAAACAACTGTTGCCCAGGAGAAAACATACAGAGCAAGAGGGTCCTGTGAGCCCTGGGCCAGTCTTGGGAAGTCTTCATTGACTAACTACGTAGCAGGGTCTACATTTTAATCACTCATAGTCTGGTAACTAAGAGAAAACTCCCAGTATTATGGACCCTTTTACTTGGCCATCCACGTGCAACCTGCCTACTTCTGAGCAATGTAGCAAGTTACAAAAGTTTCATAGAGACCCTAAGGAAGCGCCCTTAGGCTAACTGTATTTTATAAAGGAGGATTTTTGTTACAACGGGAATAAAAGGAAAGGTGTCTGTGAGAGGTTTTGAGAAGGTGAGGGGTTACGTTATGCTCAGCAGGTACTGAGAAGAAGTTACAGAGGCTGGCATCAAGACCCCTTCACTCAATAAACCTTAAATTCCTGCCTTTTAATAATATGGAATATGGGCAAAGCTCTTTGTCTTCTGTAATTTCTTCCTGCTGGATGCTTGGTGAAGATATGTATACTTTTCTGCAAGAAAAAAAAGGAAAACAATGAAACAAAATATACATACATATTAAAATGAGGCATCCTAGGAGCAGCAGGACCCATGGATCAATTAAGTCTTTTTTAATCCAGAAATTCCAAATGTATTTGATCAGACAATGTGTCCAGGGGTACATATTTTGAGAAAGTTTATTTTACACTTCACATTTTAAAATTTCACATGGTGGAATTAGATCAATGTGTTTCATTTTAGGCTGATTCCTCCCCACCCCCCACCCCCCGCCCCTTCTCTTCTATCTCAATAGAAGGAAATGTTTTCCAACATGGACCAGGCAGGGATTCTTTTTTCAGGATTTGTCACTTTCTCCCAGCCAGCTTGTTCTTGCACCCAGTCTCAGTAACTGCTATCTGGTCAACTCTGACTCGCCGCGACCCTGTAAGACAAGACTCTTTACGGGCATAGAAGGCTTCCTCTGTCTCCCTCGCAGTGACTGGCGATTTCAAACCTTTCTTCCTTTCTTTTTAAAAATCATTTTATTAGGGGTTCATACAACTCTTATCATAATCCATCTATATATCAGTTGTGTCAAGCACATCTGTACGTTCATTACCCTCATCATTCTCAAAACATTTGCTAAGCCCCTGGCATCAGCTCATTTTCCCCTCCCTGCCCATCCCCCCTCCCCCATGAACCCTTGATAATTTATAAATTATTATTTTGTCATGTCTTACACTGTCTGATGTCTCCCTTCACCCACTTTTCTGTTGTCCGTTCCCCAGGGAGAAGGTTATGTATACATCCGATAACAAGGGATATTCGGTCACCCAATTAGAGTTTTGTTGAAAGGATGTCATGCTGGGTGCTCTACAGGCCAGGAAGGTGTTCATCAAGCTTTACTGTTTCCTGTTCGTTTATAGGAATTAACATGCAGGTACACCCCTGTCCATCGTGTTCCTGTTCTTAGATGCTGTCCAGATGATTCTGACCCCTAGTGGCCCCTTGGGACAGAGTTGCCCCCTAGGGTTTTCTTGGCTCAAATCTTTATGGAAGCTGATTGCCGCTGGGTGGGCTCCAGCCAGCCCCCTTTTGGTTGGTAGCCAAACGCTTCACTACAGAGCCCCTCTTCTGGTAGAGAATTAAATTGTCATAGCGATTAGATCAGGGCCCCTCAGACAATTGGCACCTCCAGCTCCCTCTGCCTGCCTCTGATGGCTACCGACGGCGGTGGTTCATCCTATATCAGATCCCCTGGTCCAGCAAGAGCCCTGATGGCTGGTCCCCTTCCCCTCCCCCACTTCACCTGTTCCCGAGATGACAGCTGGCCTGGGATATTCCCTAGTGCTGCGATGTCCACACCCTCAGAGCCCCCAGGGAATTCTTGTGCTGTCACCTTGGTGCTTGCTACTCAGTGTGTCCACCCGGGAGTCCGTGAGGGTGCAGACCAAGTTCAGCTCTCCACTTCCACAAGTCTCCCAGGTGACCTGCCCGGTCACCTGCTGTGAGATTGTCCTACCCCAGCTGGCCGAGGCCTCAGTTCTTGAGCCACACCTGGTGGCCAGGGACAGTCTGGAGGCGAGGTGAGCCGCTGCTGCCGCTGTGTGGAGAGGCGCCTGGCCAGCAAATGTTTGTGGTGGCTAAGCCAGGATCAGAGAGGGACTCCTCTTTGCGCTGGTTGGCTTTGAACTTGCTGCTCTGTAAACTGTGCCTCATCTGACTGTGTGGGTGTTCTGACCCTGCCAACGACTTCCTTGGTTGATTGGGTCCCTCAGATGGCTGTCCCTCCTGTGAGTCCCCACCCCCACTCAGCCTGAGTGCAAGCACCCTGGGGGCTGAGGGGGGGGGGAGGGCCGGGTGCCCTTGCCCGCCTTGTCTGTGTGTCCCCGTCCATCAGTGACTGTGCCAAGGCGGTAATAAACATCTGTCAGCCGGAAAAAAAATTGGGAGACTTAATGGAGAATCTTGTTCCCCACCCTGAATTCAAGATGCTGGGTGTGCGGACCATTCCTCAGATGTCTGAGAACCCACTGGCGTACAGCACATTTACTTGGGCAGGCCTCCTCAAGCATTTGAGACAGATGCTCATTTCTAATGCAAACGTGGAAGAAGGTATCAACTGGCAAGTACGGCCACCTGTATCAGGACTGCCTCCTCTTGGCAAAACACCTTTCACCAGGGAGCTTCATTTGAACACTTCTATTGCTAACTTGGTCATCCTTCGTGGCAAAGATGTGCAAAGTGCAGATCTGGGGGGATTGAAAGATCCAGCCCTCTATACTTCCTGGTTAGCACCTGTTGATGCTTTTAATGTATGGAAAACTCAACGAGCCTTCAACAAGTATGAGAAGTCTGCCACATTGGTCAGCAACAGCCAGTTCGTAGTCAAGCCACTTGATCTGATTGTCGGCAAAGCGTGGAATGTGTTTGCTTCAAAAGCCTACATCCATCAATACACAAAATTTGGAATTGAAGAAGAGGACTTCTTGGACACTTTCTCTTTGTTAGAGCAGGTCATTTCCAGTCACTGTAACCTCTGATCTTGAACAAGAGTGTTTTGGGACTAAAATAATTATTGTTAATATCATTTCTGTAAGGGTTTCAACGTCTTATTTGTTAAAGTAACAGTGGAATGCTGGTTTCGTTGTGCACACTAGACCCAAAGGAAAGGAGGGACATCTTTATATTACAAAATAATGTTTTCAATGAAAACATCTTCTACTTACTTTTCATTTTTAGGGGAAAAATTGGTTCTTTTACAAAGAATATTAGAAACCCTTGCTGAGCTGTTGAGACTCGTGTCTGGAGTAGCCAAGGAAAAAGAATATTCCACTTGCCCTCATATTCCTAAATCTTCCGTCTTTTCTGAAAAAGAAAATTCATTCAATATAAAGTAAACCTCTGCTGCAAAATGTTAAGCTAAGAAATTCCAGTTGCGTACGTAAATACAAATGTATTTATCTTTGAAGTGCACGCTTTGAGCCAGCAGAGGGAGCTGTTGTCAAAAGCTACAACGAACATTTAAAAGTAAAAAGTCATAAAAATAAGTTGTTGTTTTTTTAAAGTAAGATTTTTTTCCCACTTAAGCAACTATTTAAGAAATGAATGTCAGGATTTTTATAATAAATATACATCATGTATTTCTTAGGGCTGTCCTCTCTGGTGGAAACTGAATTGGGTATCAGGAGGGCTACGTAGATTCCTCTTTTCTTCTCCATCTCACTCGATGCCTTGTTGTGCCTTTTTAACAGCGAAAGAAGCAGGGTCCAAAGTACATAATTATACATATTAAACTAAGAAGTCCCAGAAGTGGTAGGAGCCATGGGGCTCAAGATTTCAAAATAGTTTTTAATGTTCTTTTCTTTTAAAGAAACCAAGGCAAATAAAATCCACTTTCCTCAAACCTTCTACAATGTACTGTATACCTTCAAGTTTAGCCTACTGTCCATCCTCTGGTACACCCAGACATCCTAAGACAAGCTCCTCTTTTTGTGTTTTTGTTTTTGTAATCATTTTTATTGAGGGCTCATACAACTCTTATCGGAATCCATCCATCCATTGTGTCAAGCACATTTGTACATTTGTTGCCATCATCATTCTCAAAACATTTCCTTTCTACTTGTGCCCTTGGTATCAGCTCATTTCCCCTCCCTCCCCCACCATCCCTCCTTCAGGAAACCTTGATAATTTAGAAATTACTTTTTTCATGTTTTACACTGTCCAATATCTCCCTTCAGCCACTTTTCTGTAGCCTGTCCCCCCAAAGCTACTTTCTTTAACCTTCTTACATCCTCATTGTTTGCAGGTATTGCAAACCCTGACAAATACAGTTCACCTTTCCTCAATCCTTCTCCAACTTACTGCATACTCTCAAGCTTCGCTTTGCCCTCTTTCATCTTCTGGCACAGACGTAAAATTCACGTTCTTCTTCCTTCTTCAGCTTACCGAATCTTTTGCCCTAGCTGGCATTGGAACTTCACTTCTTGGCATCTATGATTTTTGCAGTTAACATAACTTTTAAACCTGCCCAATTGCGTATTGGGCAGAATAGTGGAGAACAGAGTGTAAGGGTTGGGAACAATGGGATGAATCGGCAAGACAGCAAAGTTGATGATGCTTTAAGATCTTGAACTAGTCTGTAGTTGCTACTGGTTTAATGACTGGCAGAATTGGTAAGTTGTATGGAGAGTGAGTGGGCCTTAATAGGCCCTCCTTCAGGGGTTTTGACATTATAGGTTTCAGGCTTTTAATTGTCAAAAGTGATAGGGGACTGAGGCACATTAGGAAATGTCAAGGTGTCATTTAACCTGATGTAAACAGGTTAGTGACGCAAAGTAACAGCATTTAAATGATATACCTCACCCGTGGGTTAACCAGAGCAGGTAGTAAAGGAGGGAATTGACAGGGAGGTACCAGGACACTAGAGCTATTTTGGGAGGAAGTGAAGGCAGGTAGCGTTGTAAGAGAAGTAATAGGTTGGGAGGCTGTGAGGCTTCTGTCAATTGTATAGATATTCCTGTTTTGAATTGAGTACGGGGATGGGCAATATGGAATGGGTAGAAGCTTGTGTGAGAACTGCACATTATACCAGTGATATGAAAGTGTTCGTGTAATGAGTGACTCTGATACTACACTTGTGACTGCTGGAATAGTGGCTGGTGCTAAAGAAGTGTGTCCTACATGTGTAAGTAATGTAGACTATGCAGAGAGGAAAGAAATGGGCTTACCAGAGATGACAGTAGTTACCCTGGGCATGAGGTGGGTGGTCTCCGTGGGCCTCAGACCCTGGACCCAGTTCTTGATTGCTGAGCCTACAAGCCCTGATGGTGAGGCATTTTGAGGAGGTTGCTCCAGAGACATTATCGAAGAGGTGATCCTTCCCACTTTCTGGCAGAAAAGGCAATCAGCATCCTAGAGTCCCCTTTTGATTGTATTCTAGGACAGGTTCTGGCGGAAATCAGGGTCCAAGTGGCTTACCCACTTGTGGTTGAGTGTTAACTGGTTCAGATATACCCATTGTGCTTTGAAGGGTAAAGGCCAGCAAATGTATAAGCTCTTTCCTCACCTTGGGAGCTGTGAGATAAGATGTGGATGAGGTAATGTAGTGCCACCTAGTGTTGAAAGAGTAAACCTGGTGAATTTATGAAAAGTCTTTGAGAGGCTATATGACAGTGGTTCTTAACCTGTGGGTCACGACCCCTTTGGGGATCAAACGACCCTTTCAAAGGGGCTGCCTGATTCATAACAGTAGAAAAATTACAGTGATGAAGTAGCAATGAAAATAATTTTATGCAAAAAAAAAAGAAAATAATTTTATGCTTGGGGGGGGTCACCACAACATGAGGAACTGTATTAAAGGGTTACGGCATTAAAAAGGTTGAGAACCACTGCTATATAAAAACTGTGCTGAATTTTCTCATGGGTTCTAGATATGAATTTCTATTGCTTCTCTGTAATGCCATATATTAGTTACATAATCTGTTGTCCATTTGAGAGGATTAAGAGCCAGGGGGTGGGGTGTAGCCTGTCAATCAGGTCACAGCTTAATGACCTTATTTGGAGGTGCTAAGGAGATAAATAGCTCACTGGAGGCAGGACATAGTATGACTCCCTGAAAGACATTCCACCTGAGAAGACATATGGAGCTAAACTAATGCCCTGAGATTGAGGAGCCATGTAGAGACCCCTGCCGGTGCTGAGATGCTTACACACCGCTGGATCCATAAGACTTTGCACCCACACTGGCCTGTGATATTTCTGCATTTGGCATCATTGCATGTGTTGTGTGAGTCTGAAGAGGAATTTATACACTGGAATCAGATATATGGCTAATATCGGACTTATGGACTTGATCTGGACTAGACTGGGACATTTTCTCAATATTCAATTACTCTTGCATGTAAAGCTCTTTCTTATTCACATATGAATCTCCCTGGATTTGTTTTTCTAGTCTACCCAGACAAACCATGCTGCTACCCAGACACTCTTTCTGTCTTTTTTGTTTAATCATTTTACTGGGGGCTCATACAATTCTTTTTTTTTAACAATTTATTGGGGCTCATACAATTCTTATCACAGTTCATACATATACATACATCAATTGTATAAAGCACATCTGTACAGTCTTTGCCCTAATCATTTTTTTCTCCTTTTTTTTTTTACATTTTATTAGGGACTCATACAACTCTTATCACAATCCATACATATACATACATCAATTGTATAAAGCACATCCATACATTCCCTGCCCCAATCATTCTCAAGGCATTTGCTCTCCACTTAAGCCCCTTGCATCAGGTCCTCTTTTTTTTTCCCCTTCCCTCCCCTTTCCCCCCTCCCTCATGTGCCCCTGGTAATTTATACATCGTTATTTTGTCATATCTTGCCCTATCCGGAGTCTCCCTTCCCCCCTTCTCTGCTGTCCCTCTCCCAGGGAAGAGGTCACATGTGGATCCTTGTAATCAATTCCCCCCTTCCAACCCACTCACCCTCCACTCTCCCAGCATCGCCCCTCACACCCTTGGTCCTGAAGGTATCATCCACCCTGGATTCCCTGTACCTCCAGCCCTCATATGTACCAGGGTACAGCCTCTGTCCTATCCAGCCCTGCAAGCTAGAATTCGGATCATGGTAGTTGGGGGGAGGAAGCATCCAGGATCTGGGGGAAAGCTGTGTTCTTCATCGGTACTACCTCACACCCTAATTAACCCATCTCCTCTCCTAAACCCCTCTATGAGGGGATCTCCATTGGCCGACACTTGGGCCTTGGGTCTCCACTCTGCACTTCCCCCTTCATTTAATATGGTGTATATATATACATATACACATATATACACACACTTATATCGTTGTTGTTTTTTTTGCATGATGCCTTATACCTGGTCCCTTGGCACCTCGTGATAGCACTGGCCGGTGTGCTTCTTCCATGTGGGCTTTTTTGCTTCTGAGCTAGATGGCCGCTTGTTCACCTTCAAGCCTTTAAGACCCCAGACACTATCTCTTTTGATAGCTGGGCACCATCAGCTTTCTTCACCACATTTGCTTATGCACCCATTTGTCTTCAGCGATCCTATCATGGAGGTGTGCAGTCAATGATATGATTTTTTGTTCTTTGATGCCTGGTAACTGATCCCTTCAGGACCACTCGATCACACAGGCTGGTGTGTTCTTCCATGTGGACTTTGTTGCTTCTGAGCTAGATGGCCGCTTGTTTATCTTCAAGCCTTTAAGACCCCAGTCACTATCTCTTTTGATAGCCGGGCACCATCAGCTTTCTTCACCACATTTACTTGTTCACCCACTTTGCTAGCTTCCAAAAAGAAAAAACCAATAGCCCACTTGAAAGGTGGGCAAAGTACTTGAACAGAAGTTTCACAGGCGCAGAAATCCGAATGGGCAACAAACATATGAGAAAATGTTCCCGATCTTTAGCCATAAGAGAAATGCAAATTAAAACAACAATGAGGTACCACCTGACACCCTCAAAGGTAGCCCAATTCAAAAAATCAGAAAGCAACAAGTGTTGGAGAGGCTGTGGGGAGACAGGAACTCTCATCCACTGCTGGTGGGACTGTAAGTACGTACAGCCACTATGGAAATCAATCTAGCGATACCTAAAACAGATGGAAATAGAGTTACCATATGACCCAGCAATCCCCCTACTGGGCATATACCCAGAAGAGGCAAGAAACAAACCAAGACCAGACATCTGTGCTCCAGTGTTCATTGCGGCACAGTTCAGAATTGCAAGGAGTTGGAAGCAACCCAAATTTCCATCAACTGACGATTGGATTAAAAAACTGTGGTATATACATACAATGGAGTACTAGGCATCACTAAAAAGCAGTGATGAACGTATGAGGCACATAGCGGCATGGGAAGAACTAGAGGAAATCATGCTAAGCGAGGTAAGTCAGGCACAAAAGGACAAGTACAACATGAGCCCGCTGAGGTAAGAATTAAAACATTTTTAAAAAAGCAAAAGTGGCATAGGGAAAAAAAACTACTGTATACAAACATTTTTTTCCCGCCATATATACAAACATTTTAGGGGTGAAGACGGTGTAGTATGGAAGAGACCAGACCAAAACCAGGGATGTACATAGTAGACAATGGTGGAGGAAGCGGGGAAAGGAAAACAAAAGGATGAATACAAGGAAGAAAAGGGTAGTGGGGTCATGGGGGCATTAATCCACCCAAGGGGAGGGTATTGTTTATATCTCATACAATTCTTATCACAGTCCATACATACATCCATTGTCAAGAACATATGTACATTGGTTGCCATCATCATTCTCAAAACATTTGCCTTCTACTTGAGCCTTAATATCTGCTGCTCATTTTCCCCCTCCCTCCCCACTTCTCCCCTACCTCATGCACCCTTCATCATTCATATATTACTATTTTGTCATATATTACACTGTCTGACATCTCCCCCTGCCCTCTTCTCTGCTGTCCCTCCCCCAGGGAGGAGGCTATATGTAGATTCCTGTAATCAGTTCCCCCTTTCTACCCCACAGTCTCTCCACCCTCCAGGCATCACTACTCTCATCACTGTTTCTGGAGGAGTCATCTGTCCTGGATTCCCTGTGTTTCCAGTTGCTCTCTGTACCAATGTACACCTTCTGTTCTAGCCAGTTTTGCAAGGTAGAATTGGGATCATGAGAGTGGGGAGGAGGAAGTATTTAAGAACTAGAGGAAATGTATATGTTTCATCATTGCTACCCTGCACCCTGCCTGGTTCATCTCCTCCCCCCAACCCCTCAGCAAGGGGTGTCCAGTTGGCTACCATTGGGCTTTGGGTCTCCACTCTGCACTCACCCACATTTTCAATGAATGATGTTTTGTTCCTTGATGCTTGATACCTCATCCCTTCGACAGCTCATGGTCACACAGGCTGGTGTGTTCTTCCATGTGGGCTTTGTTGCTTCTGAGCTATATGGCCGCTTGTTTATCTTCGAGCCTTTAAGACACCAGACACTATCTCTTTTGATAGCCTGGCACCACCAGCTTTCTTCACCACATTTGCTTATGCACACGTTTGGCTTCATTGATCATATCAGGGAGCTGGGCACCCACTGATATGGTTTTTAGCTCTTTGATATCTGATAACTGGTCCCTTCTGCACCTTGGGGTCAGACAGGCTGGTTTGCTTCTTCCATGTAGGCTTTGATGGTTCTCAGCTAGGTGGCCGCTTGTTTATCTTCAAGCTTTAGGAGCCAGAGTAGTTATATGAATAATATGAATATCTTTCCAGGTAAGATTATAAGACTGAGTGATATTTTAAACTTTCTGGCATAAATGTCTACGTCAGAGGCAAAAGTTTCCAGACATCTTCCTAGAAAAAAATAAACCATAAATTTGAGAAAAGAATATGCATTTTTACCAGCCCTTCTGCTCCCATGACTTCTCGGAGAGGAAGGAAGGAGGCAGGGTTTGAGGATGGACTCTGGATTCAAAGAAGCTGCTTCTGTGCAGGGAAGAGTTGAACAAAAACTGGTGAGAGGAAGGAATGATGCCAGCAGCAGGGGAGAGATGTCAGATTGCTCAGAAGATGGTGCTGATGGGAGGGCACTCTGACACAGAAGGAGTGAGGGGAGAAACTTGTGGTGTGGGGAGGGAGAAATGACTGCAGAAGTTGTATAGATAACAGGGTAGGGGGTATGGGATTACAGAATGTCAGAAGGTGGTGGAGGAGATGGAGGTGGAGGAGATGGGATTACAGAATGTCAGAAGGTGGTGGAGGAGAAGGTGGTGGAGGTGGGAGTGGGAGGGGTTTAGAACAAAGGAAGAAGACATTCTTGAGGAGGGGGTGAAACAGCACTAAAGGAAGAGGCTGACTGAGGCTTAACGTGATCTGAAAAACTAGAAGGGCAATTTTACCCTGGGCTTGCAGGAATTGAGGAGGAAGGCAATCCTGATAGAGATGGGGATGAGAGCGGAGACTATAGAATGCTTGCAAGTATGGTTGTTGAAAAAAAGAATTTGATTTGCAGTAATCATTAGAATTTTTAAGTCAGGAGTGCCATCTAGTGGACATTTCAAATTGTGAGGATTAATTTGTAGTCGCTAGATTTTCTATAATCAGTTGGATACCCAGCAGTTCCAGGTTGCATTCACAGTACATCCTATAATCAAAGGCTGAATGAGTGAAAAATTGAGCTCGTGAGAGGAGCCACTGGCTGAGAAGGACATCTGACTGCAGATGACCCTGGAGTGGGGAGCTTTGGATTTTACACTCACAGATCCTTTCGAATTGGAATGTCTCTAACCGCAGACATACAAGACTGCTGTGATGGGTCCGGGAAGAGGCCACCAGAGAATCAGTATTAGAGAGGCTAATGTCTCAACAGTCCTGGCCACAAATACCTCTCTAGAGTTTCAGCACCATTATGTTGGAACGGGAATAAAGGAAAAGCAGAGCCAGATAATAGATTTTAATTAACAGGTTTTAGTAGAGTTAACGAACTGCCAGGGTGTTTAGATTGGAATGAGAGTAAAGAGGGCAGGTTAAAGGAAGTTTGGAAGACAGTAGAGAGAGAATATCTGACAGGAAGAAGGGAGAGCTAGAGAGAGGAAGAGACTGAGGGACTTGCGGCCACAGGAGAAGGTGCAGAAAGTCAGAGAGAGAGAGAACAAAGGAATCCCATGTTAATAATCTTTGGGGGCAGAAATAAATCATTATGTCTAAAAGGAGTCTACTATTCCCCACATTGCCTGTGGCACCAGGGGAATGGTGAAGAGAGGGGGCAAGGTCTCTGTGAGACTATTTTGAGAAGACGAGGTGTCACAGTATGGAGCTACCTCATGGGGGTGGAGAAAGGGTTAGAGACGCTGGCTATGGCTGAGAGCTGCCCCTTCGCTCAGATGGACCTTATAATTTTCTAAAAGCATTCAGTAAAATAACTTGAGGGATTAAAATCAATGAGTAATTTAATCAATGAATTTTTTCAGATGATAAATTTTATTTGGGTCAGTAATGGAAAGGATGAGAGTGTTACCGGATATGTATAGTATATTGTAAGCCTGTCTGATTATGCAGAATCTAAACCATAATGAAACTAAACCAAGAAAATAATCATGAAATAATTATGAAAAGTAATTTGATTATTTCCAAGCTGTATAACAAGGAGTATCTTAAAAGGAAAACACATAAATTCTTTGTAAGACCTCCAAAGTGAAAAATGCTACCATGTAATTTACAAAATTTCCAGTGATATATGCACTCAACCTCACTGCAGATCTATAAAATCTAAGTATCCCATTGTGTTGGACAGCAGAAGGAAACACTGCTTAATCCTACACTGTCCTTTAAACCAAAGGAGGAGGAGAGGGAAGAGGAGAAGAGAGAAGACTGTCATGGAGATAAAGTGACACATGGCTGGGAAAATTGGGCTCCAATATCAGCACTGTGAGGAGGGTACAGGGCCAGGCAGTATTTCCTTCTACTGCATGCAGGCTCTCAAGGAGTCAGGACTGACTCCAAGGCACCTAACACCACCACACTGTCTTAACAATATTTGCTATATTGGAGCCCAGTGTTGCAACAGCCACTGCATCAATCGATCTCCTGAGGACTTCGCAAAGGAAATGTCTTTCCTTTCCATGGTCCTTTCAGTCAGCACAGCCTGTTTTCAGATTAAGAGCCTGCCGTCTGAGGACACTGACACCGATGACCATGCAAGAAACAGAGAAAAGTCGCATCCTGAAAATGTCCGAGACCCACAGCAGAAGGTGGCTGTGCTGGACGGGGGCAGGGACTGGGGCAATTTGTTTGCAGACTTGAATTGACTTGCTGAATACAACTTTGTAAAACAGGAAACTTTCACTTCCTGTTAACTACTTTCAGTTCTGGGCCATTAAACTCATTCCACAAAATGGGAGAGAACATGCTTTCTGACTCCAATCATACAATCATACTCTGTCATTGAGTCTATTCCAACTCACAGGGACTTTATATAGGGTTTTCTGGACTGTAGATCTTTATGGACAGGTAATGTAATAGTTCTCCTTAGAAACTGGAGTTTCGATGGCCAGTGCTCTAATCACAGTGCCACCAGGATTTCTGTATCCTCATTGTATTAAAAAACAGAATAAAAACCAACCAGGTGTTGTTTTAGTTTGTGTAGAGGTGATTCTGGCTCAGAGTAAAACTGCTTCTCTTGTGTTAAAAGAGAAGAGCAGGGCTTATTCATTTGATTCAGCAGGGACCCCATATCGACCGATGAAATAAAACTTAAAGTACAAAATGAAACTTTTTTTTTCAGGAACACTTCCTTACTTTACTTTTCCCTCTTTTCTGCTTTTGAAAGGAGTGGTTGGTTTCAAAATATCAAATGACACTCAAAAGCAGATGTAGACAACACCAATCATTGGCATAGCATGGAGAAGGCCACAAGTAAGGACCAGATAGCAGCAGCAGGTGACAAATGGGAAGCGATTGAAGCAGTGGTTATACAGGTTCACACGAAGCTCAAAATATGCGGCAGGTGATGCCCTACTGTTAGTACAGGTTACATCAGTCACTACTTTAGTGGGTACCCTCAGTGTGTTTGTGTTTAGATTCTGTACATCAAAGCAATTTCCTCCAGTGAAGAGCTCATGGCTTACACGAAACACAGGGTTGCTGGAGGGCACTGGACCCGTCCATTAGTTTCTTAAGATGCTGTCATAAATCTGATAGATGTACTGAGAGACTTCAGAAGCTCTGCACTTCAGTGACAATATATAATTGGGTTTCCTGACTGGATAAAAAGTTTGGCCAAAATCCATTTCCCATGAGCTTCAGCGATTGGTACAGTATGTTCTGCTCTTCCATATTTTGCTTGGCAACAATATAAACATTGCTGTTTTGCAATTTTCCGGAAACAGTGTTGGCATTTAAATGACATTTCTTCATCTGAAACTGAAGTTCATTTTCATTAGGAATATCCTTCCATGTTGCAAAGAAGATCTGGCATTCCAGTTTGCCATCTTCTACAAAAAGCATATTGAATGGAATGAGGTAGCTGAAGTAGAAAACATCTGTGTTAGTCTGGGTAGACTAGAGAAACAAATCCATGGACACACATATGGGTATAAGAAAGAGATTTATGTATGAGCAATTGGACATTGAGAAAACATCCCAGCCCAGTCAAGATCAAGTCCATAAGTCCAATATTAGCCCATATGTCCAAAACCAATCTATAAAGTCCTCTTCAGACTCACGAAACACATGCAATGGCACCGAATGTAGAAGATCACAGGCGAGTGGGTAGAAAGTCTTTGGATCCAGTGGCATTGGAAACATCTCAGTGCTGGGAGGTCTCTGCATGGCTTCTCCAGCACCTAGGGCTGCATCAGGGTGGGTCCATGTGTTGTGGCAGCTGCTTGTCTCCCAGGGTGTGAGCAGAGTCTCCCACCTCCAAGGAGGAAATAGTGGAATTCCCAGAATCCTTAGGGGAAGGCTATGCCCACACAGAAGCCTCATTGGTTATGACCTGATTGACAGGCTGGACTCCACCCCTACACGCTTAATCCTTAAATTGACTGTTATATAACTACCACGACATCCATATTATTTTTCACAACCACCTGCAGAAGTTCCATCTTCATGACTGGGTCTAAGGTGTTGAGAAGAAGGGAGATGTCAATGCTCTGGTTTGGCATCAGTGGTGTATAGATGGTCAGAGGTGTGCTGGGCATGGCACCAAAGTTATTCTTGTTTAACTGGATGGCAAAGTCTGTCATGTGCTGCAAACCTGTGTGGGTGAAGTTCATTTCCATATAGATGTCGCCTTGATGGTAAGTGAATGTTCCTGAAATCTCCAAGCCTTTAAACTTTGCTGCAGTCACATATTCTCCTGTTTCTGTGGAAAATTCAAAAAGGTCATTCAGCAGTAGTAGGTGGTCAGCAGTTGTAGGTGGAAGAGCAAATTTTGCAGGCACTGAAGATGGGATGCAGGACTGCCCAGCCAGACTATCTAGTTCCCCTGCCAAGAGATCCACTGCTCCCATTTGCATGGAAGACACCTGTGGCTCATTGACTGGGAGACTAAGATCAAGATTCAAAAGATCTCCTTGAGGAATCAAAAGGTTGCCTGAGTAAAGAAGCTGAGGTTGTTCCAAGTTGGTTGCAGTGATCGTGCCAACAGGGTTGTCACCAGAATCAGTGCTTCCATATTGAATGGGTGTTTGTTATGGATCCTAAGACTTCCTTCTACAAACGCATTGGGAAGCTGATGGTACACAGAGGCTACAGAGTCAGTGTGACAGATTAGTTCATCTAACAAGGTTGGCTCAATAAGGTCTGTTTCCTTGGAGATCAGTGGTTTCTCAGACAAGACTACTTCTTTGGCAGTGACGGAATCTGTTGACAGAAGGTACCAGTGAATGTAGCCCCAGTTGCAAAGTTCAGGGTTACCAGAGTCCTCGGTTGCCGAACTTTCTAGAATTCGTTGATTCCCTTTTCATGCACAGAAAACATCGTTCTAATACTATTTTCTCTTTTTACATGTCCAACACACACCAAACATACATCTTACCTAAACAAATCCACAGGTGTAGTGAAGTAAAAATCTATACATCTATGGAATTGTATGTTCTTGTCCCCTGAAAATGTATCACGATGCTTTTCTCACATTAATAAATGGTCCATGAGATATTAATTTTAAAACTTTACTCTTTCCTGTAATTACAAGGCATTTGAATTACCAATGATATTGGAGGTTTTCAGAATTATAGGGAGAAAAAATCAGAAGCAAAGTTCCAAGTCACATCATATCACTTGGAGACTGGGAGACTGGTGACAAGAAGCAGAAAGTTAGTGGAAGTAGCACTGTGCCATGGATCAGAAATACCCACTGAACTCAGAGACGTGGTGACATGATGATTCGGGGTGGTAGTAACATAATCTGTTGTCAATTTGAGAGAATTAAGAGTGAGGGAGTGGAGTTTAGCCTGTCAAGCATGATGCAGTTTGATGACCACATTTTGGAGGCAGGAAACAGGCCACTCCCAGAGAGACATTCTTGTTGACAAGCCACATGGAGACTGACTGATGGAAGTCAAAGCCTCAGAGGTGAAGGAACCACGTGGAGAACCCTGCCAGCACTGAGATGCCTCCTCCACCACTGGATCCACAAGACTTTCCCCCCACCAGCCTGTGGTCTTCCTACATTCAGCATCATTGCATGTGTTGCGTGAGTCTGAAGAGAAATTTATAGACTGGTACTGGACATATGGGCTAATATCAGACACACGGATTTGGACTGGACTGGGCTGCTTTCTTAATGTAAAATTGCTCTTGTACATAAAGCTCTTTCTGTTACACATATAAGTGTCTCTGGATTTGTTTCTCTAGTCCACCTGGACTAACACATTTTGGTACAAAATGAGAAAGAATTAGGAAATTAGCTCTACTACTGTCTGCAACTCAATGGGACAGTTGGAACAAATTAAATCCATGTTGATAGAGGGAAGTGGAAGACTGTCGGCTGTTGATCAACTCTGTAAATGTACCATATTTAATTGAGATTTAGTTTGTTAAAAGGCATTTCCCATTGCCTCATTTGCATGTGAAAGTTGGACATTGAATAAGGAAGACCGAAAGAGAACCACTGCGTTTGAATTGTGGTGCTGGAGAAGGTCATGAAAATACCCTGGCCTAACAGTACAAACCAGTGTGTGTTGGAAGGAGTGAGGCCAGAGTGCTTCTGTGAGGCAAGGATGGCAAGACTTTGTCTTGCACACTCTGGACAGATTGTCAGGAGATAATTCCTGGAGAAGGGCATCGGGCTTGGTAAAGTACGGGGGCAGCAAAAAAGAGGAAGGCCTCAGAGAGATGTATTGATACGGTGGCTGCAACGATGAGCTTAGACATAGGAACAATTGTGAGGTTGGCGCAGGACAATGTAATGTTTCATTCTGTTGTGCATAGGGTTGCTATGGGCTGGAACCATCTTTTTTTTTGGGGGGGGGCTGGAACCATCTTGATGGCACCTAACAATAAGGATAAACCAGCTCTACAGTAAATTCATTAGTAAATTCTATTGTAAATTGACACCTGTTAATTCTTGAAGATCTGGGCCTGTGAGAAAGTCTGTTCTAGGGGCTCTCCCTTACCCCACCCCTGCCAGTAGCATACTCTGGGGGGCTGTAGGAGTGGGGCCCCACCAGAATCATGCTTCTTGGGGGACCCCTGGCACCCCCCCCCCCACTGGGAGCATGCTTGGGGGCGGCTGTAGAAGTTGGACACCACCAGAAGTATGATTCTGGGGTCTCCCTCTAGGACCTCCTGAAAAAAGCATGCTCAGCAGGGTGGGGTAGGAGTGGAACCCCACCAGAAACAAGCTCTGGGGAGCTCCCCCTGGCACCCCCATCAAAAGCAGTCTGTAGGGAGGTGTAGGAGTGGTATCCTGACAGAAGCATGTTTCTGAAGGGATACCCCCCTTCTCCCCCTCCCATCCCACCCCCACCCCACCAAGCAGGCTCTGAGGGTATGTAGGAGTGGCACCCAGGCAGAAGCGTGCTTCTGAGAGGGGCTCCTCCTGCCCCCAACCCCTACCAGAAGCAGGCTCTGGGGGGTGGTGGCAGGGGTACACCACCAAAGCATGCTTCTGGGGGGCTCTCCCTGGCAGCCCCTCATGAGAGATATGTCTCTGGTGGGCCATGTGGGAATGGGAACCCATCAGAAGCCTGCTTTTGTGGAGCTTCCCCTGGCACCTCCCCCAGAAACATAGTTGGGGCAGGTATAAGAGTCGGTCCCAGTCAGAAGCAGGCTCTGAAGAAGGTATAAATGGAACCGCACCAGGAGAATGCTTCTGAGGGCTCTCGTTGCCCCACACACACCAGAAACATCCTCTAGGGGGATTGTAGGAGTGGAATCCTGCCAGAAGCATGTATCTGGGGGGCTCCCCCCAGCACCCACCGCCAGAAGCAGGATCTGGAGAAGGGATGTTGGGGTGGGACCCTGCTAAAAGCCTGCTACTGAGGAGCCCCCCTAGGACCCCTCACCAGAAGCATGTTCTGGGGAGGGGGTGTAGGAGTAGGACCCCATCAGGATGCTTTTGTGGGGCTCCCCCTGAACCTGCCTGCAGAAGCATCCTACAGAGAGGGTTGTAGCAGTGGGACCCCAAGAGAAGCATGCTTCTGGAGAAACCCCCCTTGCATGCTTGGGGGGCTCCTTGAATCTCTCTCTTAAAGTATTCTCCCCCTTGCACTCCACCAGAAGCATTATGTGGGGGGGCTGAAAGAGTGGGGCCCTGCCAGAAGCATGCTTCTGGAGCTCCCCCTGACCCCCCCTACAAGAATTATGCTGTGGGGTGGGGGAGGGGTATAGGAGTGGGATCCCACTAGAACCATTCCTCTAGGGGGCTCACCCTAGCACCCCTCCTCAGCAGCAGCCTCCCTCCGGGGTTGTATAGGATAGGACCTGAGCCTGCTACAGAGGAGCACTCCCTGGAACCTCCCTCCCCTCCAGAAGCAGGCTTTGGGAAGGGGCGTGGGTGTAGGTGTGGGACTTTACCAGAAGCATACTTCTTGGGGATCCCCCTGCACTCCACACCAGAAGTAAACTCTTGAGGGGGGGAGTGGGAACCTGCCAGAAACGTGCTACCTAGCAGGCTCGGTGTGGGTATAGGAGAGGGACTCCACTAGAAGCATGCTCTGGGGGGTGGGGGGGTGTAGGTGTGAGACCCCTCCAGAAGCATACTTCTGGTGGGCTCCTCCTGGCACGCCCTGCAAAAAAGTAGGCCCCACTCCCACACTCTGGACGGAGGCATGCTTTTTGCTGGAGCTGGTGGGGAGCAACCCTACAGGAAACAAAGATTTCTCCCGAGTTGCCTCCCCCAAATATATGCCAAACTTAGGTGCTTGCTACGTATGGTAAATGACTACACTTGGAGGCCAAGGAAAGTAGTAGGTCAGGGGTATTCTCCCTGGGGGTTATCAGCCATCCAGAGCAAGCAGACAACACTGTTTATCCCACAATAAGTAGGGCAGAGAGAAGTTCATCGGTGGGGCTTCAAGCTGAGTGCCCTGTTCCTTGGGAAGGTCTGAGACTAGGACCAACAATGGCCCTAACAGGGCCTTCCCTGAGCCACGGGGAGGTGAGTGCCCAGAGTAAAGGGCTCAGCACAAGGGCAGACTGGCCAGGATAAGCCGTGGACTCAGCCTGCGGAAGGGACCGGTGGATACCTTCTTAGCTGGAGCTTGGAACACTCATGGCCGGCAAAGTTGAGTTCAATGGCTCCGGTGAGGCACCCTCTCCTGGGGCCACACCCAATTCAGATAACTCTCTCCTGCCCTCTCCTCTTCCATCTCCATGTGGACCACCAAGTGGGGCTGAAGTGAGCATACTACCATGAAATATGTCTGACTCCTTCACTTTACTCTCTCTTCTATCTCTCATGACCTCAATGACTTTACTACAGTAATGTTTACTTATTATCTCTGTACAATTGGGCCTACCAGACCTGCGATGATTCGTTAGGGGCTGGCTATCCTGACACAACTTCGAAGCATGCTTCTGGCAGAGTCCCACTCCTAGACCCACACCCAAACCCACCCCACAGAGGCATGGCTTTCGACAGGATGCCAGAGGGAGTCTCCCAGAAGCATACTGCTGGTGTACACTCCTACACCCCCACACCAGATGCAAACTTCCGGAGTGGGGACTGCCAGGGGGAGCCCCTCAGAAGCATGCTCCTGGTGGGATCCCATTCCTATACCACCACCACCCCAGATGCATGTATCTGGAGGGGTGCTGGCAGGGGAAGCCCCCAGCAGCCTGTTTCTGGCGGGGTCTCACTCTTACACCCACCCCAGAGGCATGCTTCTGGTGGAGGCTGCCAGGGTAGCTCCACATAAGCTTTCTTTTGGCAGGGTACCAGTCCTATACCCCCCTCCTCAAAGGAATGCTTCTGGTGGGGTCCCAACTCCTATATCGCCCCCAGTGGCTTGCTTCGGGATTGTGGGGCCTCCCAGAGGAGCCCTCCACTAGCAATCTTCTGGCAGGGTCCCTCTCTTCCATGTCCCCTAGCCATGCTTTTGGCAGGTGGTTGCCTGGGAGACACCCTCAAAAGCATGCTTCGCACGGTGCCCTACTCCTTCACCCCCGAGAGGCATGATTCTAGTGAAAGCTGCAAATGGGAGACCCCCAGAGCATGCTCCTTGCGGGTCCCATTCCTACACCAACAGTGGGAGCCATCAGAAATAGACTTCTGGTGGGGTCCCACTCTTGCACTATTCCCCAGAGGTATGCTTCAAGAGGCTTCTGACAGGGTCCCAGTCTACAAAATCCCAGAGGATGCTTTGGCAGGAGGCAGCTAGGAGGAGCTCCCCAGAAACAGGCTCTTGGCAGCATCCCACTCTTATATGCCCCCAGAAGCATGTTTGGGGAGGGACCAGGGGGAGCTTCCCAGAAGCATGCTTCTGGCTGCAGTCTGACATTAGCCCCTCTCCCCTCTAGGCATGCTCTGGCAAGGGTATTCCAGAGGGTGTGTCCAAGAAGCATGATTTTGCATGCTCCCACTCCTACCTACCCCCACCCAGTGGCATGCTTCTGCTATAACCAACCCAAAAAGCAAGCTTCTGTTGGGGGGCTGCCAGTGGGTGTTCCCAAGATGCATGCTTCTAGCCCTCAAGCCCACCCAACTAGACTTCAAGGCTTCCAACTGGCTCTCAGGCCTCAAACTAATCCTCAAAGCCCCAAACTAGCCCTGAAACCCTCAAGCTAGCCCACAAGCCCTTGAGTGGCTGGTAGACCAGAACCACTGGCCTTCCTGGTCATCAGGGTGTAGCCATTGCCCCACCAAGTTGCCTTCCTTCGTCATTAGGGAGATGTTTGTAAATCACACACATAGGGTGGCTACAATAAAAAGACAATGGAAGTGTTTGAGAGGAAGTGGAGAAATTGGCACCCTTATTCAGTGCAGATGGAAATACAAGATGCTGCAGCCACTTTGGAAAACAACTTGGCAGTTCCTCAAATAGCTAAGTATACTGCTAACATATAGCCAAGCAAGTCCACTCCAAGGTATACAAAGGGGTTAAAAAAACTCAAAGGAAAAAACCCATTATTCATTATTTTTTAATTCCATTGATTCATTTTTTGAAGTCCCCTCTTATAATCAAAACTAAAACCCTGATAGCAACCCTATATGCAACTGGTGAATGGAAAAACAAACTAGTATATCCATACAATGGAATGTTATTCAGCAATGAAAATGATTTATGCTACAACTTGGATGAACCTTGAAATTATTATCCTCAGTGAGATTAAATCATTAAGTAGAAGATAACAGTCACAAAAGTCACCCCATCTGATTCCATTTAAGTGTAATGCCCAGAATAGGGAATTCTAAAAAGAGAGTAAATGAGGGGCTGGCAGACACTGGGGGAGGGGAGATGAAGCATGATCACTTGCTAATGAATATAGCTTTCCTCTGGATTGATGAAAATGATCTAAATTGATATTGGTGATGCACAACTTTGTAAATATAGTGAAAACCCATTTAATTGTACAGTGCAGTTAGGTGAGTGTGATGTGTGACATCTTACTAAACTTGTTTTTTTAAAACCGAAGAAAAAGCAGTAAACACAGAAAGTAGGAACAATGTTATTACATTGTGGGGATTGCAATTAATGCCACGAATCACAGAGTTTATGAGCTGTTGAACAAAAAAATCACTTTGCTCTGTAAACTTTCACCCAAATCACAAAAAGCTTTTTAAAAACAAGAAAATTCACACAAAGAATACAAGTGGAATGTGAATAGTTATACTCAACACTCATCTACCTTGATGTAATTTATTGGATAAAATGTAACCTACCTAATAAAAATCCCATGAAAAAGGTAAATTGTTTCTTGTCTAGCCGACAAAAGGCTATTAACTCTGTAAGAGGATGAACTGGTCGGGAACTTGGCTGAAACCTGCGTCTTGGTTATCTGTCAGCAGCTCTGAAACCTAATCCCTAAAAAATAAAAACGAAGTAAGGGCGAGTAACACTATTTGTGGTTGTCTCAGACACACTTTTGGAACATTCAAATACACAGATCATTTGAGTCCTAACGCGGCAGTACTTTTTAAGTTCTCATCTTCCCACTTAGCCTTCAACGCCAACACTGAAGCCAAGTACTAACTTTTCCCGACCCAACCACAGCCAAAGGGTTAAAAATCCGTCTCCTCCTCCAAGCCAAACGGTACAACCAGGTTGACAACCAACGCAATTAGGAGTTCCGAGTGAGACACACCCCCAACTGTCGCTTATACCTGGTATGCCACACAATGACGCCGGGGCTCCAGAAGAGGTGGGCGGGAATGCGGGAATGCGGGAATGCGGGAATGCGGGAATGCGGGAATGCGGGCCTGGGCCGTGGAACAAAGGGTCTGGTAGCGGCCTCGGTGCAGGAAGGAGGTTAAGGAGAGTGAGAGGAGACTGAGCCGGCCAGAGGTGCCCCGGGCGCCCTGTGGGCCGAGAGCCAGGGAAAGGGCCCCCGGGTCGGCGACGCCAGGCGGCGCTCACAAAACACCGTTAGAAGCGGACCAGCTGCGGCTTTCCGAGGTGAAAACCAGAATGGACCGAATCACCTTCGCGGGGCGTGCCTCTCTCGAAACCAGCATCTGGCCGACAGTAGCTCCAACCTCCCCCACGGGAACTCCCGCCCACCGGGAGCTCCCGCCCACCGGGAGCTCCCGCCCACCGGGAGCTCCCGCCCACCGGGAGCTCCCGCCCACCGGGAGCTCCCGCCCACCGGGAGCTCCCGCCCACAGGGAGCTCCCGCCCACCGGGAGCTCCCGCCCACAGGGAGCTCCCGCCCACAGGGAGCTCCCGCCCACAGGGAGCTCCCGCCCATAGGGAGCTTCCGGTTGGTGCGCGGCAGCAAGTGGGCCCCGGAAACCCGGCTCCGGCGTCTGGGGTCCGGGCCGCCCGAGGGTCCGGCCTCGCCGCGGTGCGGGGAAGGCTCCCAGTGGGCGATGCGCTTAACCAGGGAGGAAGACGTAGCGATTCAGGGCCCGACTAGGACTCGACCCGGCTCCGAACCCTTCCCGGACCGACCGTTTGCCTCGGAATCCCGAGCACCTTAAGAAGCCGGACACGTCAGAAAAGCAGTCGTTAGCAAGCCTAGGGTTGTATGGAGATGCCAGCTAATTTGTCTGCCCTCTGTGTGGGAGCATCTGATTGTTCTGACTGTTCACTTGTCACCCCTCGTGCTGCAGTGAATTATATGGAGCACCTCCGCGAACAAATGGCCTGATATTTCTCTTTAGAAAATAATAAAGAACGATGGAAGTAAGGGGTCGGTCTTAATGGGATTTTATTAAAGGGTGTGCGCGATCCCAAATTGGTAACGTTTTTTAATTTCTTTTAATGACCTAATGTTGGGTGATAGCAGCGAAATGAGCATGTCCACACAAATAGCCTGAAAAGGAGAATCGCCTATTGAGTTTTGCTCGACGATAAGTATGTACTGTTAAGGACAGAACAAGGAAATTCCTGCATTTGGTGCCTTTTCCAAATAATTGCTTTCCGAGCAGAAAAGGGGGCTAAAACCACAAGAGCAGGGACTCTGAGGTAAGGGGCTGTACCAACTTGGAGCCTCCGGAGTAGGGGTGGCAAATGACTTAGATACCCTTAGATTCACTAGTATTGTAAAAGGCGCATATCCTCTAGCACCATGGCAGTTCAGAGCCCAACCAATTCAAGACAGGAGAGGGGTATAGCAGTTACATATTCTAGTGTCAACTTGAGACTATTAAGAGTGGAGGGGTGGAGTTTAGCCTGTCAATCGGGTCACAGCTTGATGACCTCATTTGGAGGCACTATGGAGACAAAAAGCTTATCAGATGGTAGATGCACTCTCCCCTTGACATCCCTGATGACAAGCCACATGGAGCTATGCTGATGGATCCACAGCCCTGGAGCTAGAGGAGCCACATGGAGACTCACACCAACACTGAGATGCTTCCACCACCACTGAATCCACAAGACTTTCCACCCACTAGCCTGCGATCTTGCTGCATTCAGCATCATTGCATGTGTTGTGTGAGTTTGAAGAGGAATGTATAGACTGGAATCAGACATATGGACTAATATCAGACTTGTGGACTTGATCTGGACGGGCCTGGAATGTTTTCTTAATATACAATTACTCTTTAATATAAAACTCTCTCTTACACACATATGAGTCTCCCTGGATTTGTTTCTCTCACTAGTCTACCCAGAGTAACACAAGGGACAAGGGATGTCACTCAAACTGGGCGGGGGTAGGAGGCTGGGGGAACATTCCTATTCCCAGAAAAACCCTGACTTTCTCCCCTAAGCATATATTTCACATCAAGATATAAAAGCCCTTGCTTTGTATCATAACTGAGTCTTCTCCATTCTGTGGAGAACACCTATCGTTCCTTCTTTAGAATGTACTTTAACTTGTAAGTAAGTGCTTGATGAGTGAGTTTGTGTGGTATTTGATGCCATGGCCAACTCTGATTCCTCCCAGAAAGGGGAGTGGCAAGCCAGGTAAGTCCATCATGGACAGCATCTTTGGTATCAAATTAGACTGCTCGATAAATCTCCCTCCCTACAATTGTGACATACCACAGTCCTATAGGAGTGAAACTAGGAGGAGTCAAGAATTGAGTCCTCCTGTCTCTGGTCAAGACTGTGAAGAACCATGGGAATAACACAAGATCATGCTGAGGTTGATCTGGGCTGCTATGACTCCCAAAAGACAGCTGGAGACACCTGTTCAAGAAAAAAGAAGCCACTCTCAGAAAGCTAAGCCTTCTAGTGTTTTTGTAGAATAAATGCATTCCTTGGGCAGGGATTGTTTTTGCAGTTCCACTTTGCCTAATCCTGGCTGTGACCAGAATTTCTTCATGATGTTTGCTTCCTGTAAGACAGGGGTTCTTATCACAAGCCTCCTTATAAGTTAAAATGAATATTTATTTGGAGTTGTAACTGGTGGCTGCAACTGGTCTTCACTGGAGCAGTGAGAGAGAATAATTATCTCCCCCTCACTAGGACTGTGATTTCGGGTCAAAATCTTGGTGACTGAAAGCTATGCCATCAATCCCCCAAGGAGAGGCTCTCAGCCTCTTCCACCTTTATCCCCACTCGCAAGTCTCTGTAATCCCAAGATTCCTAGGGCAGATCTGTGTCTCAGCACCCAGCAGTAGTAGGAATACAGAACCTCCATTTGGACCCCAAGTAATTTTGCTATACAACAAGTCCACAAGTGGTACTGTTCTTAAATGCCCTCAGCTATTCGAGGACTGGGGGGACAGATCACACCACGTGGCAATCATCCACCCAGGGCTCCTCAAACTTTTTTAACGGGGCCAGTTCACTGTCACTCAGACTGTTGGAGGGCTGGACTATAGTTTTAAAAAAAACTATGTACAAATTCCTATGCACACTGCAGGTGTCAGCTGCTAAGCAGGACAGGCAGCGGTGACAAAAAACACCCAGCAGGCCAGATAAATGTCCTCGGTGGGCCGCCTGTGGCCCATGGGCTGTAGTTTGAGGGCCCCGATCCACACTTTACTATTAACAGTTCCCTGAGGAATTCGTTTGGCAATATACCACATTCACAACCCAAACTCCACAGAACTGCACCATTGGACCCTTCTCTTTAATAAATAGCACCATAAGGACGATGAATGTATATTATTACACTGTCACCCCTTGTGCTTTATCCCCTTTACAACACCTCCAGAGCAGTTCCTGAACTCCAACCAGGTGACGTTCTAGTGTGGAATCAAAATGTAACTCAAGTGGATGGGCCAAGCATAGCCAGGCCTCTTGCATACATTTGTGGAAAAATAACATTTGGGACTAAAACCTGCCATCTGGCTGGGCCTTTACATGTAATTGTTATTCTTCCCAGATGTTTGCATATCACTGCTTTGATGGGCATTGAGCAATACACAAAAATTTAAAATCCGGACTTTAGACCCTTATATCCAGTCTATGTGGGCAGACCAGGCCAGTGGGACCCTCACCAATACTTCCAAAGATGTCAAGGCCAAGGAGGGGATAGCAGCAAGCTGGGGACCAATATAGGTAGGGCCTGAGATATAAACACCCCTCCCTACACATGGTTTGCATGTGGATGGATCAGTGCTTCCAGTGGTGGGGATTCACTTGGTTAGCCCAATCTTCAGTCAAGGGAATGTATTCTCTGGGCTGAGGGACTTCCCCCACAAGTTCTGTGTTCGTCTGGGTTGACTAGAGAAACAAATCCAGAGACACTCATATGTATATAGGAAAGAGCTTTATATACAAGAGCAATTGAATATTGAGAAAACAGACCAGCCCAATCAAGATCAAGTTCCTAAGTCTGATATTACCCCATATGTCAATACTAATAGTAGTCCATCAATTCCTCTTTAGATTCCTGAAGCCATGCAATGATGCTGAATGCAGGAAGGTCACAGGCCAGTAGGTGGATAGCTTTGTGGACCCAGTGATGGTGGAAGCATCCGCGCTGGCAGGGGGCTCCATGTGGCTGCTCCAGCTCAAGGTGCTAGCATAGTTCCATGTGTCTTGCCAGCTGCAATGCCTCCCAGGGAGTGAACAGAGAAAGTGTGTGTCTCCTCCTACAAGGAGGAGTAGCAGAGCTCCCAGAATCCTCAGGAGAAGGCCATGCCCACACAGAGCCTCATTGGCTATGACCTGATTGACAGGCTATACTCCACCCCTTCACTCTTAATCCTTTCAAATTGACAAACACTCATATAACTACCACAGGTTCTATTCATATATCCCAAGATTCCAGTCCTTTCTACCTCCACTCATTCCTCTGTTTCATCCCATGCTACATCCCCGAGAAACTACCTTACCTTACCTCCAAGGAGAGGACGAGGAATAGCTATGGAAGGAGTCACAACTGTAATTTCAGCCCCGGGCTTAGCTGGAAGAGTGGCCTACAAGGCAAACATTATCCAAACCACCTCCTGCATGTGGACAAGACCTGCGAGCCATCAAATGTCCGTGGACTCTTGGGCTCATCAGACACTAGACTGACAAACCCCCCCGAGGCTGCCTATTAACCACGGTGGAGTCTGTGCTCTTGCCAATGCCTCAGGTTGCTTTCACAGAGGTCAGCCGGTAGTGTTGAGAGCAAGCAACCTATTTCACCAGGCCAAGTGGTGGAGAGAAAACCAGACAGAGTTCACTGAAGATATCTGGAGAAATAGAAAGAGCTTTCTTCCATCTGTAATGTGGTTCCTCTTCTGGGATGTCTTGATATGATCATATTTTGTTTACAGTTTGGACCATATACCATCTGTTAATTTATTAAAGGAATGTGTTTCCTCTTGCTTTCAAGCCATCTATACCCAGGTTCTTTGAGACCCAGATGGACACACCCTCACAGGGATTGAGTGACTCATTCAAGAGAAATGGATCCATTGTCCAAAAGGACATTTAAAGATGGGTCCTGAAGTATAATGCTGTCTGTGATATTCCTGATTCCAGCAGTATCACCAGAGTAAACAGGTTTCAGTGGAGCTTCCAGGCTAAGAAGCCTACGAAGAAGGAATCAGCTGTCCACTTCAGAGGAATCGGTCACTGCACACCTGTGAACAGCATTGAAAAATTGTCAGACACCCAAGGCCAAATGGATAGAAGCAAAACTTTGTCAGAAACAGTGCTGGAGGACAGAACTTAGGTCAGAAAGCCCTCAGAATATGACCGTCGATGAGCTGCCTGCTCAAAGGAGGGTCAACCAGAATGACATGAATGGAGTAAAGTCTGTGAGAATAAAACCACTGGGGCCTTCGTTTATTGACGGGGCACAACTCAAAATGAGAAGAAACAGCTGTAAAAATCTAATAATTGGAACTTGGAATATAAGCAATCTGAATCTAGGAAAATTGGAAGTCATCAAAGTGAAATGGAACATGAATATGGATTTCCTAGGTGTTAGGGAGCTGCCATGGACTGGTATTGGCCATTTTTAATCAGAAAATCATATGGTTTACTACGCCGGGAATGACATGGTCAAGAGGAATGGTGTTGGGTCCATCACCAAAAAGGGCATTTCAAGATCTATCTTGAAGTACAATGCTGTCTGTGATAGGATTACATCTGTCCCCACTTCAAGGAAATCCAATCAATATGACTATTATTCAAATGTATGCACCAACCAGCAAAGCTAGTGATGAAAAAAATTGAAGAATTCTGCCATAGTTTTAGTCTGAAATTGATCAAACATGCAATCAAGATGTATTGATAATTACTGGCAATTGGAATGCAAATGTTGGAAACACAGGAAGGAACAGCAGTTGTAAAATAAGGTCTTGGCGATAGAAATAAAGCTGGAGATCTCATGACAGACATTGCAAGACCAGTGACTTATTCGTCACAAATCCCTTTTTCAACAACTATCTACATGGACTTCTTCATATAGAATACACAGAAATCAAATTAACTACATCTGTGACAGGATGTGATGGAGAAGCTCTGTATGAGCAGGTAAAACCAGGCCAAGGGATGACTGTGTGTGGTAGTTACATAATCTTGTGTCAACTTGAGGATATTAAGAGTGAAGGGGTGTAGTCTAGCCTGTCAATTAGCCTGATGATGCTTCCTTGTGGGTGTGGCCTTCTTATGAGGATTCTGGGAACTTCCTCTCTTTCTCCTGGGAGGCCGGCCACATTCTCTCTCTGCTTCACCTTCCTGTTGAAGAGCCAGCATTGAGACACTTTCACTGTCATTGGACCCACAAGACTTTTCACCCACCGGCCTATGATCTTCCTGCATTTGGCATCATTTCATCATGTACTGTGTGAGTCTGAAGAGGAATATATGGACTAGTATCAGACATATGGGCTAATATCAGACTTATGAACTTGATCAGGACTGGGCTGGGATGTTTTCTCAATATCCAATTGCTTTTTCCTATAAAACTCTCTTTTATACACATATGAGTACATCTGGATTTATTTCTCTAGTCAATCCGGTCTAACACATTGTGGAACACACACCATCCATTGCTTACATGGGAAGTTCAGGATAAAACTAAAGACTGGAGCAAGTCCACCAGAGTCTAAATAAGATCTTGAGTCTATCTCATCTGAATTTTGAGAACATCTAAAAAACATTGAACACTAATGACAGAAGATCTGATGAGCTGTGGAAGCAAAACAAGAACATTTAGTGACCATTAAAAAGACAGGAAAGAGATAAAAGCTCAAACTGATGTCAGACAAAACTCTGAAACTTGAATTTAACGGAAGAGTAGCTCAATCAAATGGAAGAAACCGTGAAGTAAAGAGCTGGATGGGAAATTTCAAAGGGCAGCTTGAGAAGACAGTCAAATATTATCATGAAATGGACAAACCAAAAAGGAAGAACACGTGCATATCTTAAACTAAAAGAACTAAAGGGAGAAAAAAAATCAAGTCTTGAGTTGCAATACTGAAAGATTCCATGGTAAAAGATGAGGCAGGAAGCATCAAAATAAGATGGAAAGCATATTCAAAATCATTGTACCAAAAAGAACTAGTTAACAATCCACCATTTCAAGAGCAAGAACCAATGGGGCTGAAGGAAGAAGTTCAAGCTGCACTGAAAGCATTAACTGAAAATAAGGCTCCAAAAATGGATGGAACGCTCGTTGAAATGTTTCAACAAGCTGACAAAACACGGAAAACACTTACTGGTCTATGCCAGGAAATTTGGATGACAGCTACTTGGTCAACTCATTGGAAGAGGTACGTATTCGCACTCATTCCAATGGAAGGTGACTGAACAGAATGCTCACATTATAGAACAATATTACTGATATCACATGTAAGTAAAATTATTTTGAAGATCATTCAACAATTGTTGCAGCAGTACATTGATAAGGAGCTACTAGTTCAGGCTGGATTCAGAAGAGATCTTGAAACAAGGGGTATATCATTGGGACATATCAGGGGATATGGCAAATGGATCTTGGCTGAAAGCAGAGAAAACCGAAAAGATGTTTACTTGTGTTTTATTGACTGTGCCAAGGCATTCAACTGTGTGGATCATAACAAACTATGGATAGTCTTGAAATAAATGGGAATTCCAGAACATTTCATTTTGCTTATGGAAAATTTATACATGGATTGAGAGGCAGTTGTGTGACTAGAACAAGGGAATACTGTATGGTTTAAAATCAGGAAAGGTGTGCTTCAGGGTTGTATCCTCTCTCCATGCTGATTCAATCTGTATGCTGAGCAAATAATCAGAGAAGGTGGATCATGAAGAAGGATGTGGCATTAGGATTAGAAAAGGCTCACTAACAACCTGAGATATGCAGATGGCACACACTGGCTTGCTGAAATGAGGAGGACTGGAAGCACTTGCTGGTGAAGATCAAAGGCTACAGTTCTCAGTGTGGATTACAACTCAATGTAAAGAAAACCAAAATCTCCACAACTGGACCTGTAGGTAACAGCGTGACAAATGAAGGAAAAATGTCAGTTATCGGGGATTTTGTCTTGCTTGGACCCACAATCAATACATATGGAAGCAGCAGTCAAGAGATCCAACGACACATTGCATTAGGTAAATTGGCTGCACAAGACCTCTTTCAAGTATTGAAAAGCAAGGATGTTACTTTTTTAAAATTTTTAATTTAAGGATGTTACTTTGAGGACTAAAGTGTTCCTTATCCAAGCCAGGGTGTTTTCAATTCCCTCATACACACTTAATGCAAGTTGTACATTGAATAAGGAAGACCAAAGAAGAATTGATGCATTTGATTTATGGTGCTGGTGAAGAATATTGAAGGTACCATGGACTAGCAGGTGCATAAGCAAATGTGGTGAAGGAAGCTGATGGTGCCCAGCTATCAAAAGATATAGCATCTGGGGTCTTAAAGGCTTGAAGGTAAACAAGCGACCATCTAGCTCAGGTATGGATCAGATATCAGGCATCAAAGAACAAAACATCATATCATTGTGAATGAGGCAGAGTGCAGATTGGGACCCAAGACCCATCTGTAGGCAACTGGACATCCCCTTACAGAAGGGTCTCAGGGAGGAAATGAGCTAGTCAGGGTGCAGTGTAGCAACGATGAAACATACATCTTTCCTCTAGTTCTTTAATGATTACACACACACACACACACACACACACACTATCATGATCCCAATTCTACCTTACAAATCCAGCTATTCACTGGTACAGATAAGAACTGGAAACACATGGAATGCAGAACAGATAATCCCTTCAGGACCAGTGGTGAGAGTGGCGATACCAGGAAGGTGGAGGGAGGATGGGGTGGAAAGGGAGAACTGATTACAAAGATCTACATATAACTTCCTCCCTGGGGGATGGACAACAGAAAAGTGGGTGAAGGGAGATGTCAGAGGATGTAAGACATGACAAAATAATAATAATTTACAAGTTATCAAGGGTTCATGAGGGAGGAGGGAGTGGGAAGGGAGTGGGGAGGAAGGAGCTGATACCAAGGGCTCAAGTAGAAAACAAATGTTTTTAGAATAAGGATGGCTAGAGATGTATAAATGTGCTTGACACAATGGATGGATGGATGGATGGATTGTGATGAGTTGTACAAGCCCCCGATAAAATGATTTTTAATTAATTTAAAAAATTAAAACAAAAAAGGTAAAACAAAATAAAACGTACCACAGACTGCCAAAAGAACCAACAAATGTGTCTTGGATGAAGTCAGAATCCTCCTTAGAGGCAAGGATGGTGAGACTTAGGTTCATATACTCTGGACATGTCAGGGGAGGGCAGTCTCTGGAGAAGGGCATCATGCTTGGTAAAGCCAAGGGACAGCAAAAAGGAGGAAGGCTCTGGCCAAGATGGGCTGACCCAGTGGCTGCAACAATGGTCTCAGAGAACAGTTGTGAGGCTGGCCCAGGACTGAGCAGTGTGTCCCGTTGTTGTTCATAGAGTCGCTGTGGGTTGGAACGCACTGGACGGTGCCTAACAACGCTGCGGCAGAGGCTAGGACAGGATAAGTGGCCAAAGGCTCTAGACACGTGAAGCTGAGAGGCTCTGACGTGGCATTAAGACATGTCTGCTACAAAGGCATAGGATAGATTTTCTTTCAAAACGAGGCTTACTCCCTTTGCATTTATTGATGCAATATGATGGGTGGGTGTAGTCCTCACTCTGGCATCTTGTTTTATGTTATGCTTTCTCTATTGAGTGCCTCCTTTGTTTTGTGGCTCCCTGCTCTCTGGTGCGTGTGTATGTAAGCATGTATCTATATTTTCCTTCCGGCTATTTCCCCACAAGTGAGCATGCGATTTCTCCTGGAACCACCAGGCTTTGTCAGGACAAGATGTGTCAGATATGGTAAGATGTGATCTCATGCATAAAGCCTACGACTCCACACACCAATGCACTCCCTCTTTGTTTCACTGCTAAGCACACGTGCACAGCTTTAGTGAGACAATTCCTGAGAGAGCTTCGATTTGATCAGGGTCATTGAGAGCCAAAAGCTGCATGAAGAATTTCTCATGTCTGAGGACAGGAGGAGTGTTCTGCATACCAGCTCCATGGCCCCCGTGGTCTCAAGCCTGGCTCCTTTCCACTGTCCACATAGCCCAGTGTAAGGGAGGCACTCGCTCTAGGGCATATTTCCAGCTCTAGCTTCACTCCTTTGGGGCACAGCATCAGATGAGTCAGCACAGAGTGTGGCCAAGTATTCCTGGAATTCTTACCACCGTAGCACAGCTGGCAACAAGCTAACCATGTATGGACATGACACAAAAATGCCCTTATATCCCACTAACCCAAATGAAACCTTCTTGTGTCAGCTGCTGCCGGGTTGGTTTTGATGTGTGTCAGAGAAGAACTAAGCTCCATAGGGGGAATAGATGGCCAGGCCTTTCTTCTGAGGGGCTCTAGATGGAGTGAAACCTCCAACCTTTGGCAGTAAAGACCATTAATCATTTGCACCACCCAGGGACTGCATATGACATGTTCCTCTTCTTAATGTCCCTTCACCCAAATCTCACTCTAATGTCACTTGATGTGTTACACAGGGTTCTCTAGAGAAACAAAACCAGATTGCTAGTAATTTTATATATATTTATAAAGATAGATAGATAACACAAGAAATGAACAGTGAAATTATAAAGCAGTACAAATGGCTCAGTGCAACTCACTCCCGTGAGAGAGTTGTGAGACACTGGCAGTCCTTCAAGTCTTGAGGGCCACCAGTTCGTCCTCTGTAGAGAGAGCTGGGCTATATATCCCCAGGCAACAAACAGCAAGGCAGGTCCCCAACTGTCACCAACCGTCAGTCCTCAGCTCCAGAGATGTGCATTCCAATCATGTGGTCTTAAAGGGACCTCAATTTAAAGCGACACAGTCCACCGGCTAATCATCCCACAGGTAGTGTAGCCTGTAAATTGAGACACAGAACAAGCACAGCTGGTCAGATGATCAAAGAGCAAGAGACAATAAAAGCGAGACTCACCAAGCCATTTATCTCTCTGCCTTTCAATTAATCTCACTTGTGTTTATCGGCCAGGCTGGCACAATAAACTAACTATCTCGCTTGACATGAAGCAAAGGAGACCTCTTGGCAAAGAAAAGAGAGTGGTCTCAACTTCAGCAAAACTACTTACCATTGAAAATGTCACAAAGCATACATACTCGTGTGAACACACTGTCAGTTCCCCCATGGCACAGAGGGGTCCAAAGCTTACGTTTTTGTAGCCAAAATTCCATTTGTGCCAACAATAATTTCAAAAACAAAAATAAGTTGCTGTTGTTTTATTATTGGGGGCTCACGCAATGCTTATAACAATCCATACATCCATCCTTTGTGTCAAGCACATTTGTATACCTGTTGCCATCTTCATTCTCAAAACATTTGCTTTCTTAAAAATAAGTCTCAAGGGAAATGTGATGACTCCATATTCAGAACAAGAGGACTCCGTTGTTGAATATGAATGCCGAATGCTACTCTCAGGACATACCTGCATGCTGTGTTTCCAGACAGATGTTACACCTCAGGGCGTTTGGCTTAAAGTTAAATTGTGCCATTGAGCCGATTCCAGTGTAGAGTGGCCCTACAGGACAGAGTGGAACTGCCCCCAGAGGGTTTCCAAGGCTGCCACTTACCAGGAACAGATTGTCCCATCTTCCCTCACAGAGCAGCTGGGGGGTTTGAACCACTGACCTTTCAGTTAGTCATCAAGCGCTTAGTCATGGCTCTGCCAGGTGTCCTACGAGAACATAAACTGCAAAGTTAAATGCAAAAAAAAATCTAACAAAGTTCTATTTTAAATGCTTCCTGGTTCATTTAGATTTCTCTGCCTTGGTGGTGCCTGGTCCACCTAGTGAGCTGACGCAGCAAAGTTGCAGAACCTGCGACCCAGAGGAGATTGGTCTTCCCAAGTGTAGTGCTTTCCAGCATTGGTGGCGAGTTGGTCTGCAAACAAGGTCACCCCTTCAAATCCACCCAGCTCTCTGCAGGAGCGAGATGAGGCTTTCTACTCCTGTAAAGTTACCTTCTCAGAAGCGCATCCTGCGCTATGGAGTCACCGTGGGTCAGAATGAACTCGGTGGCAGTGAGTTTTTGGTTTGTCCTACAGAACTTCCTGCAGTGATGGGCAGCTTCTGAATCTGCATTGTCCAATACGGTAACCACTGGCTGTTTGTTGGTACGTACTGAGCCTTCCAAACGTGGCCAGTAAGACTGAAGGATGGAATTTAAGTCTTCTTTCAGTTTAATTAAACAGTCTTAACTGGCTGCTTAAATTTGGAGCCACGGTGTAGGGGAAGATGACACAGAAGGAAGGTAGGAGGAGGGCAAGATAGCCAGGGAATCAGCCTGGGAGTGTTTGGGGGCAGGAGGGCCCAGGAAGGACTAGCTGTGCCCTGAGGGCTCCTGCAGGACTCTTCTGTTTCCTCCTTCTCTGCCTTTTACTGAGAAGGCAGATAGGTCAGCCAGGGGTTGGGCTAACTTACCCAGGAGGTACAGTAGCTGGGTCTCCCTTGAGAAAGAAAAACCCGAGAACAAATGGTTGCATTCGAAGATGGTGTTGGCAGAGAATAGTGACCACACCAGGAACTGCCAGAAGGACGGACGGATCTGTCTGAAAGAAGCACAGCCAGAGTGCCCCTTGGAAGTGCGGATGGCAAGACTTCGTCTCACGGACTTTGGACATGTTCTCAGGAGAGACCAGACTCTGGAGAAGGACATTGCGCTTGGTAAAGTAGAAGAGAAGCCAAAAAAAAAGAGGAAGATCGTCAGTGAGCTGGATGTACACACAGGGGCTGCAACAGTGGGGCCAAGCCTAGAAATGACGGGCCAATTGTGAGGATGGCACAGGGCCTGGCAGAGCTTCAGTCTGTTGTACATAGCGGTTCTAAGAGCCGGAATTGACCCCAGGGCACTTAACTAACAACAGCATACACATAGAAGAAAATTATATGAATTATATACATATATTACAGACATATAATTTTCATAGATCTCCACATAACAAATATGTACAACATACACTAAAAGATTTAAAAGTTATATTTCATCACTATTGGCATCAAGATGAATAGTATATATCAAAATAATTTCTTTGACCTGAAAGTTCCTTTTTCTTTCTGCTGACATATGCGTATGCATATGTATGTTGTTGGACTTTCGGCGGAACGAAGCACTGCCAGGTTCTGTGCCAGTCTCACAACTGTCATTATGTGTGAGCCCATTGTCGCAGCCAAGGCGTCAACCCATCTCATTGAGGCGCTTCCTCTTTTTTGCTGAGCCTCCACTCTATCGAGCCTGATGTCCTTCTCCAGAGATCGGCCTCTCCTGAACGCGTCTGTATTAGGTTGGGTTTGCAGGAGAAGTAAAACCAGTGATGCTCATTTACATATAAAAGGGAACTTGATATCCAGAAGGCGCCCCAGCCCAGTCCAACTCAAGTCCATGGGTCTGATGCTAGCCAAGCCCTCTGCAGACTCACAGAGCTGCAGCGGTGAAGTGGGAAGCAGGGAGCTCACAGGCCAGTGGGTGCTGAGTCATATGGATCCAAGGTCAGGGGATATGTCACAGGACGCTGACAGTTCTCCAGGTCAGCAGCTCACATGGGGTCACTCTTGGAGGCAGACTCAGTGAAGTCCCAGCCAGGAGGAAGCGAAGAGCCAGAGAGAAGAGAGAGAAGAGCCTCACTCTCTTTCTTACCCCCTCAAAGCAGCAGCATCAGGCTGTGACCTGATTAATAGCTTCAAGTTAACAAAAAATTAAATGGCTACAAATATCCAAAACATGGGAACAAAGTCTCACCATCCCCAATGCTAAGGACATGCTGGTGCTCATCCAACAGAGGTTTGTTTATTCTTCTGGGAGTTCATAGTATCATTCTTCACCAGCGCCAGAGCTCAAAGGCATCAATTCTTCTTTGATCTGCATTATTCATTGTCCAGCTTCCAAAGGCATCCAAGGCAACGGAAAAGAGCATGGCATGGGTCTGACAGGTCGCCAGATTAGGGATCAGGGGGTTGACTCCACCAAACGCCTACCCTAAGCGAAAATTAGCTGGTCATGCCACAATAAAGGGGTGGGAAAGGAATCAGGCTCACATTAGACGTCCGAGGGGACAATTCAAAGCGGACCTTGCTCAGATCCTGGGACATAATACATCACACGCGTAGTCCTGAATATAGCATGCTCCTGAAACGGAGCATGCGCAGACTACACTCACCTACTTAGGTGCAGGCGCAGGTCAACCTTCACAGGTCAACCTCACAGGTGCCCATGAACTTAGCCATCAGGCATGGTAATACCCACAACCACGCCCCCTCAAGGAATGTAGGAGGGGATAGCAGCAGGGCCAGCTGTGTGTCTCTTGGTGGTTCTGCTCTGCTGGCACCACGCTCTGGTTCCACTCGCTGCGTCTGACACTGGTTTCACGTGGGTTTTAGCGCTCTCCGGAAGTGGCCTTCTTCAGTGGGGAAATCTTGCACAACCTCCTCTCAGCTTTGCATGCTTTCCAGAGATAGTGGGTACCCTTTGAGACTGTAATACCTGAAACTCCCCTTTCCCTCCTAAAAGTAACTCGGATTATGAAAGTGCTTCTGCCCCATGAATTCTTTCAGCGTTGAGAAGAGCCAAGGTAAACCAACCCAGAAATCTAACAGGGCAGACGCACCTTAATCTTCAACATGGCATTTTTGCTTTTTCATGCTTTGAGGAGCAGATTTCCCCAATGCAATACGTGATTGGGTTTCCTGACTTTCGCAGACCTCGATTGTGAATCCCAGGAAAATGCAATCCTGGACAACTTCAGTCTCTTCTCCATTTATCATGATGTTGTTTATTGGTCCAGGAAGGAATCTTCTTTTCTTTACAACAACAACCACAACTCCAGTTGGTGCTGACTCATAGCAACCCGACAGGGCAGGGTAGAGCAGTCCCTGTGGGCTTCTGAGACTGTAACTCTGTACAGGAGTAGAAAGCCCCATCTTTCTCCTGCGGAGCGGCTGATGGTTTCAAACTACTGACCTTGCAATTAGCAGACGAACTTGTAACCATTAGGCCACCCAGGGCTCCTTGTTTTCTTTAAATTGAAACATCATTCATATTGAAGGCTGTCCTCTCTGATCTTCATCAAGTCCTTTTTGCTTTCAACAAGATTGTGTCACCTTCAAATCACAGCTTGCTAGTGAGTCTTCCTCCAATCCCGATGCCATAGTCTTCTGCACATGGTCTAGCTTCACATGCTATCTCTTCAGCAAACAGAGTGAGTATGGTGAAATGTACACCCCTGGCATACACCTTTCCTGGTTTTCTTTTTAATTGAACTTTTCAGTGTGAAGTAGGTGAAGGTTTACAGAGCAAATCATCTGTTGTATATTCACTATCTCATCAAACCTCCCAATGTCTTGACCTTTCTTTGGTGAATTGAAATCACACGGTCTCCCCTTGTTCTGGTCCAACAACTGTCCCTGGCTACAGGTTCCACATGAGCACAATAGATGTTCTGGAATGACAGTGCTTTACAATGTTACCCATGTCCCAATGTTCTGATCTACGCAAATGCCTCCACATTGTCAATAAGACACCAAGATCTTTGTCTAACTACAAGGATATTTATTTGGGGGGAGGGGGAGGATGGCTGTTGTCTGGGGCCCACGGAAACCCTGAGGTGAGAGGGGGAGGGCACACAGCGCTCTCACACTGTCTGGCTACCTCCCTTTGAAAGAGCCCTTCGGCCAGAACAAGGTCTCCCTGAATAGCCCCACACACTCCTGGGCTCACTCCCAGGACAGGTTTGAAAAAAGATTCTGCCTTCTCTCTGCCTCAACCTGAGGGCCACTGTGCCAGCACAGGAAGGGATGGGCAGTGGTAAACTCATCCAACCCCCTTTTACAGAAGAAGGAGCGTGGGCGCAGAGAGGTTGAGGAGTCCGTCCAAGCGCACACAGCTGCATCCAATCCTTGCTCAGGTTCCCAGGCTCAGAGTTATTTGTCCCAGAGCTCTGGAGCCCCTTCCTCAGCCACTGTGGGACCACGAGAGGGCACAGGTCGGCATAGCGTCATTCCTGAGGGCTGTCCCCCTCTTCCCCATTCCTGCTCCCCCCAAACCCATCCTCCTACATATCTCCTTTGTGCGTGTGTTGGGACAAGGGCCTCCCTCCCCTCGCAGGGAAGGAGGGAAAGTACCCTGAGCCCGCGGACGCAGGTCCCTAACCCGCGATGGGCGTCGCGCAGGAAGCCCGCTCCCAGCGCGCCGGGCCGGCGGGAATGGGGCTCGGCTCCTTTAAATCCCGCCCGGGCGCGCCCGAGCGGAGCCGCGCCCTTCCCGGACCCGCAGCCCCGGCCCGGCGCGTCTCCGCCACTCTCCGCCCCGCGCCTCTGCTCCCGGGAGCCGGCTCGCGCCTCGGGCCTCCCGGCGCGGCCATGAGCCGCATCTACCAGGACGGCGCCCTCCGGCACAAGGCGGTGCGGAGCGCGCGGCTGCCCGCCGCCTGGGACCCCGGCGCCCACCAGGGGTAGGCCCCGCCGCCGCCTCTGGGAGCCACCCCAACTCCGCCACCCCAACTCCCCAGGCTGCGGGTGGCACGGAGGAAGGGAAGATTGGGGTGCCCAGATTGCCCTCTCGGGCCCGCGCCCCGCAGCCCGAGCTGCACCCCCTGAGACAAAGATGCGCAGGGCCACAGGCCGGCTTGCCCGCGGGCTCGGACCTGTCCCGACCTCTGTCCCTCCTCCAGCGCGGGCCTTTGCACGGGTGCCCACCCCCTCTAGAAAGGACCGCGCCCTTGGGGTGCTGGTGGGAGTTGGCGAGTCCAGGGCAGAGTTGGGTGCAGGAGAGCCCGCCCCGGCGGATATCCAGATCCTAAAAGCAAAGGAGCCCTTCCAGTCAAACTGACACGCCACTCACACCCCTGCCGGGAGCCGATCCCGCGCACAGCGACCTGGGATCACGGAGTAGAACCGCCCCGTGCGTCCCGACGCTGTCAGTCTTCAGGAAGCAGGCTGCCCAGCCTTTTCCTTTGGAACAGCCGGTGGGCCCCTGTTTTCTTTTAGCAGCCAAGTGCCTTAACCATTGTGCCACCAAGACTGCCTGAAACCCAAATGCTACCTCCTGTTTTGTATGTGGTGGTTGTGACAAAATAAGAGTTGTTTTCCAATCGTGATTTCCTCCCCCCACCCCACACACCTTGTCAGCCTCTCTCCCATTTCTGCATTCCCAAAGAGGGAGCCTCCGGTGCTGATTTTATGCAGAATGGAACCAGAAAACCTCGGGTTCAGCTGATCTCACGGGCCACCCTGCCATCTCAGTCTGGTCAGGAAAATCCTAAGTCCCCGCATCCCCGTTTCTCCAGCTCCACCAACCACTTCCGTGTTAGGTTGTTGAGGAGCACTGCTGGCGTAGTATGCTGCTAACCCAAGGTCAGAGTTCAAAACCACCGACTGCTCAGGGGAAAGTTGAGGCTTTCCACTCCTGAAGACATTGACAGTCTGGGAAACCCACAGGGGGCAGTTCTGTCCTGTTCGAGAGGGTCACTAGGGGTCAAACTTGATGGCCCTGAGTCATTAGGTCGTCCCCTATGTGATGTGAATGACAACAGAAATATATGCACGGCTTTAAAGTCAATGAGAAGGGATGATCATAGATAGCCCTTTAGAAACACCCCCCCCCTGCCCAAAATTGTTTTTCGGTTAATAAAAAGGCAACATCCTTTATATGTAGTAAACGTTTTGATAGTTTACAAAAACCCTTCGTGCCCACGGTCTTTGTCACCTGAGGAGCAGTGGGGAGTGCTGAATGTGTTCTCTGCCTATTGTATGTAAGACTGAGTTCTGGGCTCTGCAGGGGGGCCCATTGCTTGGTCTCAACAGCACTGCCCTCTGGTAGTGCCCTCACTTGCACACCCACTCTGGGATAATAAAATCCACCCCTCCCACCGTCCCCCATCCCCCCACCCCCACAGGTCAGGATCTTGCTTCGCGGATCTTGGGCCATCACACTGGAAGGGGGCTATTTTCTGGCAGAGCTGACCCATCCCTTCTCTTCCTCTTGTCTCAGGGGCAACGGGGTCCTGCTGGAGGGAGAGCTGGTGGATGTGTCACGGCACAGCATCTTGGATACCCACGGCAGGAAGGTGCGCTGCTTCTGGGGTGGCAGCTCGGCGCTGGCTTTAGTCCTTCCAGAAGTCGCTCCCTGCTCCAGGCTCTGCCAGTGCCGAGGACTGGGGAGGGATGCAGCTTCTTCACTGAGTGGTGCACGGGGTGTTGGGAGATGTGTCCCAACACCAACACCAACCAAATGTGGCTGAAGATGGGAAGGGATCCATTCAGGCCATGCTGGGCAGTGTGTGGCCAGGAGGAAAGGCCCGGGTCGTAGCTCAGAAAACAGACCAGGCCCTGGACCCAGATAGTGTGATTGGGCTGAGATTGGGAGCCTGAAAGCAGGAAGGGGTGAGGTGGATGCTTCAGGACTCAGCTTGTGGATGCCCTGAGGAGGGCCTGCAGGGGTGACTTATGAAAGGAATGGGGCCAGGAGCCTTGCTGGGCATGGAGTAGAGGAGGGGAGGAAGGCAGGATGGGTGGCTGGCTCTTTGTTCTTAGAGTCTAGGGCCCAGATCCCTTCCCTCTGGCCTGGTACTTCCCACTGCCTCAAAGTAGCAGGCAAGGTCAGAGAGGGCAACCAACGACCTCACCCCTCCTGGGTACCAGCTCTGATCCTGGGCAGTTGTGCGCATGCCAGCCCTTGGGAGTGGGTTATCATAAATGTACCGCTACGTTTGTTGTTTGCAGCTCTATAGAAGCAGGGCGGCTCTTGGCACCGACTCATCTTTTTTCATTGCTGTTTGCGACTGGGCATCTAAGAATGTTGGGCGTTTACAAAGCAGGTCACCTGTGTGGACCTGGATCTCCACTGGGTGCACATTGGTGGCAGGGACTATGGGAGAGGGCTGCTGTTTTCTGGGCTTTTATTTCCACGCTTCATGTGACCTCTCCGTTGTTGACAGTTAGTGACTTCCCATCTCCTTGGAGCCCCTGCCACTGTTGCTCTCTCTCATGTCCAAGGTGACATCTTACACAGCCATCTCTTTGCTGTCGCTCGTTGCTGCGCCAAAGGATCCCTGCCTGTCTGCCAAATAGAATCCCAACCCAGAGCGCCAACTGAACGGCTGCCTCCAGCGGATGCTGCTTGTTCTGAGTGTCCGCGCCACCCCATGGCATGACCCGGATATGTTGACAAGGTGACTCGTTGATAGTAGCACCCTGTCAAGGTGGCCAATGGTGCTACCCAGAGCCTTTCTCTCTACCCCATGAGAACGCCCCCCCTCCCAGCCCCCCACTACTTTGATGCCAAGAAATGCTTTGCTTCGCCCTTCCTGGCCATGCCAATCTGGAGTCCTGAGCCAACCTTCTCAGGAGAGTCCATGTGCACGCCCATGCTGAGGCCGAACTTCTGCTAGGGCTGACTTGTGCCCAGGCAGGCAGGGTGCTCTCCTCAGCCCGCTCCAAACTTGCTTCCTCCAAGTTTCTTGGTGAAGCTAGAGCTAAAAAAGCAATGTCCAGTCAGGTCGAGCTCCTCCCTTGGCCATTCCTGACCTCCCTCATCCATATCCACTCACCTCGGCTAGATCCCCAGGAACGCCAGTCCGTCGTGATGGGCTCTCCGACCTACCCCTTCTGACTGCCCCTCGCTCCAAAGCTCATTCCTGCCCTGTTGCCAACTTGTTTCCTGAGAGACCCTCTGGGGTCTTTGCTGCTCCGAAGGATTCCTTCTTATTTACCAGATAAGCTCCCAATGCCAACTGGGGATCTGCCTCCAACTGATCACGCTTGCCTTCCTAGCCTCGGCTTCCCCAGGTCTTGGCCAAGTGGCTCAAGGCGCTCCACTGTAGGTGGGACTCTAGATTTCTGTGTACCTGTCTTGTGTTTAATATCTATTCTAGTCCCTTACCTCTGCACTTGCAGGTCTCTCTGCTCTCTGAGACTTCACCTTCCTCAGCTCTCCCAGGAAGTGGGCATCTCTTCATCAGTCTGCTGGCATCATGCGTTGGCCTTTTCTTGTTAGACTAGCCGGCAAATAGCAGCTAGGGTTCGCTTCCCGCTTAACACCGTGCTTGCTCCTCCCCAGGATCCCATTGAAGCCTTGCAGCATTCCTAAGGGTAGCCATCACTTCACCCCTGGCTCCCAGAGGATCCTGGAGCTTGGGAGGCTGGGAGTGATTTGTTCCAGGTCATGAATCTGTTGGAAGAGGCAGAGGGGCCACTGGGCCCAAGGTCTTTCTCAGTACCTTTCCCATGACACGTTGGCTGTATCCACTTCTGCTTTATGGTGTTCGGGGTGCTTCATGCTTTGTGCTTGGCTCATGGATTTTTGCATGTACTTTCTATCCTGGTCATGTGCAGGCCTTGTGCCCACCCTACTATGGACCTCTAAACCTCAACTCGCAGCCATCTAGTAGATTCTGACTCATACCAGGCCTGTAGGACAGAGTAAAACTGCCCCCTGTGAGTTTCAGAGAGTGTAACTGCTTCCAGGAGTAGAAAGCCTCCACTTTCTCCTATAGAGTGGCTGGTGATTTCGAACCGCTGACCTTGTGGTCAGCAGCCCAACATGCAACCCACTACACCACCAGGGCTCATTGTGTGCTCTACTGAACACATGAATGAATAAATGAATGAATATTTGAATGGGGGACATCAGCCCAGCTTGAATATTTTTTAGAGCTGAGGTGGGACTTGAGGGTTAAGGTGAGGTTGAGGAGGGCCACGCCCAGAGCCAAGGGGAGTTGTGTGTTGAGGTGAGCACAGTGATGGCAGCCTCCTCATTCTCTCTCTGCCGGACCACAGGAACGCTACTACGTGTTGTATGTCCAGCCCAGCAGCATCCACCGCCGCAAATTTGACCCCAAGGGAAATGAACTTGAACCCAACTTCAGCGCTACAAAGAAGGTGAACACGGGCTTCCTCATGTCATCATACAGTAGGTATCCTTCCACCCTTCTCCCTCAGGGCCCTCCCACAGGGCGTTCTTCCTTGGCCCCTGAACCTCTCAGCCCCTAGATAATATCTTCCCAGGATGGTTAGCCTTGAAGCTACCTTGGGACCAGGGTCCTGTCTAGCTTTCTATTTCCCTTCCATCTTCTCCTACAGGCTACAAGACCACCCATGACCTGGCTCTGGACTCTTAACTGGTTGTGTCCATCTGTTTAGGTCATGCTTCTTAGTGGTTTGATAAACACTAAGTAAACAGTCTCCATTTTGTGATCTGATGTGAGTGGTCAATCCATTGGAAGAGGCATTTATTCCCTTGTGGGAATGGCCTGCATCCAACAGCTGTAGATGTTTTGGCAAAGCCTACCCTTTCTTGATCCTGTATCTGATTTGTCATCCTCTGACCTCCTGGTCTGGGGACTTGAGCCAGCAGCCTTTCATCTGACTTGCCGATTTTGGGATTTGTTAGCTTCCATTTTGAATTATGGCATTGGCAAACATATTGACTATACCATGGACTTCCAGAAGAACAAATCAAATTGTCTTGAAAGAAGTAAAACCAGGATGCTCTGTAGAAGGGACGATGTCTAGACTTTTATCTTGTGTACTTTGGACATGTTATGAGGAGACAATAGCCCCAAGAGGAGAGTATCGTGCTTGGTAAAGTGGTGTCAGTGAAAAAGAAGACCCTCAGTGAGATGAATTAACACAGTGGCAGCAACAATGGGCTCAACCTTAGCAGCTATTGTGAGGCTGGTCCAGGACGGGGCCGCGTTCCGTTCTATGGTACATAAGGTCACTGTGAGTCGGAGCCGGCTCGAGAACACCTAACAATAACAACAACCCCCAAAACCCTGCGAGCCAGCAGCCTGCTGCCTGACCTGCTGCTTTGGGGTTCTTCCGCCCTTGTAACCATGTAAGTCAGGAGAAGCTTCCAGTAAGAGGGGATCCGTAGAGCATCTGGAGACCACTAAAGTTTGTTCCTGCTTCAGCAGATCCTCCCTACCTCTCCCCAAAGCAGTAAGACTCAGGATCTGGAGAGATCCCTGCCTGGCCTCCATGGTTTCAGGAGGAAGGCAGAATTCTGTAGTGAGTTTGGAGACTGACTCGTTGTGTGATCTTAGAGCAGTAACTTAACTTCTCTGAGCACAGGTTTTCTCATCTGTAACATGGGAATCTTAAAGATGGAGTAACCCTCACTGAGATTTACTGGTCAGGAAGATACTGTGCTGACACATGCTTTACAGGCCTCATTTCGTTTACAGCTGCTGTCAGTCCTGTCAAACAGGCACATTTTCTCCCTCCTTTTCAGGCGCAGGGCAATGAAGTAATTTGCTCTAAGCTCAGATTCATGAGTACCCACAGGCCTGCTGTGCAGTCTGTGAGGGGTGACTGAGGCAAGGCATCTAGAGCACTCAGTCACAAAAGACGCTCTGTGGGAGTAGCAGAGGGAGGAGGAGAGTCGGGCATAGGAGGAGGAATGGAAGGGGTAGCTGGCTAACTCCATGAACAACTGCCCCCTTTGCCATGAGACCAGAACTGGAGCGTGCACAGCGACCATTACCGAACAGCTGATTCCTCAAAGACACTACAGGAATCCTGATCTAAACAGGGATTATATGGATCAGAAGTTCAAATTCTCAGGGACTCCAGACTTTCTGGAGCCATGGAGGCTAGATGAACCCCTGAGCCCAGGGCCCTGAGATCATCTTGAAACCTGAAACCAAACATAGGTATCCCCGAAAGTTTTTTAGTGAAGACTGTTTTGAGCAGTCTGATCAGTCAAGATCAATCTAGATCAGTGGTTCTCAACCTTCCTACTGCCATGACCCTTTCATACAGTTCCTCATGTTGAGGTGACCTCCAGCCATATTTTCATTGCTACTTCATAATTATGGAAAAATGTAATTTTGCTACTGTTATAATTGGGATACCCCTGTGAAAGGGTCATTCGACCCCCAGGGGGTCGCGACCCACAAGTTGAGAACTGCTGATCTATAGGGTATTAAATTGACAACAGCTACTCTTGTGGATTAGACAAGAAGCATGGGGGCGGGCAGTGAGTTTATGGTGATGCAGAAGGGACACTTGGGGAAAAGGAGGCCGGGCATGGCGCCACAACTTGAAGAATGTAATCAATGTCACTGAATTGCTGGTTGGGGTTCCAGTTCATACGAGCAATGACTGATGACTGGTGGCAGATAAGTTCTCGTAGTAATATCGTCTTAGTTTCGTGAGGTACCTTCAGCAAAAGGCATACTTCTATGTCAGGAAAAACCATTTTGAGGTCAGGGCTAATATAAGATTTTTAGCAAAACTTAGATGAACATCTTCTAAAATCACCGAAGCTTCGTAACATAGATAGGCTGTCCTACGTAAAACAATAGTTTTTAGAAGCACCAAGAATTTTGAGGAATGCTGGAAAAATTTACGAAATGAACCCCAAGAGGGAAGACAGTCAACCCGGTGAATGAAGAAACAGCGTCCGAAGAGCAGACACTGGTCGAAGACTATAGGATGACCATTGTTAAGGTAGCTCTTGGAGTTGAGCTCTCACTGGCTCGGCGTTTTCAGTGGTAAGTGATCAAGCTTTGGGTTGAACGGTTTCTAAAAGCACTGCATGAAGATGGGCTGGCTCGAAGGGCTGATCTTTCCAACAAAGCTGAAGCTCCTGAGGACGAGCCTTGCCGCTGCCAGTCCAGTCCCGAGCGAGCGGCGTGCGCCAATCGAAACGGTGGCTTCTGAGGGAGCTGCGGGGCCAGTGAAATGAAGGCAGAGAGATCAGCTGAGAAGTTCTAGTGCCGAAATTTTTGGATTCCAAAGAGGTCATATTGGTAGATTTTCTCAGACCTGGTGATTGCGGAACTTATTTTGAGGAGGATTTCAGAAAATTGAAAACCACAGTGGTGAGGAAAAGGCCAAGGAAGTTGGACCAAGGGGTAATTTTACCCATCAGCCGTGCAGCTGCTCCGTCTTTGAGGGTAGCAGAATGGCTTGTGAAAATCTCATTGGGGTGCCTTACCCCATCTACCCATGGCCCTACCCCTGGTCTGGCCCCTTCAGGCGTCCTTTTGTTTCCCAAACTCAAAAGGATATTTCAAAGAAGAATGATTTGAGACCCCAAGAAGGCCAAAGCTGCCATTTTGCCCTGGTGTAAATCAGAGAATGCAGAATGTCTGGGAGATGGAAGCGCCACCTTCCGAAGAGGGTGGACCTAAGTGTGGACGACATACTGAGAAAACGGTAGCTTCGCGATTTGATGTTTCTCTTGAAGAACATTTTCTATGACTTTCTAGCCATGTTTTTTGACTTACCCTCATATTCTCAGGAACAGAAATCAAAAGAAACGTAAAGGGGAAAAAAAGAAGAAAGAAAAGATAAACATAAGCCCTTTGTAAGAACTTCAGGAGTCTTGGTGACATAGTGGATTATGCCTTGGGCTACTTAACCACAAGTCCAGCAGTTCAAACCCACCAGTCACTCCGAAGGAGAAAACTGAGGCTTTCTGCTCTTGTAAGATTCACAGCCCCAGGAAGCCACAGGAGCAGGTCTCCCCTGTCCTGCAGGGTAGCTTTGAGCCAAGCTTAATTCGATGGCAGTGAGTGTGTGTTTTTGTTTCTGTAAGTGAATCGATAATAACCCATCCAATGCTGTCTATCTGCAGAGGTAGAAGCCAAGGGGGACACGGACAGGCTCACCCCCGAGGCGCTGAAGGAGCTGGTCAATAAGCCAGAGCTGCTGGCACTGACGGCGAGCCTCACCCCAGACCAGACCGTGGCCTTCTGGATGCCCGAGGCACAGATGGAAGTGATGGAGCTCGAGCTGGGGGCCGGGTTACGGCTGAAAACGCGGGGAGATGGCCCCTTCCTGGGTGAGCAGTACAGCCTTCCTGCTGACATAACTTCTTGTGTGGGAGTTGAGGACTCCTGGTCCCCTTCCTGAGCCTTTCCTCGGAGCTCATGGCCACTGGCTAGTCCAGTCTCGGTGGGCCCCAAGTCACTTGATATTTATTTTAAAATTCCTGGACACATGCCTTTGGGGTCTTGGCCTGGATGCCCTGGATTCCAGAGTGTTGTCCAAGCCCATGGTTCTTGTGAGCAGCCTTATAGCCTAGTAATCTAGTGCAGTGGTTCTCAACCTGTGGGTCGTGACCCCTTTGGGGTTCAAATGACCCTTTCACAGGGGTTGTCCAATTTATAACAGTAGCAAAATGACAGATATGAAGTAGCAATGAAAATAATTTTCTGGTTAGGGGGGTCCCCACAACATGAACTGTACAAAAGGGTCGCGGCATTAGGAAGGCTGAGAACCACTCAGAGACTCCCTCACCACACCCTGGCTGAGACAGTACAGAGGACAAAGGCTGAATCGAGTCCCACAGGACCCCCCACCCCAGACGAAGCCCTCCCCTTCCCCGCAGTGTTTCCCACGCAAGGCAGAAGGCCATTCAGCTTCTCTTCTTCTTTCAGAGTCATTAGCCAAACTGGAGGCAGGAACCGTGACCAGATGTAATTTTGCTGGGGATGGAAAGACAGGCACTTCCTGGACAGACAACATCATGGCCCAGAAGTCTTCAGAAGGGGCCACTGCGGAGGCCCGCGAGCAGGGAGACGGCGCAGAGGACGAGGAGTGGGTAGGTCCGGGAGACGGCTGTGGACCTGGCCTTGGAGTGCTCCTCTCTTCGGGTAGTGTTGTGGGACGAGGGGAGGACAGCAGCTCGTTTATCGGTCGTGATAAGCTCCTCATGGAATTCTGAGGGGTGAGCCCAAGCCTGACAGCCACGGTGAGGGGGACCTGGACGGGCAGTGTCCCCGTTCCGCTGCTTGTGGCGTTGCTGAGTCACAATGGACTCCAGGGCACCCTACATCCACGCACCAGAAACATTCCTACAAGGTTCCGGGGGCACACCCTCCGTCTCAGTATCTGGTGCTGCCCGAACAGAAGCCCCATCCGCGAATGGCTTCAAGAGCAGATGTGAATGTGCTCCCCTTTGGAGGCTCTGCATCCAAACCGGGCCTGGCAGGTAGACCCTTCTGTGAATCTCTTAGTGCGCAGCGTCCATTGACTGCTGTCCGTGTCCCTTGGCATGTCTTTGCATGAGTGCCGCTGTGGCTACTTTCGTAACTCAGAAGTGATTGGGTTTAGGATCCACCCTACGTTGGATTTTCTCATTAACATAAGAACAGGAAAGGCAGGTTGCAGCCCCAAAAATAGATGTCGCAGGGGAGACAGTTTGACCTGGAACCTTTCCGAGCTGGGTCTGTCTGCATGTATGCCCCAAAGATGTAAGGAAACCAGGAGGATTGGAAGAAAGGGGTACTGAGGAGAGCCTGCAAAGGCCAGTAAATCTCTCAAGCATTTCCACTGCAAGTGATTGCATTAGCCGGGCCGGGTCAGGCCGGGCCGTGGTGCAGGCGCATGAGTGATTGGCTTCTTGTTTGAAGTAGCTGGGAAGTGACTGGGTTGCTCCTCACTAGTTTTTCCCCCTGGGTCAGCCTCCTGGTTTAGCATCAGGCTGCAGGCTCTTCACAGTTGGGTTGTTTTCCTAAACTGTATTTCACTCAAAGATTTGAATCGCTATCAAAGGCCCCAATTTGAACAGTAAAAACAAAAATGTTTCCCAACAGGAAAATGAGCCATTTATCTAGGTGATAAAGATGCTTTTTATCTATCTATCTATCTATTTATTTATTTGGGGGTGACAGAGAAAGCAAGGCCAGATAGAATCGAGAGTCTGGATTCTCTTTTGTCTTGGGACGGGGGATCTGGACTGCAAAATCACTGAGAGCTGCCGGCCTGGCTCCAGGGCGAGCCTAAGGAAGAGAAGCTGTTTACCCAAAGACTCACTAACATGCTTTTACTAAGAGCTCTCTCTTTGTGTCTCTGCCCCCTTGGGTTTCCCCAGGATGCCTGAAGTTCATGGAGGACAGCAGGCCTCCAGGGCCCCACCAGAACCTGCTGTGGCGCTGTTGAGAGGTTCTTCCACCCACTTCCACTCTGGAGCTGAAGACAAAGAGCAATCCACCTGAATCAGCCTTACCTGATCCTTCCTACCCCCATCTTGGAACACCCTTTGGATAAGCTCCTCTCGTGGGGGTGGGGGCATACAGTGGCTCAGGGAAGGACCCTCCCTGGGTGAGAATCTAGTCTTCTTAGACCTTTTCCATCCTGGCCCATGATCTGGAACTTATTTTGAGAGACAGGTGGTAGACAAGTCTGGGGCAGTCTGAGATGAACTGGCTTGGTCTTGGTGCAGAGTTGGGGAGCATCCATTGGTCAGAATGGAGGGGGAAGTTTCCAGGGGGCACTTTTCTCTGTGCCTGCGATTCTTCCTGCTTTCTTTCCACACACCCACACCGTCCCAAGCCCCACACTCTGCATTGCAGCCTCTGCTCTCCTGCTCCCAGCCTCCTTGTCCCTGTCCCTGCTTCCATCCACTGATCCTGTGCCCCCTCTGAGTTTCCTGTCTGCTGCTTCCTTCCTGGGCTGGTTCTTGGTGAATGCTGTTCTCTGCGAGGCCAACAGTGTGCACTCTCACTCCCCATCTCTCAGACTCACTCTGCCAGGCTGCGTTTTTGAAAACACTTCTGTTGTTGTTTTGTACCTTGGGAACTTTTTAATAAACAAGTAAATTTTCAGAAAAGAATTCTTCCAGCGTGCTGAGTTCTTGTCACGTAAACAGTGTTCCAGCTGAGTAGCGTCCCGATTGGAAGGACTCCCATTTCTCGTTGTTCTTGAACTTTGCCTTGCTGGCTAGTGTACCCAAATGCAGATCCGAGGAGCGAGAGGGAGTTAAGTGTACATGTCCTAAGGAGGAGTAAGGACTGGGGGGCACGTAGATGGACCTTGCTTGACTTGAGGAAAGACAGGGGGTGGCGGTGAGCTCACAACGATGGTGAATTAAGATGACAAGGAGTCGGGGTTCCCTAGTGGGTTATGCTTTGGGCTGCTAACTCCAAGGTCAGTAGTGACAAAACTGCTCCTCAGGAGAAAGATGAAGGCTTTCTACTCCCGTACAGCGTTACAGCCTGGAAGCTCCACCCTGCCCCATAGGTCACTGTGCGTCGGACTGGGCTGGGTAATGGTGAGTGCTTGATGTGAGGATCCATAGTCTCGGACGTTGGAATCAAATTGATAGCAGTGGTTGGGTTGGACTTGGTTAATATATCAAGAAGGAGCCCTAGTGGCACTGCCGGCTGCTAACAGCAAAGTCAGTGGTTCAAACCCACCAGCCGCTCCAAGGGAGAACGATAAGACTGTCTGCTCCCATAGGGATTCAGTTTCGGAAGCTCAATGTGTCAAGGAGTCCCTGTGTGGCACAAACAGATCACACACTTGGCTGCTAACTGAAAGGTTGAACATTCAAGTCTACTGCAAGGCTACTTGGAAGACTGGCCTGGAAATTTACTTCTGAAGAATTAGTCATTGAAAACCTTATGGAACGTAGTCTGAATTGACACACCTGTGATTTCCTTGAATCAGCATCAATTAGATTCCACCTGGGCGACCATGCCAGATGCTTTCTGTGATAATAGCTCCAGCCGCCCTCTGTGAGTGCCCCCGTGTGCTGGCACTGTGCTGGGAACTGGCACGATCTTATTTGTAATTTCCACAGCAATTCCAGGAGTACCTATGATTATTAGCTCAATTTTTCTCATATGAAACTGAAGCTCAGCAGCTTCATAACCAATATGAAGGGCTTCAAAAAAGCTGGGGGGGGAAATGGAATGGAAAGCGAATACACTTTTCCCACAAACTTTCTGAAGGCCCTGCATATGTAGGAGAGGACTTCAAACCCAGGCCATTTGGCGGCAATGCCAATATTAATGATCACACCTTTCGGCTTCTGTGTGTATATTACAGAGGAAGAACGAGGCTTCAGAGAGATTGAGCAGCCGAGCCAAAGTCACTCAGCTACTAAGCAACAGAGCCAGAACTCAAATCTAGAGTTGTGTGAATGTGGCGGTTACATAATCTGTCAACTTGCTAAGGGGTGGAGTTCAGCCTGTGCGATGGAGATAAATAGCTCACTGGAGGCAGGAGAAACTCACTCTCTGTATTCCTGATGACAAGACACATGGAGTTAGGCTAGAGCCCTGGAGCTGGAGGAGGCACGTGGAGACCCCTGCTAGTGCTGAGATGCTTCCACCGCCACTGGATCCATAAGACTTGCCACCCACTGGCCTATGAGTCCTGCATTAGGCATCATTGGTTGTGTTTTGTGAATCTGAAGAGGAATTTATAGATTGGTATTGGACATATGGGCTAATATTGGACTTATGGACTTGATTTGGACTGGGCTGGGATGTTTTCTTAATGTGCGATTGCTCTTTGATATAAAGCTCTCTCTTACACACAAATGAGTGTCTATGAATTTGTTTCTTTAGTCTACCTGGACTAACACAGTGAGGCAAGACTTCTGCTCCTTCCCTGTGCTCTCCTACTGAAGAGTGGAGGGCACAGAGTTCTATGAAACAGGGTTGTCATCCCAGACTGCAGGGGGCTTGCTCAGAACCTTGACAGCTAATCTTTCCCAGCGGGCCCACCTCTGTTGTTATCAATAGGTGAATAATTAATATTGTATGTCCAGGGTTCACTGTCATAGTTCAAACATTTGTTTGTCCTCCAACCTATTTATGACTCGGCTCAACTTAATGGCCATGAGGCTTAGGATTCATACGTTAGCTGGCCGCCTGGAAGTCAAGAGATCAAAATGATGCATTCTTCTGCGTAACTTTGCTCCCCCGAGACATCTTTAGAGTGTTGAAAAGCAAAAATGTTACTTCGAGGACTAAGGTGCGCCTGACCCAAGCCGTGGCATTTCTAAATGCTTCATGGGCATGTGAGAGTTGGACACTGAATAAGGAAGATCGAAAAATAATCTACATGTTTGAATTGTGCTGGAAAGGAATACCGAAGATACCGCAGTCTATCAAAAGGACAAACGTGTCTGTCTTGGAAGAAGTACGGCCAGAGTGCTCCTTAGAGGCGAGGATGGCGAAACTTTGCCGTGCATCCTTTGGACATGTTGTCAGAAGAGACAAGTCCCTGGAGACGGACACGATGCTTGGCGAAGTGGAGGGGCAGCGAAAGCGAGCAAGGCCTTCCAGGAGTCGGACTGACACGGTGGCTACCACAATGGGCTCAAGCATGGGAAGAAGGCTGAGGATGACAGAGGACAGGGCAGTGCGTCATTCTGGTAGGGACAGGGTCAGCACAGGTCGGGCCTCGGGGACAACTTGAAGTCATAGGTCATTGAGAAGTAAGTCTCTCCTCTCTTTGCCTCGCAGTCTCTCACCTCAATGGTTGTCGTAGCCACCTCACTGGTGTCTTAGAGCTGCCCCGAGGCTGGGACCTTGATTGTGGGAGTGGTCAGGGAGAGGGTTGAGTGAGAGGAGGACTGGGAAGCCTGAGCAGAGGCACTAGTGGGGGCATCCTGTTGCTCAAAGCACTGTGGCCAAAGGGTATGGCAAGTTCTGTGGGCAGGTGACCATCCCACCTACCGAGGACTAGCCTTGGGAGTCTGTGGCAACACCGCACGCGACCGAGAAGAAACAGCGACTGTGGCAGGAGCGTGGAGAATGAATAGAGTTGGATGTGTTGGAGGTGGGCAGGGCACCTTAAGCATGTTCAAGATTGGGCCTTAACAAATGATCCCATAGAGCAGAGGCGGGGAATGTCAGGCCCACGGGCCAGATAAAGCCCATCACGCTTCACCAAAAGAAAGCAACTCCAGCCATCACATTAGGGATGAGCTCATACAATGTTTGACTAGTGTGGCTTGCAAACCAGGTTATGAATATCCAACTGGCCCTTGACAGACAAAGGTTTGCCATCCTTACTGTAGAGGGTGGTATGTTTCACGTGACTGCAGGGAACCTGGCGAGGGCTCCAGTGGTTGGTTCTACAGCAGTGGCAGTAGAGGTGGGAAGAAGAAATGATTTGAATCAACAGGACTTGGGGAGCAAGATGCCCAGATTCTGGGTGAATGGAGGTACTGGAGGGTGGGGGTGGGGAAAGCCATAGTTCCTGTAATTCTAGGAAGTATTGGGAGTCGAAACCAGCACTCCCTGGGAAGGGAAAGCTTGGGGGTAAGAAGTAGGGTTCTAGGCTTAGCAGGTATGGCCACTGAGGCAGAGCCCTATCCTGGCACTAGGAAGTGGGGAGCTGCTATGGCTCAGGCTGTGTGGGTGTCCAGGAAACTTTCTGACTCTGGTAGAAGAGCCAGTGCTACCAAACTCAGCCTCAGGCTCCCACGAAGATGGTGAGGTCATGACCTTTGACTTCTCACCTTGTTTAGCACTGGCTCAGGTATCAGGCAGGCCCAGCTAATGGGTGGAGCATTATTAGATGCACATCTCGGTCAGGGAAACAGGCAGGGGATAAAATCCTGTTCCAGGGCACCCCAGATGACGGATTCAACTGTGCTCCCCCTTACCCTCACCCCCGCCCCAGATGGATGTTAAAAATCCCAACTCTGGTTGTAGGAGACAAAAGAGAACATACACACCCAGATCTCAAATATTTACAGATAACCTTTGTTTAGCATTGAAGAGGACAAAGACAAAGCCCCGCCCATCACCTGGACGAAGGAGGCCATCAGCATGAGGTCATAATGGAATTGGCATCTTGAATAGCACATAGGAGTTGTTTGGGGCACAAGAGACCCACCAATTTCAAATACAATTTAAGAAGAGCATTTAAGTCTTAAAGAGGACAAAGGCACATCATCCAGATGAGGGAGCCCTTAGTACAAGATCGTAATGGCATTCGAGGGTTTGCTGAGATAATGAGCTATAAAAAGGACATCAGAGGCCAAAGGAAATGGTCTGACAGGCATTCTGTTGACAGATCAATGCCTCCTAATTGGGGTAACAGACACGAGCCTGAGACGGTTGGGGCACATTCAATAAGTTGGGAAGATTAGACTAGGGCCTTCCTACCAAGGCAGTTGGGGCATGACAGACAGAAACCCCCAGCAAGGTCATCTTGAAGGACAAACCTAGGCAGGACCCTAAGGGAGGGTAGCCCTCCCTGGCTGGCTGGAGAGGGTGTGGAAGTAGGCTATGTTCTAATGAACCCTGCCTGCGGGCAAGACCATCATGGTTAATGGTCAAAAGGAATTCAACGGGAGCTTAATTCCTGTGGGGACTCTGTAAATGGATTTGGGGCCTTCACTGTCATCCAGAACCTCGAGCAAAAGGGTTGCTTGAATTCAAGCTCTAAGACGGAGGGCAAAGGAAACTGTCACAAAAGCTCAATTGGTGGCTGATCAGTGCATCACCATTGCGGCTGGGACTTTAGAAGCAGGACTGGGTCCATGATTGGGACACTTACATTATGTCAGACAGAAGAGCTTACAAAGATTGGCTTAGGGCCCACAGATCAAGGCAGTCAGGATGTTACTCATGGCCATACTACCTTAGTACCCCAAAGTTCCAACAAGGACAAGACTCCCCAAACTCACTGCCGTTGAGTGGGCTCTGACTCATAGTGTTCCTATAGGACAGGGTAGACCTGCCCCAGTGGGTTCAAACTGCTGATCTTGGGGTTAGCAGCCCAAAGCATGACCATTATACCACCAGAGTTCCTTATCCATCAAGGACACACCCAGGCAGTTCCCTAAAAACTAGACCCGACCCTCCTAGGACTGGTTAGGGGAGTGGCTGGAATCTGCCTTCTAGTGTACTCTGCCTGAGGGCAAGGCTGTTCCCATTGCCAGGAAACCATCAGAAGAAATTCAGTGGACATTTAATCCATGTGGAGATTCAAAATGAATTTGGGACGATCCCTCTCTGTGGACTCAGTGCTCAGAATTTAAACTGGAACACCGCTTTGCCATGAGCACACCACAGTTCCATTTGGCTACCAGTTCTCTCTGAATGAGACAGGATGGGTCTCGAATGTGGTTTAACCTCTCTTGAGATATAATGCAGATTAAAGGAGCAGAGATTGGTGGGAGTAGATACCCTAGAAGCAGAAGCTTGTTGACTAGGATGTTCCTCCAGAATCAAAACCGAAAAACCAAACACCCTGCCATTCAGTCAATCCTGATTCCTAGCCAACAGAGTCCTGCCCCGCCCCACCCCACCCCCTGTGGGTTTCTGAGGAAGTGAGATGTCAGAAGTGACAGCCTCATCTTTTTCTCAAGGAGTGCCTGGTAGATGCTAACTGCTGACTTTGCTTTTTTTAACATTATTATTATTATTCACAAACATATTTTTGTTTTATTGTTTATTATTTTTGTTTAATTTTTAAAATGTTTTATTAGGGGCTCATACAACTCTTATCACAACCCATACATATATCAATTGTGTAAAGCATATCTGTACATTCATTGCCCTCATTATTTTCAAGCCCTTGGCATCAGGTCCTCTTTTTTTTCCCCTCTTTCCCCGCTACCCCCTCCCTAATGAGCCATTGATAATTTATAAATTATTATTTTGTCATATCTTGCCCTGTCCGACGTCTCCCTTCACCCCCTTTTCTGTTGTCTGTCCCCCAGTGAGGAGGTCACATGTAAATTCTTGTAATCGGTTCCCTCTTTCCAACCCCTTTCCCTCTACCCTCCCAGTATTGCCACTCACACCCCTGGTCCTGAAGGTATCATCCGCCCTGGATTCCCTGTGCCTCCAGCTCCTATCTGCACCAGTGTACAATCTGTGCTCTCTCCAGACTTGCAAGGTATAATACGGATCATGGTAGTGGGGCGGAGGGTGGGTGGGGGAGAAGCATTTAGGAACTAGAGGAAAGCTATATTCTTCATCAGTGCTGCATCACACCCTGACTGACTCATCTCCTCCCCTAGCCCCCTCTGCGAGGGGATCTCCAGTGGCCGACAAATGGGCTTTGGTTCTCCACTCTGCACTTCCCCCTTCATTCACTATGGTAAGATTTTTTTCACAAACATAACTTTAATAACACATACATTTACACTGCATGCATGGGTAAATAAGGGGTTGAAATATTCTATTTCAGTACATTTAAATTGTTTCCAATCTTTTGCTTTTGTAAAAGGAACTGGGTCTCAAAATGTCATTCAACTAATATTTGGGATGTAAAACACAAACAAACCCTGAAACCCTGGCCTCTCAAGGCCCATTCACTGGTTAGCTTGAGGGTGATGGGGAAGGCAAATTCAGTCCTAGCCAACAATCCTTCAGTCTCTTAAAGAAAAATGGACCGCCTTCCAAGTACTGTCCAAGATGGTCTCTGAGGAATAAAAAGGGAAGGAATGTGATTTCTGAAACCCCATGGACAGGGGTCGGGGGATACTCTGGGTCTTCCATGGCGTGTTTTCACAGGCTGATTTCAGGGTGATGTCTCACAGTGCCCGTCCCTTTCAACTTCACTGTTCTTTCTCAGCTTCGCTTGGATCCCTTCCACCACAAGGGGGCGCTGCAAAAAGATCAGGAAACCTAACCACAGCACCTCCCTCCAAGAACCCCCGCTGTGCTAAATGAGGTGACAAAGTCTCCTATCCCTTGCACGGTTTAAAATCAGGACAGGTGTGTGTCAGGGTTATAGCCTCTCACCTTACGAATTCAATCTGCACGCCGAGCAAATCGAGAAGCCGGATTACGTGAAGAAGCATGCTGCATGAGGATGGGAGGCAGGCTTATGAACAACCTGCGACATGCAGGTGACACAGCCTTGCTCTGAAAGTGAGGAAGACGTGAACCACTTGATGATGAAGATCGAGGATCACAGCCTTCAGCATGGGGGACATCTCAATGTCAAGAAGATCCAAATCCTCACAATTGGACCAATAGGTAGCATCAGAATAAATGGAGAAAAGGTTGAAGTCGTCAAAGATGTTGTCTTGCTTGGACTCGTAATCAATGCTTTAAAAAACAGCAGTCAGGAGATCAAAAGGTATGTTGCATTGGGGAAATCTGCTACTCTTTAGAGTATTGAAAAACAAGCATGGTACTTTAAGGACAAGGGATGCCCAACCCAAACCATGGTATTTTCAGTGGCTTCCTCTGCATGTGAACGTTTGACACTGAAGAAGGAAGACTGAAGAAGAATCTGTGCACATGCACTATGGTGCTGGCGAAGCACAGTGAACTACCAGGGAACGCCCAAAGGACAAACGGGTCTGTTTGGGAAGAAGGACAGCCAGAGAGCTCCTGAGAGACGAGGAGGGTGAGACTTTGTCTGAGACGCTTTGGACATGTCATCAGGAGAGACCAGTGCTGGAGAAGGACATCATGCTTGGTCAAATGGAGGAGCAACAAAGAAGAAGATGGCTCTCGACAAGATGGACTGACACCGTGGCCGCAACAATGAGCTCAGAAAATCGGGAGGACGCACAGGACCAGGCAGCGTTTGGTTCTGTTGTTTTAGGAGCCTTATGGGTGAGAACTGGCTTGATAGCACCTAACAAAAACGAGCCTCCCGTTGTCACAAGACTGTTTTTAAGGCAGTCCCCTCAGGGGCCGCAGGCAAGGGACAAGGGCAAAGCGCCTCCATCCTGGCAGTCACTGATTTCTGTAGCTCTCATCACAAGCTGCCCGACTTCTTCTCCTCCTTCTCCTCCATTGCTTTCATCCTCCCACTTCCACAGGGCTTGCCACGGGCAGGCTCCTACCCGGCTCATTACCTACGATATTTTCCCTCTTGTGCCAACAGGCCTCATATGCTGCCTTTTGAAACAAGACCTGCCATCGGGCCCAAGCTGATCCATAGTGCCTCTCTAATTCCTTGCCTGGAACTCTTTACGGGAGCACGGAGGCTCATGGTTCTGCCTCTGAGCTGGTGGGGGCTTCCGCATGCGGACCTTGCGGTCAGCAGCCCAACTGGTGAGCATGCCACCACCAGGACTCATCGCCAGAACAGGGGGCTGTCTCTCCCCTTAGGGGAGACCAAGACAGAAGCCTGTGGGCTTCAATGTTGATGTGCTAAAGGAGGAGGCAGGAGGCCTAAGATTTGTTTAGAGTTTCAAGAGATGGCCAAACGCAGATATCATTTAAAGAGGATGTTTATTCAGCCTTACACAGGACAAACAAGACAAAAAACACATTGTGTAGATGAGGGAGACCATTAGCATGATGTCCTAATGGTGTCCTAGGACTTAGTCACTAATGGGACCGGGACTGGAACAAGTACATTGTGTTGGATGAGCTTACAAGCTTGGTCCAAGGCCTGCCTACCAAGGTGGTCAGGGTCTGATGAACATGGGACCCTGGAGAAAGTGGTCTCCTCAAGAACGCACACAGGTGAGCCCCTGGGGAGACTGCTGCTCACTGGGCTGGCAGGAGAGGGGTGGAGGGAACCCAATTTCCAATGCACGTTGCCCGAGGGCAAGACTATGCACCTGGTCAGGGGTCAGAAACGCTTCGGCAGAGGGTTAGTGCATTTCAGCGGTGTGCACTTGGGCTTGGGCTTTCACTGTCAGCTAAGTGAAGGCTACCCGTTGGTTTGGACTCAGCATGACCCTCTGCACAACATGGTGACCCCGCCACACACACACACACACACACACACACACACACACGGCCTGTGCCATCCTCACAATTGTCGCCATGTCTGAGCCCGTCCTTTCAGCCACTGTGTTCAAGCCATCTTGTTGAGGATCTTCTTTCTTTACTGTCCCTTAACTTTCCCGAGCATGACGTCCTTTTCCAGGGACTGGCCTCTCCTGGGAATGTTAGGTTTGGGGGGAGGGGGGGTATACCTCGGTTCTTGGTTCACTACGCTGATAGAATGCACGCGGCAGAAGCAGGTTTTGTAATCCAAGCGATTTCTATGAGGAAAGGGGAAGTTTCAGGTATTCACAGGAAATCCCAAAAGAGCGCCCTGAGACAGAGGCCTGAGAGGGAGCTCGGGTGCCAGGTCGCAGGTGGCACACACGTGCCTCCACCCCGGCTGGCAAGAGAAGGGTCAAAGAGGAGTCAAGAGGCTCAGCCTCCCCGTGTCAGACTCTCACCTTCTCGGCTGGGGTTGAAGACATTGGCCGACCTCACTGGCTGAGTTTAAGCACACCTAGGTGTGGTCATGCATTTGGACCTACTCTGTGCACCCAGGTGGGCCTCCCACCTGGGCCCAGGGGCCATGGGTCTGAGCATGCTCAATTTGGATCTTAGCATAGGGTCGAATGGGTGCCTGATTTCTTTCCAACCCCTTTGCCGTGACCCTACGCAGGCATCTGGGGAGACACCCCTTGAGTCCCTATTCGGGCCTCCTAACGATAACCCGTCCAAAGTACCGCTGCCATGGAGGAGATGCCGACTTACGGTGAGCGACCCTGAGCAACACGGTAGCTAGGCTTCTGCAGACGGCAAGCAGATTTAAGCTGTTAAAACGGATGTAAAGAAAAGCATTCAGAAGAGTTTTTCTAAAGACAGGGACCCGTGGGCAGCCCAGACCCCAGGTTGGGTGTGAGAACCCACCCAGGGGGATGGAGAAAGAGAGGCCTGACCATCTGATTGCCAAAGGTCACAACCTTGGAAACCCTCTGGGGTGTAGCTCTACTTCCCCACAGATGGAGTTGCTGTGGGTGGCAATGATTCCACGGCAACTGCCTCCTCGTTTCTTTCTTTCCTCTTTTATAAAAACTGCCCTTTTCTGACTCGAATGAAGGTTTACAGGGATCAGTTTTCCGTTCAACAATTCATACCCAGTTCATTCATGCCATTGATTGTAATCCTCACAATATGGCATCATTTATGCCACTTCCTCCCTGTTTCCTGTTTCCATTCTCTCTTTTCTAACTCTGACCTTTGCCCTTGGGGAAATGCTGCTCTTTTGATCTCAGATGCCTGATGGTTCTAAGGTGAATGTACCTCCTGTTATTGTAGTTCCTTATCTTACGACAAATATCCATCTCACAAAGCTAATGTTTTTACTTAAAAAAAACTATTTTGAATGTCCAAATTGTGTATAAAATTCCTTTTTTCTTCCTTATTTTTATGATTATGCAGGTCACAGAAACTAACATCATCAGTTGTAAGATTCAGCTTAATGGTAACAAGTTAGGTTGAGATCTGCAAGGTCAGCAGTTCAAAACCACCAGCCTCTACAAGGGAAAAGGCTGGGGTTTTCTACTCCCATATAGAGGTACAGTCCCTTGACCCTGCTTGATGCTCACCCTCATGAAGAGATCACTGAAGAGATGGGTGCTGTAAGAAAGTGAGGTGAAGAGAGCAGATGGTGCCTGGCTATCAGAAAAAAACAGTATCTGGGGTCTTAAAGGTTTGTTTTCACACAAGCAGTCATCTAAGTGAGGTGTCAATTAAGTCCACATGGAAGAAGCATACCAGTCTGTGTGATCCAAGTATTGTAAATAATATAATCCAAATATAAAGGAGGGAACGGCATCAGAGCTTAAATTGTAAACACCTGGTTTGCTGAAGGCTAGGGCTGACAGTGGAAGCCCAAAATCCATTTACAGGGTGGCCACCTTCTGGTCATAACGGAGGCACATGAGTAGCTGTTATCAGACAGAGCGCCTTGTGAAGTCTATTAGGGCAGACATAGTTAGATCAAAATGGAATATCTTATCATTGGATCTCCATGGTTTAAAGATGTTTCAGTTAAAAAAGGAAAGGAGAAAGACATGTGGATTAAGGCCCTGGTGAATCCCCTTGGAACGTGGACCAGAGATGCAAGTGGCTTTGCTGTCCCGCAGGGCGTGTTGGACAGTGGATTGTTGAAGATGCAGTTAGGATACCATCTTACCCCCTGTCATCTGATCTCCCTTACAATCCATTTAAACTTGTTCTAGTTTCTAATCGTTTCTGCTTTCTTTTCTATTGAGGCTTGTTATACTTTGTTAGTGGTGTTAGTTCTTTTAAACAACATTTTTCTGCACATGAGATCCAGGATAGGTAAATCGATAGAGAGAGTGGCTGGAGAAACGACTCCATGGGGGTATGGCAGGTCAAGTTGGGGGGGAATGAGAACAAGGATGAAGAAAATGTTCTAAAATGGATTGTGGTGATGATTGTACAAATCTTTTGGATGCGATCGAACTATTGCATTGTATGATATGTGAATTATATGCCAATAAAACTGTTAAAAATAAAATCCAAACTTAAAAAAAGAGAGACACAGTGTTAGAAACTCACGGGGGGCAGTTCTGCCCTATTCTACAGACAGTGAGAGTGAAAACAAAAGCCACGTAGCCAATTAAATAATGAACAAAGGTTTGCTGTCATTTAGAAGTTTGGGGTGGGGGGTTGGGGCTGGATGGACAGGCACCTCCCCCTACCCATCCCTCCTGTGTGTGGTTGGAAAACTTTGTTTTTTGGGTTTGTTTTTTTTTTTCGGAATAAAAAAAGATTCTACTAAAAAAAAAAAAGAAAAGAAGTTTGGTTCATGTTTATCAAAAGAATTCTTGAAAGAGCTCTTTGTATATTTATCTATCTAGCTTACATTTTCACTATATATCATTCTTGTGAAATGTGAAAAGGAAAATGCATATAAAATAAATTGGAAAGTATTCCCCAAATGGCTTTACACAGGGAGACTAATTCTTCTGAATCCCTGTTCTTTTTTGTTTTTAAATGTATCTTATTTATTGTGAATTAGGCAGGACGTTTGAATTTCAGACCATCTACATTCGACAGTTCAAAGTATTGATCAACACCCACCCTGAATTCAATCTCACCACCACCCTGCCCCCTGCCCCCCACGCCCCCCATTTTTCTTCTCTCTTTTGTGGACCTCTATCCTCCCGGTCATCCAAGTGGTGCTTGTCAAATGTCTGGCCCATTGATTCATCTTCCTGTCCTGCCCTCCCTCTGTTGGGAGCCTCCAAAGTCGGTGCCCTTTGTCTTGGTCCTAGCCTATCCTCGCAGCAGCGGTCTCATACAATATTTGTTCCTTTGTGATTGACTAACTTCACTCAGCATAATGTTCCCCAGGCCCATCCATGTCAGGAGGGGCCTCGTGATTCACCGTTTTATTTAGTTAATTAATGTTTTAGCGGTGCACAGTATTACACTGGGTCTTGGCCCCATGGTTTCTCTATCCATTAGTCTACCCGTGGGTACCGGCTCCTTGTGGTTGTGAGAGTGCTGCCTGCGATGAGCATAGGAGTGTGTATGTCTCTTCGTGTTAGGTTTCTTAGTACCTAGCAGAGGTATTGCAGGATCATGTGCGATCACTATTCCCAGTTAGTTGTCTCAGGCAGCGCCATATTGCTTTTCACATGGTTGTACATGGAATCCCTCTTCACCCAGCGTTCTTAGCAGCTCCGCTTCTCCTCCCAGTGTCGTGTGTGCCATGCAGAGTGCTGGTGATGGCGAGTCTCTAGGAAGTCCCTCTTGCCTCTGGGGTTTTCTTCCCCACTGCTCACCTCCACGCTGCAGGTCTTTGAGTTGCACCTCCTCAGGCCTTAAAAATAAAATAAAGTCAATCTGTTGTTTTCCTTAAAAGGTGTGTGCTGGGGGTGGTTCGTTGCCATGGAGTGAGCTCTGGCTCACGGACACCCCAGGGGTGCTGAGAACTGTGGGGAGCAGACGCCAAGCTTGTCTTCTGAGTCATGGCCTCTCAGTGGGTTTGAACTGCCAATCTTCCTGTTAGTAGCCCAGCTCGGAACCACTTATGCCACCTGGAGACTCTTAATCACTCTTCCAGGAGGTGTTGCTAGATGGTTTTCAGGCAGGCTTTGCACATGGAAACACAATGACAACTGCACTGTGACTACTGCCTGACCACCAGCTATGGTGCGCGTCTTGATTGTAGGACTCATTCCGATATTGAGTAGACATAAGTCTTAGGAATGGTGGATCACTGTAGACCATGATAGTTTTCCTCTCACCCCTCCTCTTCTAAATCCTGCAAGATAGATGCTTCGAGTCAAACAAAAAGGAAGCTGTGTACTTAGAAAGATTCCTTGACACTTTCTATTCTATTAATCCTGCTACCTAAATAGGATTTGTATCTCAGAAACAATGCTAGAAAAGAAATCTTTGAATATAAAACATTGATTCGAAATTTTTATTAAGTAATTTTATTGGGGGCTCTTACAGCTCTTATCACAATCCATACATCCACCCATTGTGTCAAGCACATTTGTACATATGTTGCCATCATTTTCAAACCATTTTCTTTCTACTTGAGCCCTTGAGATCAGCTCATTTGCCCCTCCTGCCCCCAACTCCCTCCCTCTTGAACCTTTGATAAATTATTATTATTATTTTCATATCTCACATTGCCCACTGTCTCCCTTCACTTACTTTTCTGTTTCTGTCCCCTGGTGGTGGGCATGGTGGTGTTTATATGTCAGTCATTGTGATCGATTCCCCCTTTTTCTCCTCACCTTCCGCTTACCTTCCTGGTATCTCTAGTTTCTTTATTGGTCTTGAGGGGTTTATCTGTCCTGGATTCCCTGTGTTGCAAACTCTTATTTGTAGCAGTGTACATGTTCTGGTCTAGTCAGATTTCTAAGGTAAAATTGAGGTCATGGTACTCGGAGGGAGGAAGCATTAAAGAACTATAGGAAAGTTGTATATTTCATCAGTGCTATACTGCACCCAGACTGGCTTGTCTCTTCCTTATTACCCTTCTGTAAGGGGATGGCCAATTGTCTACAGATGGGCTTTGCGTCTCCATCCTGCACTCCTCCTCCCCTCATTCACATTGGTATGATTTTTTTTGTTCTGGGTCTTTGATGCCTGATACCTGATCCCATCAACGCTTCATGATCACACAGGCTGGTGTGCTTCTTCCATGTGGACTTTGTTGCTTCTCAGCTAGATGGCCACTTGTTTACCTCCAAGCCTTTACGACCCCAGATGCTATATCTTTTGATAACTGGGCACCATTAGCTTTCTTTACCACATTTGCTTATGCACCCGCTTTGTCTTCAGTGATCACGTCTGGAAGGTGAGCATCACAGAATGCCAGATAATTAGAACAAAGTGTTCTTGCATTGAGGAAGTCCTTGAGTTAAGTAGGGAATTTGGATATATAAAACTCAAGTTGACTTTTCATGACTAAATCCTAATCATTGGATCAACTCTGTGGTAGGTGTGTATATACGCTCTCACACACACTATGACAGCTCTGGGAAACAGGGAGTGTCTTCTCACTGCCATAGAATTCATTCTGACTCATAGTGACCCTGTAGCACAGGGTGGGACCACCCCACTGAGTTTCTGAGACTGTGGCTCTTTATGGGAGTAGATGGCCCCTTTTTCCAAGGAAGGAGTGGTGGTTTCAAATGGCTGACCTTGCGGTTGCAGCTGAACACATAACCACTACACCACCAGGAGTCCTCATGAGTACTCTTCGTGTACAAGAAAGGACCAGCCACCCTTGAAAGACAGGAGGAGGTGGAGGCTAGTTTGGTCCCCTCCCATGGAACTTACAGACAATAGTCAAGATTATGGGGCTTATGAGGGAGGTTAACAGGTGTCTTAGGCTGGATTCTCTAGAAAAGCAAAACTAGTGATACTTATATATGTATATTTACAGAGAGGTTTATGTCCACGCAGTGATTTACAGGGCTGTAAAGGTAAGCAAGTTCCAAGTCTATTGGTCAGATGTTAGACTGGAGGCTTCTCCTGATTCATGCAGCTGATGGGGTTGGTGAACCCAAGACTGACAGGTCAGATGGCAGGTTTCTGGCTGTAAAGGTAATTGAATCTAAGGTGAGTAAGTAAAATGGCAAACTACTGATGACTCATAGGATTGGCAGGTAATGCAGCAGGCTACTGGCTCAAGTTCCAAGAGCTGGAGGTTAGATCACAAGCCAAATGCAGGATCCAGACCTAGAAAAAAACTAACACGTTTTCCCACAGTGTTCTCTCATACTGGAAGTCAGCCATGCCCCTGAGGAGATCTCATCTTGGGCGGTTACTAAATCTTAATGCCAAACTACTAAGAATCTTGATCCAGCCAAGTTGACACTATCACAACAGGTTAAGATTGAGGATCAGAAATGCTCAAGAGACAGTTCTTCAATCAGGACAACTTCATCTTAGCCACGCTCATAGACACACCTCTCTCTGGCTCAGGGCCTCTCAGCTCCTTTGCTTCTGTCCTGTTTGCACAAGTGCTATAAGAGTATCTTAGTTCTGCCAATGTGCCCAAGGGCATCCTACTAGCCAATAAGCCTCTGCTTGAAGGCAATCAGCTAGAGCTCTGTGGGTGGGCAAACGTACTTTCACAGATAAATGCCTGGAAGCATGTCACCATTCTACCAGAAAAATCCCTGCCCAGGGCACTCAGCTTTCTCTTTCTTTGGGCTGGGAAGCTGACTGCTCCTTCTCCTGCCAGTTCTGCTGCCTCTGTTGCTATAGTTTCTCCGCTCCTGCTTCTCTCGATCTTTCACCATCTCTGGTGCTTCCTGGATCAAGGAGGTTCAGTGCAGAGATCTTGGGTCACTTTCCAGTCCTGACTCTTCTTTCTTGGTAGTGATGAGAATCCCTCTTCCACCTCTGGCTCATTTTAAATCCTAGTGATATGAAAAAACAGACCAAGCCCCATGTCAGAGTTCCTTACACCCTATTTATGTGGTCCCACACTAAAAGGGTACCATATTCCTTATAAGTGAGCTACTCAGGCTTCTTGGTGGGCCACTACCTCCTCAAATTTATATAGTTCTACCCAATCATTTAAAAGAACCCTGGTCCCCCAGATCCTGGATGCTTCCTCCCCCCCAACTACCATGATCCGAATTCTGCCTTGCAAATCTGGATAGAGCAGAGGATGTACACTGGTGCAGATAGGAGCTGGAGGCACAGGGAATCCAGGATGGATGATATCTTCAGAGGTGTGAGGGGTGATAATGGGAGAATAGAGGGTGAGTGGGTTGGAAAGAGGGAACCAATTACAAGGATCTACATGTGACCTCCTCCCTGGGGGACGGACAACAGAAAAGGGGGTGAAGGGAGACGCCGGATAGGGCAATATATGACAAAATAATAACCTATAAATTATTAAGGGCTCATGAGGGAAGGGGGAGTGGGGAGGGAGGGGGAAAAAAGAGGACCTGATGCAAAGGGCTTAAGTGGAGAGCAAATGCTTTGGAGATGATTAGGGCAAAGAATGTACAGATGTGCTTTATACAATTGATGTATGTATAAGTATGGATTGTGATAAGAGTTGTATGAGCCCCTAATAAAATGTTTAAAAACAAAACAAAAAAAGAACCCTGGTGGTGAAGGGTGGGGTGGAGTGGTTGCGGGAGGGGTTACAAATTAGTTTGCTAGCCATAAGGCCAGCAGTTCAAACCCACCAGCTGCTCTACAGCAGAAAGATGAGGCTTTTTGGTCCCCAAGAGATTTACTGCTTCAGAAAGTCTAAATAGAGTCCAAACTTACTCAATAGCAGTGGGTTTGGGCTTCTAACCCACTCCTTTGGTGGGAGCTACAAAGACTGGACAGAATGAGAAGGACCATATCAAGTAACTCACTGCACTGCAAGGAAAGATAAGAAAAACATATATCTAGAGAAATAATGGTGAAATTTAAGAATATCAAAGGCAAACAGGGAAAAAAAAGAGTAAGGTTACAAGAAAAAGAGCCAGTTGTACCAAAGGGAAAAGTGCAGCTTCCCGTTAACCTTTTTACAGCAGGACTGGGTGCAAAGAGAAGAGAATGTGTTTTCAACTACTGAAGGAAATGAAAGCAGAAACCTAGACTTCTGTATTTAACCAAACTGCCATTCAGGGTATGAGAGCACTATTTTTGAAAGATCATTAAACAGACCATTCCTAGAAGATTTGCCACACCCAAGCCCTTCTCTGACTTGACTTAAAAGAAAGAAAAAGAAAAGAGAAGAAATATCCAAAATAAAAGAAAACATTGCCATACAATCAATATAATGTGGATGACTGCCTCATCAAAGTTCTCTGTTGTTTGAAAGAACATTTTGTTCTAACAACGTGGTATTCTGTGATGCTCAACCTCCCAACACGATTGCTGAAGACAAAATGGGTGCTTAAGCAAATGCAGTGAAAAAAGCAGATGGTGTCTGGCTATCAAAAGATATAGCATCAGAGGTCTTAAAGGCTTGAAGTTAAACAAGTGGCCATCTAGCTGAGAAGCAACAAAGTCCACACGGAAGAAGCACACCAGCCTGTGTGATCACGAGGTGTCAATGGAATCAGGTAATAGGCACCAGAAGACCCCAAACAAACAAACAAAAAACCCCTCATATTGTTGAGAATGAGGTGGGCTGGAACAGAGACCCCAAACCCTTCTGTAAACAATAGGACATCCCTGCACAGAAGGGTCACAAAGGACGAGTCGTCCAGGGTACAGTAAAGCACCGATGAAACACACAATATTCCTCTGGTTCTTTAAGGCTTCCTCACTCCCCACTATCATGACCCCAGTCCTACCTTTCAGTCTGGCAAGACTGGAGCATGTACACTGGTACAGGTAAGAGCTCACCACACACGGAATCCAGGTCAGATAAACCCTCAGGAACAGAATTGGGAGTAGCGATACCAGAATTGGGGTGAGAAAGGGGGAACGGATCACAATGATCGATGGTTAATCCCCCCATCCCCAGGGGACTGAACAACAGAAACATGGGTGAAAGGAGAACAGCAGTTGGTATAAGACATGAAAACAGCAATAATGTATACAAGGGGTCATGAGGGTGGGAGAAGGGGAGGGAGGGGAAAAAAGGAGCTGATACCAAGGGCTCCAATAGAAAATAAATGTTTAGAAAATGATGATGTCAACATATGTACAAATGTGCTTGACACATGGATGAATGTATGGATTATGATAAGAGATGTAAGAACCTCCCAATAAAAATATTTAATAATGAAAGAAAATATCAACAAAAAGAAATTGATGTAATCATTCCAATATTAGCTATTTTAGATAAGTAATGATCTTCATCTTCGCCTTTAAGTCAGAGTATTATTAGTGTTAGAGAGGGTCACTGTATTATGATAAGTAGCAGAACTCTTGTCATAGCAATTTCAAACTTATGTGCGCCTAACACAGTACCCCACCAGCATGAATATAGATACAGAAAGACCTGCCTCCTTGACCAGGCACCAAAAGAGCCAGAAGATTCCTGACCAAATGCGGAGGAATGTAGAAGGAATATAGAACAGAATTCCAAATTTTCATGGACTGCAGGCGTTCTGGAGCCATCAGGGCTGGATGAGTTCCTAAATGATTTTCCCGAGATGAACTTGAAACGGTAAACCAAAAACATCTCCTGAACTCCTCTTAAAGCCAAATAATAGCTTAGCTCAGCTAATTAAAAGAAAAAGTCACCCTTGAGTTTGATGTGCTTCTTGCAGAACTATGTATGTAGGATCAAATTGACAACAGGAACTTTAGAGGCAGTGAGTCTGCAGCGGGGAAGAAACGACTCAGAAGAGAAGAGTAACATCGTTACACAACCTGGAGACCGGCATCAACGAACGTTACTGCATTTACACGCAGAGAGTGTTCAAGGTGTCTATGGTTTGCTATGTATATTCTCAACAACGAAATAACACTTAAAAAAGAATAAGAAAAATAAATCAAAGTGGGAAACAGCAACCCTGTTCTCTGGATAGATCAAATAGGAAAACAAACAAAATCAGTACAGAGGCAGGCCATCTGGAAACACAATGAACGAATTGGCCTAATGAGGATAAAGGGCTCTGTACCCAACAGTGAGAAGAAAAGTATTTCTTTTTCTGAACCGTATGTGAAGTGGCAACAAAAATGATCCAGAAAGCCTGCCCACTCCGTTCGGTGCCTAGGATGATACAAAGTTCAATACAGTTCAAAGTTAACAGGGAAAAGAGCTTCCTGGGCCCCAGCTGCTCCTTTTCAGGCACCTTGGCCTCTTCCATCCTGGCAGGGCCAGCCCAGGGCTCGGGGCGCTTCACCTCCCTCGCCAGCCGGTCACTGGCTGAGGCCTTGGGGAGGCAGCCGGGCAGGACCCCGCATGAGAGGCGTATGGGCGTGCTCAGCTGCATGGGGCTCTGTCCCCACCGGTGCTCCGCAGCCCTGGGTGGCCCGAGCACAGAACAATGCGGCTGACGGTGGAGAATCCGGGGGACAGTCATCCTCAGCTTTCCCAGGTAGATTTAGTAGTCGGGTGAGTTCAGGGGCCCGCGAGGGAAGGCAGTGGACTAGCTAGGGAGCATCCCTGCTGCCCAAGCAGCCACCTGAGAGGTCAGCGGTCAGAGTCACCCACCGGCCAGCCCCCTCGTGGGCCCAGACTCCACTGGCCCTCTGAGGCTGTTTTGGGCCCTGGGCTGACTGGGTCCCTGCCTTCTACAACCTAACGGCTGAGAAAGCCTACAAGACCAGAGGCTCTGTCCCCTGCCCCGCAGTTGGAGGATAGGCGGTGTGCTGTCTGTAGTCCAGCAGCTTCGCACAGATTAGGGTGGCTGGTCAGAGTGGCAGACAGGGGAGCGAGGGAAGGGGAGGAAAAAGAAAAATAGGTAAATGAAAAATCCCCACACGTAGCCATAAATCACTCAGATTAACGACATCAACAGGGAAATTTAAAATAAGTAGGGCAGAATAATAGCAAGCATTATCAAATTTCATGGCGTGCTTCAAGTTGCTTACATATTTGTCTGAAATAGTTGTATCAAATGCCCTTATAAATATCAAGACACGCCCAGGTTGGAAGTGAAAGGCTGGTTGGAGTATCTGTTAGCATCGAGGTGAGAGGCAAGGAAGCCCATAGAGTTTAATCTGACTCTATGGTGGGAGAAGTGGCCACGAGCCAGGGACTATTTGGTGGCTCCAGGCATGGTGTTTTGTTTAGTTGGTTGGTTTTTCCAGTTACTTATGAATAAGCAACCAAACTATGGACAGCAACACATAGGGAACATGGAGGTGGAGGAAGGCATGCCTCCATAGTTTGGGATTTATACCTTCAGATATACAAGCCCTAAAGGTCTGCGGTCATAAAGAATTCATCTAGGAGAACACTCACACTGATACAAGGGAAACACTTGTGGGAAAATCCCACTATATTTTCATTCTATTTTCCCCACAAACTTTTTGAAACTCCCTCACACATGTAAGGATTTGAATAGTACAATAAGATTGAGCTAAATTCCGGCTTTTGTTCATTCAGTAAGTATTTAAAACTCGTTGCCATCGAGTCGATGTCAGCTTATATCCGCCCTGTGGGGCAGGGTAGAACTGTGAGTTTTTGAGATTGTACCTCTTTAAGGGAGTAAGGAAGCTTTGTCTGGGTCTCGGGGAGGAGACGAGCCAGTCAGGGTGCAGTATAGCACCGATAAAACATACAGCTTTCCTCTAGTTCTTTAATGCTTCTTCCCCCGACTATCATGATCCTGATTCTACCTTACAAATCTGGCTAGAGCAGAGTATGTACACTGGAACAGATAAGAGCTGGAAACACAGGGAATCCAGGGCAGATAAACCCCTCAGGACCAATATTGAGAGTAGCCATACCAGGAGGGGGAGGGGGAGGGGGAGGGAAGGGTAGAAAGGGGGAACCAATCACAATGATCTACATATAACTCCCTCCCAGAGGGATGGACAACAGAAAAGTGGGTGAAGGGAGACATCAGTCAGTATGAGACATGAAAAAATAATAATCATTTATAAATTATCAAGGGTTCATGAGGAAGGGAGGAAGGAGAAGGGAGGGGGAAAATGAGGAGCTGATACCAAGGGCTGAAGTAGAAAGCAAATGTTTTGAGAATGATGATGGCAACAAATGTACAAATGTGCTTGACACAATGGATGTTTGTATGGATTGTGATAAGAGTTGTACGAGCCCCCAATAAAAAATTTTTTTCAATAAAAGATTTTTTTTTAAGAAAGAAAGCCTTGTCTTTCTCCTGGGGGAGAAACTGGTGGTTCAAACTGCTGAACTTGCAGTTAGGACCCCAACATGGAACCCCAACATGGAACTCCTGATAACTGTTTGCTGAACATCTCTCACATGCCATCCACAGTCCCAGGTACTGGAGAGAGAGCAGTAGGGGAAAAGCATGCATTTTAATGGTAAGTTCTAGCTCATTCCGCAAGACAAGAGTTTCTAGAGTTTAAATACTAGCAAGAGAAACCGAGAGCTGTCACTATTTGGAGTCATTCCAGCAGCATCAAGATGATTATGATCAACAAATTTAGCAATGTGGGTAGATACAGGATCATATGTTCCAAACACATAGGGGTCTATAGACCAGCAGTGACGATGAAAAAATAGAGAAAGAAAACAACTAATAACATGAATCTGGCAATGTCGCTGGGTACAAGTCCAAGATAAAGAAATTGCTACTAATTGGAAATAACAACTTGGAAAACATAATAGAAGGAGCATCTTGTTTCCAGGAGCATCTAACATTAAAGAATAACCTTCCCTTTCCTGAAAAAAAAAAATCAATACTAAAGCTTAGAGGAGCAGAGCAAGGTCCACATGAAGAAGCAGCTCGGCTTAGGGGGTCAGGACCCAAGTGCTCTGCCGTGGATTGAACTGTGTTCTCCCAAACACATGGTAGACCCCTCGTTATGTTACTGAGGCGATAGGGTGTGTCTTAAAAGTGACCACTTTTGAGATACAAGAACAGGCTCCAGAGACAAGCATCCACGAATGGTGGAAGACAGGTGCCACGCGGAGATTGCCGTGGCACGCAGAGAAGAAGGCTGAAGCCAGGGCTTTTCCCAAGAGTCGACAGACAGAGATAGAGCAGAGTCCCTTAGAGCTGGTGGCTCGCATTCAGACTTCTAGATTGCTGACCTGTGAGAAAACATCTATCCATTCTGTAAAGCGAGCCGCATGTGGTCACTCCGTTACAGCAGCCCTGGAGTGAAGAGAGCGCCCATGAGGGGAGGCAGCCTGACCTGAGGAGCCAGAGCACGGTAGGGTAGGGGAGGGAGGGAGTCCCCGAAGAGGAATGACCTGGCCTGGGGGCACGAGAGGAGGTGTCCTGTGTGGAGGTGGACCTTTCTGCAAAGATGGCGTTTCAGAGGTATGGAAAGGCACCCATGACCGAGAGGCGTGTGTGAGGTGTGGAGCCTGACGGGTGAGGAGGGTATAGAGATGGGCAGGAGTGACAGCTGCAAAGAAGTTGGTTACACAAATAACCAACCACACTAAAAAACTCATTTGCCCCTCAGTTGATTCTAATTTTTGATAATACCACAGTGTGTGTGATATAATCTGTTGTCAATTTGAGAGGATTGCAAGTGAAGGGGTGGAGTCTAGCCTGTCAATCATTGCATAGTCAATGAGGCCTCTGCATGGGCATTGCCTTCCCCTGAGGATTCTGGGAATTCCGGTATTTTCTTCCTTGGAAGCTGGAGACTCTCTCTCTCTGTCTCTCTGTTCACTCCCTGAGAGACACTCTACTGACAAGACACATGGAGCTATGCTGATAGACCCCCATACCCTGGGAGCTGGAGAAGCCATGTGGAGACCCCTGCCAGCGCTGAGATGCTTACAACACCACTGGATCCACAGACTTTCTACCCATTGGCCTGTGATCATCCTGTGAATCTAAAGAGGACTTTGTAGATTGGTATCGGACCTATTGGCTAATATCGGACTTATGGACTTGATCTGGACTGGGATGGGATGTTTTCTTAATATTCAATTGCTCTTGTATATAAAGCTCTTTCCTATACACATCTGGGTGTTTATGAATGTGTTTCTCTAGTCCATCTGGACTAACAGTGGGTCAGAATAAAATTGTACTCTGTAGAGTTTCAATGACTGATTTGTCAGAAGTTGAAAAAAATATGGAAGCAAACTCAAAACAATCAAGAAGATCATCCTCACTGGTCTGATGGAGACGGGGAGAACCTCTGAGACTGGCCCTTAGACACTCTTCAAATGCAGAACTGAATTCACTCTTGTGCCCCAACTTATAGCCAAACAGCAGGCCTGTAGGGCGAACAATGCACACTCCTTAGAACAAGCAGCCAATCATACAGCATCAGAAGGGCAAAAGGTGCCAAGCAATAAAGCTCAGAAGGCATGTGGGCGTAGGAAAGAGGGGATGGCACTACTAAACACACAGGGAGGAAGTATGAGGGGAGCTGTTACACTATGGGAGTTACCATCAATGTCACACATCGAAATGTCTATGAGGTGTTGGGTGGGAAACCCATTTGCTTTTACCCAAACCACAATATAAAGCTGTTGTTTTTTTAAAGAAAGACAAAAGAAGTGGATCACCAGAACTTTCTTCTGCATAGTCTGTGGGTTGATTGGGGGGACGGGGGGAAGAGGAGTAATAATATAGATATATAATTTTTTTCAAAAGTCCAAACTCACAGCCATCAAGTCAATGCCAACTCATTGCAACCCTATAGGACAGAAATGCCTCTGTGGGTTTCTGGGACTGGAAATCTTTAAGGGAGTAGAAAGCCTCATCTTTCTCTCGCTGAGCAGCTGGTGGAGATGAACTGCTGACCTTGCATTCAGCAGCCTAACACGTGAACAATGCCACCATGCTCCTTTAATATTTCAAAGGCAAAGATAGCCACACTTCTCACTGACAGAGATGAGAACAACAAATATGAAAAGGGAGGAAGCTATTATATATTAATGGGTTGGGTTAGAATTGAAATCCAAATCATGTGAACTCACCTCTTTCCATTTAGATGGACACAGAAGTACAGATGTAAATGTATGTGCATATTTCGAAACATCTATTCCTTAGGTCTGTTCACTGTGAGGGTCTGAGAGGTGACACCTTTCAGCCACACACATACCTGTCATCCAGGGATGCAAGGGAGGTGAGGAACAGCTGCCAGAGAGCCGAGAGCAAGAGAGCTCCTATAGCTTATCTAAGACGCAGAGATATTTGGGCGCAAGTGACAAATGATAAGAAGAAGCAGGCAATCTGAATATCCTTGCACCTATTAAAGAGATGGAATTGCCGACACCCCCCCCCCACCCGCCTTTACATGGACAGCTGTGCATGGGCTTGTACTAGAAAAAAAAAAAGATGTTTCCTTGTTTCTTCAGTAACTAGAAAAAGGAGAGCCGCTTACACTCCGTGTCAGTGGATGGAAGAGAACCAGACAGAAGATAAGAGATGAAATCAATAAGATGGAAAATAGACAAATGTGAGCGAAAATCAATGAAGCCAAAAGCTGGTTCTCTGAAAAGATCGATAAAATTGATAAACCTGTAGCTAGACTGATCAAGTAAAAGGGGGAGAAGACACAGTACCAATACATTTTGACTTAAGTTTGCTTTACTATGAAGGCGAAAACTAATATAATTCTAGAGTCTGATCTACAAAACAAGGAGTATCCAGAGATGTACAGCTTATACCTTTGTCCCTTCCACTCCATTTTCGTTCCTCTCCTATAAATCACTGTTTATTTTACGATTTTCTCCCCACTTTTTAAGCACAAGCCTATTGGCTGTATTTGAAGCATTGTTTTAAGGATTTTTTTCTTCTCATAAAGCAATTTAAGATTCCTGTGAATGGAGTCTTGCATACCCACTCCTCACTTCACAACATGCTCGTTTCCAAAGACCAGGTGGTCATGTGAGCATCAGCATTTTGCAAAAATCAGTGTTATTCAAAAACAGCAGGTGACCACAACAGATCACAGAGTGAAGGACAATTACATCATCACCCGACCGCCACACCTGCGAGCATCTTGGCCCAACCAAGTTGACACTGAACCGTCACAACCTTGGTACTTGTTATTGCCAGACACGCTCACATGCAAGATAGTCCAGTAGCAGATGTTTCATGGTTGTCCTAAATGTGAAATGTCAGATAACAAGGTAGCCAAGAAATGAGGAGTCGGTGTCGTTCATACTATCAGTACATTAAAAACCATTAGTGTGCTCAAAACTTAAGCAAAATCACAAAACCAATTTCCATCCTTGTAGATTCAAACTAACAGTCACGCTGTAAGACAGAGTAGAATTCTGTTACCTGAGGCTGCAATCTTTTTTTTTTCCCAACTGTTTTATTAGCACGTTAGCCACATGTCATACAATTAAATAATTCAATCTTTATCCAGAAGAGTTGTACAATTGTCACCACTTACATTCTAGCACATTTTCTTTTGTACAGATTGTTATTCATGTAATTTTTTTTCTAATTGTGGCAAAAATATATATAACAAAGCATTCTCCAATTCCACAACTTTCGCTTGTGTATGCAGTGCCGGCGACTGTACTTTTCATGTTGTTCAGCCATTCTTGGGACCCTTTTCCAAACTGTTCTACCACCATTGGCAGTCATTCTTTCCCTTCATCCATGGTAATAATTGGTCAAGTTTTTTTTAAGTGGTTTTCTTGGTATAGTATTCACATATCATACACTTCCATGGTTCAATCACTTTTCAAATGAGCTATGTAGCCAATCAGTTCTAGTGCTCCCTCCCAGCCACTGCATCCATTGTTTGCTCCTCAAATCCTCTCCCCTTCCCTGCCTCTCACCGATGCCCCACTTCCCGGATAAACCAGTGTATCAGGTATTGTCTCCATGCATCTACTCCTTCTGTGCGCCACAAACTGGGAAACCCAACAGAAACAATAAAAAACAAAATAAGATAATAATAACAAATAAAGTTAAAAATACAAGTAAAGAGTAAGAAAGAAAAGACCACCATCAATATGTTAAAAACCAGTGAAGACATTTTGGTCGTGACACTAGCAAGAAATACGTGGGCCCAGATTGAATTCAAGTTGGGTCAATGGGGAGGTCAACTGAACAGGTGATAGGTGATGCCGTGTTTGATCCACACAGTCAAGTTCACAATAACCTCGGATAGTAAAGGTGTTCGAGGACCTTGACTGTGGCAAGAAGGGATCTGCCACAGGCTTAATCTAATTAGATGCTCTGCAGATGGATTTTGGGTTTCCACTGTCCTCCATCGCCTTCTACAATTTTAAAAATCATTTTATTGGGGGCTTGTACAACTCTTATCACAATCCATACATCCATACATTGTGTCAGGCACATTTGTACATTTGTTGCCATCATCATTCTCTAAACATTTTCTTTCTACTTGAGCCCTTGGTATCAGCTACTCATTTTTTCTCCTCCCTCCCACACAGTCCCTCCCTCACTCTTGATAATTTATAAATTATTATAATTTTTCATGTCTTACACTGTCTGATGTCTCCCTTCACCCACTTTTCTGTTGCCTGTCCCCAAAGGAAGGGGTTATATATAGATCTTTGTGATCGGTACCCCCTTTCTCCCCCAACTTCCCCTTAGCCTCCTGGTATCGCTACTCTCATTATTATCCCTGAGGGGTTTATCTGTCCTGGATTCTCTGTGTTTCCAGCTCCTATCTGTAACAGTGTACATCCTCTTGTCTAGCTGGATTTGTAAGCTAGAATTGGGGTCATGATAGTGGGGGGGGCATTAAAGAACTAGAGGAAAGTTGTATGTTTCATTGTTGCTATACTGCACCCTGACTGGCTCATCTCCTCCTCACGACCCTTCAGTGAGGGGGTGTCCAGTTGCCTACAGATGGGCTTTGTCTCCAGGCCTCACCACCCCTCATTCACAATAATATGATTCTTTTGTGAGGCTGTAATCTCTATTGACGTAGACTACCACACGTTTCTCCCATGGAGTAATGAATGGGTTAGAGCTCTTCAAACACAGGCAAGACTTGATGACATAGATCAATGCCTGTGTTACAGTCAATAAATATCTTTAGAGCATATCTGAGGCATGTTCCCTGACTGTAACCCTTTGCCAATAGACAAGCCATCTGACCAGCTGAACTAGACATCTGTGCTAAATATGTCCCCTTTATTCTCAATGTGTACAGTCTTATTTTGCATCCCCAAGGTCCGAATGTCCCAAGTGACCATTTTGCCAGTAGAGGTGGGCCCGCCGTCCCCGCCTGCACACACAGCATGCTGCCTTGGAGCGCGGGAACCTTCGAAAGCCTCGTGTTTCCAGCGTCCAAATTGGTTACCCCTTTTCTTTTATAAAATGATGAGCCTTAACTTAAAATCAGGATTACAAGTATAATCACCTATTTGTTTTCTCCTAAAATAAAATACAATAGCTTCACTGAGGATACGAACAGTGACTACATAATGAGATTTAATATTATTGTTGTCCTCGGTTGCCAGATGGTGACTGCCTCCCCTGGAGCTGGGTTTACTTGCTATAATTCCGGATTCTGCTGTGGACACAAAAACACTGTAGGGTCTGATGCAATTGTTTAAGTTTGCTTTCAAATCAAAGATGATAGTGTTTTAATAGCTTCCCATTGATACTGGCTAGAAGCTTCCAGTTACTTGTCCTGACTTGACAGACAGGGTTAGTTACTGAAGATAAGAGAATCTTCGTTTAGGAGATGGGTAGGAAGCAAGAGTCCTCATATCCAGGCCTCGGTGTTTTGATGAGTCATTCTCTGGTCAGGGCTGATTACCTGACAAGGGTCATAATACTCTTTGGAGCTATTGTTAGACAGAGAAACTCTATTTTCCTTTACTGTTTATAAGAGTGAACTTTATGCACTAGCTGAGAGGAATTACTGAAAGCTGAAGGAAGGTCGAACATGATGGTGGGACAAGAGGAAATTAAAAGGAAATAGAGGAAAGAACTAGGAGACAAAGGACATTTATAGAGGTATAAATATAGGCACATACATATGTAAATATATATTAATATAGGGATATAAGCTTATGTACATCTATTTATATGTTAAGCATTAAAGTAGCAGACAAACATTGGGCCTCTACTCAAGTCCTTCCTCAAAACAAGAATGATTTGTTCTAATAACCTGGCATTCTGTGATGCTCCCCTTCCTAACACAATTGCTGAAGACAAAATGGACCCATAAGCAAATGTGGTGAAGAAAGCTGATGGTACCCGGCTATTAAAAAATATAGCATCTGGGGTCTTAAAGGCTTGAAGATAAACAAGTGGCCATCTTGGTGGAAAGCAACAAAGCCCACATGGAAGAAGCACACCAGCCTGTGTGATCAGGAGGTGTCAATGGGATCAGGTATCAGAAGACCCAGAACAAATAATCATATCATTGCGAATGGGATGGGGGTTGGGGGCAGAGGAGAGACCCAACGCCTATCTGTAGAAAACTGGATATCCCCTCACAGAAAGGTCACAAGGAAGGAACGAGCCAGCTAGGGTGCAGTATAGCATTGACGAAACACACAACATTCTTCTAATTCTTTAATGCTTTCTCCCCACCCCCTCCCCCCACTATCATGACCCCACTTCTACCTTACAAATCTGGCTAGATCAGAGCATGTACACTGGTATAGATAAGAGCTCTTGACACATGGAATCCAGGACAGATAAACCCCTCAGGGACAGTAATGGGAGTAGCAATGCCATGAGGGTAGGGGGAAGGTGGTGGGAGAAAGGAGGAAGTGATCACAATGATCGACATATTAATCCCCTACCCCCTACCAGGGGGATGAACAACAGAAATATGAGTGAAGGGAGACAGCAGATGATGTAAGATATGAAAAAAATAATTTATAATTTATCAAGGGTTCATGAGGGAGGGAGGGTGGGGAGGGAGGGGGGGAAATGAGGAGCCGATACCAAGGACTCAAGTAGAAGGAAAATGTTTTGAGAAGAATGACAACAAATGTACAAATGTGCTTGACACAATGGATGAATGGTTTTAAGAGCTGTAAGAACCCCCAATAAAATGATTATTTTAAAAACGAAAGAGTGAACCTTATATGTAGCTTTTTCTTCCTTCTGAACCATAGGGCTATTTTTGTTTTACTTATTTTTAATCTTAATCTATATCTTAGCTTCCCAAACATTTCATTTTCTCCCCCTTTCTCTTTCCAGGAAAAAAAGAGAAAATTACTCAGCATCCCTGGCAATTAAAAACTTTTAGACTGTAGCCCACAATCGAGAGTAAAGTGTAGGTATCTGTTTTTGCTGTCCCCCTGATTGTCCCCCCCCCCCAGGGGGCGGTCTGGCCCACTTTGGGAAACACTGATCTACAGTCTTGACTGTAAGTAGACAATCATGGCGAAAAATTCAAATGACCCATTGCAGTGGGTACAAGACCTCTTTAGCGTATTGAAGAGCAGAGAGGTGACTTTGAGGACCAAGGTGCACCGGCCCAAGCCTTGCTATTTTTAATGGTCTCATATGCATGTGAAAGTTGGACATTGAGTAGGGAAGGCTACAGAAGGATCCGTGTTGGTGAAGAATATTGGAAGTACCATGGACTGCCAAAAGAATCAACAACGCTGCCTTGGAAGAAGTACAGCCAGAATGCTCCTCAGAAGCAAGCGTGGCAAGGCTTTGCCTCATGTACTCTGGCCACGATATCAGGAGAGACTAGTCACTGGGAAAAGGTCATCATGCTTGGTAGAGTAGAAGGATAGTTAAAAAGAGGAAGCCTCTCAGCAAGACAGAATGACTTGGTGGCTGCAGCAATGGGCTCAAATATGACAACACTTTTGAAGGTGGCACAGGATCAGGCAGTATTTCCTTCGGTGGTGCACAGGATTGCTATGAGTTGCAGCTGGCTTGATGCACGGAACAACCACACACAACCGACATCCAAACTTGTTACCAGTGATTAGGAAGGACTCCTAGAGACCCTCCGGGACAGAGCAGAGCTGCCCTATCTATAGGGTGTCCAAGGCTGTAAGCATTACAGAAGCAGACTGCCGCATCTTTTCCCCACAGGGAGGTTCGAACTGTTGACCTTTTGACTAGCAGCTTAGCTCTTAACCACGACGCTACCAAGGCTACTTAATCACACGCATAAAACATAGTACATTAAACGTTGCAAAAGAATGTGGTTTGTGACCAAAATTTTTAATGCCTAATTCAAGAAAGTGGAAAAGATAAAAAAAAAAAAAAACCAAAGTAATGCTATAGCCCAAGAAATTAAATTAAAGCTCTTACTTAGAGATTTTTAAACTTTAATTTGAAAACAGAATTAACCTTATATGGAGATATTGTAAGCTCAACCGAGAACGTATTATTTTATTGGCAGCTAGGGTGGTACAGGTATGGAGGCAGGCATATCCGATTGCCGCAAGGAAGGGGTCAGCCAAGCCTCTCTGGTGCATCCTGCATTCCCTACTCCAGTGAATCTTCCCTACATCTCTGCTGGGTTCAGTAGTTCCTACACGGAGCTCACAGGCAATACTCACCAATAAGGGGTTACTACAAATCAGGATTGGCAAACAGTAAGGATATAGTCACTGGTCTTCTCAGCCAACAGCCAAGTCTCTCTCCATTCTCAGTGTCTCGGTCACATGGTCTCTTGGCCTTTGCCTTCTTTTCCAGGAAGTCAGCCCACTTGTCACTCGGTCCCACAGTTCCGTAGCTTGGAACTGGTAAGGAGCTCCGCGTTGCTCCTGGGAGTCTCTGTACCACAGTCTGGATGCATCTGGTCTCAGCAGCCTCCACCTCTTCAGACAGGGATCTTGAGGGCGCTCTTCCAAGGTCTTCAGGCTTTGTCTCTCTGTTGCTGCTTCAAAGAAGGCTCCTCCTTACAGCCAGGGGGATGGCAGTAAACACTGACCAGTCCTCTCCGCCAGTGCCACACACCCCCTACGCACAGAGTCCCACCCCATCAACCCGGGGGGAGCCACAAGGCTTGAGTAGAAGAAGCATATTGAGAAATCTCACTCCACCACAGCTAGCAACATATTGAAGGAGCTTTAGTACCAGTGTTGGGTGTTAGATTACTAACTACACGGTCAGTTATTCAAACCCAACGATCAATCCTCAGGAGAAAGAAGAGACCATCTGTTCCAGTAAAAATGGAATCTCCATAAAGATGGAGAACCCTCTACAGCAGTGGTTCTCAACCTGTGGGTCGTGACCCCTTTGGGGGGGTTGAATAATGCTTTCACAGGGTCGCTATGGGAAAACACATAAAACATTTCACAATATGGAATTTCATTTTGTGATTAATCACTATGCTTTAATTATGTTTAAATATGTTCAATTTGTAACAATGAAAATACACCCTGCCTAGTCATAATAGTAGCAAAATGACAGTGATGAAGTAGCAACGAACATAATGTTATGGTTGGGGGTCAACACACCCTGAGGAACTGTATGACAGGGTCGCGGCAGTAGGAAGGCTGAGAACCACTACTCTGCAGGGTTCCTGTATGATTGGAATCAACTCGTTCCCAGTAGGTTTGTTTGCTTGGTTGGTTTCGGGGTAACAGTGAGGGCGGTGGTAGAATTCTCATCTTCCGTGCAGGAAACGTAAGTTTGATTTCCGGTCAAAATACCTTAAGTGCATCCGTTTCCCATCTGTTAGCGAAGCTATCATACTGAACAGGTTTAAATGGAGTTTACCCAGTCTGATTAGGAAGAAAGGTCTCGTGATCCACCTCTAACGAGCAGCCGATAAAAACCCTGTGTGTGGTCCACTCCAAAACCCATGATGGGAACAGAGCAGGCGCTGCTGCCTTCAGCCCTGTTGTGTATGGCGGTGTCAAGGGCCAAGGCCAGCCCATGGCAGCTATCAATGACCCCACATTGGGCTCTCGGAGGAACCAGTGTGTGTTAGTTTGAGGCGCCTCGGGGGTCAACACCGTTGCAGCAGAATACCGGATCTTTTCTAAAGAAAGGGAGTCGATCTATCCTTAGAGACACATGAGGGAAGATACCGATTGGGAGATGTTTTCCATGAGTAATAAAGCTGGGGACATAAGGGAAAAACACATTTGAGGAAGAGGCAAAACTCTTCTTTTGACTTTAGGCTTTACAGCTAAATAGAGACCCGTTTTTGTTTTCTTTTTAATTAATGAATACATTTAATTTACCTATATAACATCACTTACCTTTTCTTGAATTCCATATATCCTATTAAAACTAGTAATATTTTACATTTCAGTTTGTTTTTGTCCAAAGTGTAAGATTATAAAAAATAAGTTCATAAAATGAATGTTGAAAAAGAGTTAATATTACTGTCAAAAATAATTAAAGAAAAAGTACACTTTTAAAAGCTCTACTACCTAGAGGGTTTAAGTGGAACTTTTCTATGAACCTAGAAGATTTCCAATGGAATTTGTTTTAGAGGAGTCAATTTATTATAAACATAATTAAAACACAATTATACAATTTAAAACTCCCGGACCTTGAGCCGGGTTGATAGCTGGCGGGCTCGGCCTGGTGGCCCCGGGTGCTGCGCGCCCAGGTCCACTCCGCGCGGAGCATCTCCAGACCATGGAATGCGTCCTTGCGCTCACCTTCCTTCTTCCTGTGTTTCTTCCTGCGGTCCAGCTGTGTCCTGTCGCACCTGTAGAACTTCAAGAAGCAGGAGTGAGGGGCCGGCCCTGACCCCAACCTGTCTGATCATGTTTCCTGCATTCCTGGACCGTGTCCTTCCGTTGTGGCGATCATGTCTGCAACCGTGACCACCCCGTGATCCCTGGAGGACCACATGCATCAGCTTGCAAGGCCCCACTCAGGGCCCTACCTCGTAACAATAAAGGCGACCGAAACCTTTAAACAAACAAACAAAAAATAATTTAAAAAATAAAATAATTTAAACCTATGCATATTATAAATATTTATACATATTACATACACATTCGAAAAAATATAAAAATACTATAAAAGACAGTTAAAACACTTCAAAATTTTGCATTTTGTTGAAATTGCAAAATCATCTCATTTTAAAGGAATTAATGGTAACAGAAAATAAATATTAAAAAAATAACATTGACCAGTGAATTTTTTTTAATTTCAAGTAGATTCCCAAAGTATTGCTTAATTTCCCACTTTTACAAAAAAAATTTTGTGTACACATTTAGTTTTATTGTAACAAAGCAACTTGTACACTTTTAACGTTAAAGACAGCATCTTTCCTTTCCAGTGAAACAAAAGAAAAATTTTAAATAAACAGGAACAAAATTACAATAGAGAATGTCAATTCCAAAGAAGATCCTACAGGGTCTACTGATTCTCCCATCGAGTGGCAGGGCTCAAGTCATCATTAGGAGAGCATTTTATTTTAAAAGTGTCATCTTAAACTGCAAGGCTGTCCGTTAAACATCACAATTAAGCATGCCAAAGGAGAAGCCCATGTTTTCAAAATGCCACTTAACCCACCCAAACATCTCAAACCCACCCTTTGCTGACCTTCTATAACCCCCTTTTTTAAAGTTGTTTTTCCTTTTTTTTTAAACAAGAGAAGTAGACAGATATATGTTGGTAAATGCTAACTGTCCATATTCACATAGAGACACAGTGTAATCTCTGAGCCCAATGTACAGAGGAAGGAGGAAAGAAGCTACAGGGGCCGAGCACCCTCCAGCTGCCAGCAGGGCCAAGGGAGCAGAGGGTTTTGTTTTCCCACAGAGCACGGTGGTGTGTTGATTCCATAGTTTTTGTTGAGACAGGAAGGGACAAAAATTAATTTGAACACAAGGGGGTAGAGGTTCTTTTCCACTGTATTCTGCACAAGGCATTATTCCCTCCACCCCCAAATAAGTTGAGAACCATGGTGTAGAGAAAAGAGACCTCAAGAACAGGGTGATTGAGCACAAGAGGAAGAAAACAAAAACAAAAAAAGACTGCAACTTGCTCCCAGGGATTGAAGAAAATTAAAAAGGTTGGAATCCATTAGTGTTCTGTTAGTCATCCTCTCCTCCATCCTCCTCTCCTTCCTCTCCCTCGTCATCATCTTCATCTTCTTCCCCTTCGTCTTCATCCCCTTCTTCATCAATATCTTCTAAACCCTTCTTCTTCTTCTTCTTCTTCTTCTTCACCTTCACTTTCCTCATCATCCATATCAGGAACCAAATAGTGCTGTAATGGATTTGGCCAGATATCATCTTTGATGACCTCTCCTAATTCATCGGCGCCGGCATCAGACTGGTCGGTAAACCAGGTAAAGACACTCTCAGGTCCGTCATGCTGCCCCTTCCTGCTAGCTTTGTTCTGTGTTTGACTGGAATGTTTCGTCAAGTCCTTTCCAGATTTCCATTTGATTTCAGTTGATTTTGAAGATGGATCACCACTATCATTCAGATGAAATTCTTTGGAGAGAACTTTATTTTCAAAGTAAGGATTTTCATCAAAATAAAAATCTATTTTGTAACCTGATTTAATATCTTCAAATTCTGTCACTTCAGCTCTGGTCAAATAATGCAGAGCCTCTTCATCCTCAAGCAATGCAGACACATGCGCATGGTTGACAAATGTTGTTACCCCAAAATTTGGGATTTTGGCGATCAATTCTGACCTCTTCTGAAAGAATGGTTGGCAGAGTTTGTTATATTTCTGTTCTGCTTTCAAAATCTCCTCACTGGCTTGTTCATTAAGTCTGTCTATTTCATTTTGTACCTCATCAATATGTTCAATTGCTTCCAGCTGTTCTTTTTCTTCCTTGGGGGGCCCGGGGTCTCCTGCACCTTAGGCTTCTTCATTTGCGGCAGGCTTGAAGACTGGCGGTTAGGGGCCATGCTGCTTGCTGTCTGCCAGCAGAGCCCAAGGAACGTGCCAAAGAGCCGCTGGCCTCCCGTGGAAACTGCCACAAAATTGCCAACACTTGTCTGTCAGTTTGTTGATGTTTGCTGTGATTCTAAAAGCTACGTCATTGGTATTTCAAATGCCAGGAGGGTCACCCAACGTGAACAGGTTTCTGAAGTTTCCAGACTAAGAACAGACAAGGAAGAAGTCTCCACTTCGGTGGAAGAAGCCGCTGAAATTCTATGCATAACATTGAAGCATTGTCAGATACTGAAAGCTTAAACCAGTGATTCTCAAACTTCCCAATGCCAGGACCCTTTAATACAGTTCCTCATATTGTGGTGACCCCCAACCATAAAATTGTTTTGTTGCTACTTCATACTGTCATTTTGCTACTATTATGAATCATAATGTAAATATCTGATATTCAGGATGTATTTTCATTGCTACAAATTGAACATAATTAAAGAATAGTGGTTAATCACAAAACAATATGTTATTATATATTGTGAAATATTTATTTCTAATGACAAATAAATGAAATTTTGTCTTGAAGCACGGTGTAGCATGGGTAAGTCTTCATGCCTGGTACTCGTATGTGGGTGGATCTGCATGGGGGCAGACCCAGCTGGAGAGGGATAGAGGAGCGGTGTCTCAGTTCCTAAGACCATCAGAAATATGTGTTTTCTGTTGGTGTCAGGCGATCCCTGTGAAAGAGACGTTCGACCCCCCCAAAGGGGTCGTGACTCACAGGTTAAGAACTGCTGGCTTGAACAAAGGAAGCAGCATACTATCAGAGATAGTGCCAGACTATGGGCCCCTCAGGTCTTGAGGACAAGCAAAATGTGATTGAAGAAGAGCTGATTTCTTGGGGTGTAGACCATGGTGATGTGAATCTGGTAAAGTCTGTGGGGGTGGAGCCTATGGGATCTTCGTTTGCTGATAGGGTACAACTCAAGGTGAGGAGCAACAGATGCCAAAATCTTCTACTGATCAGGGATGTGTGAAGTAGGAATTTAGGGAAATGGAAATGGTCAAAAATGAAATGAAATTCATAAAGAGCAATACCCTAGACATTAATGAGCTGAAATGGACTGGTATTGGCCATTTTGAATTTGAAAATCATGTGATCTACTGTGACAGGAATAACACAATCAAGAGGAATGGTATGGCATTCTTTGTCAGAAAGGATCTTGTTAAATCCATCATGAAGTACAATGCTCTCTGTGATAGGATTCTATCTGTCTCCAGGTAAATCCAATCAATACCATCAGATTTATGCACCAACCACAAAAGTTAGTGATGAAGAAACTTAAGAATTCTACCAACTTCCTCAGACTGAAATTGATCAAACAGGGAATCAAGATGCACTGATTGGAATGCATCTTGGTGCATTGGTGGTTGGAATGTAAACGTTCGATACAAAGAGGAAAGAACAGTCGTTGGAAAATATGGATTTGGTAATAGAAATTAAGCTGAAGATCACATGATAGGCTTTTGCAAAACCAACAACTTGTTCATAGCTACCTTTTTCAACAACACAAAAGTTGACTATAACATGGAATTCCCCAGAGGAGATACACATAAATCAAAATAACTATATCTGTGGGAAGACACTATGGAGAAAAATTCAGCAGCTAGAACCAGGTCATGAGCTGACTGTGGAATAGACCACAAATTGCTCATATGTAAGTTCAGGTAGAAGTTGAAGAAAATTAAAACAAATCTATGAGAGCCAAAATATGACCTCAGTTCCTCTCTCATCTGACATTCCAGACCATCTCAAGAACAGATCTGATGCATTGAATAGAAGACCTAATGAACGGTGAGAGGACATCAAGACCATCATTCGTGAAGAAAGTGAATCATTAAAAAGACAGGAAAGAAAGATCAAAGTGGACATCAAAAGCAACTCTGAAATATACTCTTAATCATAGAATAGCTAAAGCAAATAGAAGAAAGGATAAAGTCAAAGAGCTGAATAGAAAATTTCAAAGAGCAGCTTGAGAAAAAAAATATTATAATGAAATGTTCAATGAAGACTCAGCATGATAGTGGGACAAGAGGAAAGTCAAAGGAAATAGAGGAAAGAGCTAGGAGGCAAAGGGCATATATAGAGGTCTAAATAAAGACATTTACATATGCAAATATATTTATATATGAGGATGGGGAAATAGACCTATGAGTCTATATTTATAGGTTTAGTATTAAGGTAGCAGAAGGACATTGGGCCTCCACTCAAGTACTCCCTCAATGCAAGAATACTTTCTTCTATTAAATTGGCATTCTATGGTGCTCACCTTCCTGACACAACCACTGAAGACAAAGCGGGTGAATAAGCAAATGAAGAAAGCTGATGGTGCCCAGCTATCAAAAGATATAGCGTCTGGGGTCTTAAAGGCTTGAAGGTAAACAAGTGGCCATCTAGCTCAGAAGCAACAAAGCCCACATGGAAGAAGCACACCAGCCTGTGTGATCACATGGTGTTGAAGGGATGAGGTATCAGGCATCAAAGAACAAAAAAATCATATCATTGTTTGGTTACCTCCACGATATGATCACCGAAGACAAATGGGTGCATAAGCAAATGTGGCGAAGAAAGCTGATGGTGCCCAGCTATCAAAAGATATAGCGTCTTGTGTCTTAAAGGCTTGAAGGTAAACAAGAGGCCATCTAGCTCAGAAGCAGCAAAGCCCTCATGGAAGAAGCACACCAGCCTGTGTGATCATGAGGTGTCGAAGGGATCAGGTATCAGGCATCATCAGAACAAAAATCTTATCATAGTGAATGAGGTGGGGAGTGTGAAGTGGCCACTGGACATCCCCTTACAGAAGTGTCTCAGGGAGATGAGCCAGTCAGGGTGCGATGTAGCAACGATGAAACATACAATTTTCCTCTAGTTCCTAAATGCTTCTTCCTCCCTCACTATCATGATCCCAATTCTACCTTACAAATCTAGCTAGACCAGAGGATGTACACTGGTACAGATAGGAACTGGAAACACAGGGAATCCAGGGTGGATGATCCCTTCAGGACCAGTGGTGTGAGTGACGACACTGGGAGGGTAGAAGGATAGGTTGGAAAGGGGGAACCAAGAATCTACATGTGACCTCCTCTCCGGGGGGACAGACAACAGAAAAGTAGGTGAAGGGAGACGTCAGACACAGCAAGATATGACAAAATAATAATTTATGAATTATCAAGGGTTCATGAGGGAGGTGGGAGCAGGGAGGGAGGGGAAAAATGAGGAGTTGATGCCAGGGGCTTAAGTGGAGAGCAAATGTTTTGAGAATGATGAGGCAATGAATGTACAAATATGCTTTACACAATTGGTGTATGTATGGATTGTGATAAGAGTTGTATAAGTCCCTAATAAAACAATTTAAAGAATTTTTTAAGAAAGAAAGGGATAGGAACTCATGACACACAGAATCCAGGAACAGGAGTGGGAATAGTTATAGCAGAAGGGTAGGGGAAAGAGGGGGAGAGGAAGGGAGAAAGGGGGAACCGATCACAATGATCGACACATCACTATACACCCCTCTCCAGGGAGAGGAACAACAGAAAACATGGGGGAAGGGAGACAGCAGTCAATGTGAGAGATGAAACTAATAACAATGCACAATCTATCAGGGGGTTATGAGGGAGAGGAAGGGGGAAACAAAAGAGCTAATATCAAGGACTCAATAGAAAGTAAATGTCTAGAAAAGAATGAAGGCAACATATGTACAAATATGCCTGATTCAACTGATGTATGGATTGTGATAAGAATTGTACGAGCCCTCAATAAAATGATTTTAAGAAAAAAGAAACAAATGTTCAAAGACCTTGAAACCTTTCAGAGAACATGCTCAGCATATCTTAAACTGAAAGAACTCAAGAAAAAATTCAAGCTTCAAGTTTCGATGCTGAAAGATTTTATGGACAAAATATTGAATGACGCAGGAAGCATCAAAGAAGATGGAAAGAATACAGTCAGTGTACCAAAAAGAAATAGTCAATCTCCCATTTCAGGAGGTAGCCACAAACAAGGCTTCAGGAATCAATGGAATTCCAATAGAAATGTTTCAGCAAGCTGTAGAAGCACTGGAAGAACTCATTGGTCTATGCCAGGAAATTTGGAAGACATTTACTTGGTCAACTAACTGGAAGAGATCCATATGTGTGCCCATTCCAAAGAAAGATGACCCAACAGAATGCTCAAACTATAGAACAATATCATTGATAACGCTTACAAGTAAAACTTTGCTGAAGATCATCCAACAACAGTCGCACTAGTACATTGACAGGGAGCTGCCAGAAGTTCAGGCTGGATTCAGAAGAGGACTTGGAACAAGTTAGATGTCTGCTGGATCTTGGCTCAAAGCAGAGAGTACCAGAAAGGTGTGTATTTGTGTTTCATCGGCTGTGCAAAGGCATTCGACAGTGTAGGCCATAAGAAACTGTGCATAACCTTGAGAAGAATGGGAATTCCACATTTCATCATGCTCCTGCAGAACTTGTACGTGGATCAAGAGGTAGTTGTGTCACCAGAACAAGGGCATAATGTATGGTTTAAAATCAGGACAGGTGTGCATCATGATTGTAGCCTTTCACCATATTTGGTCAATCGGTGTGCTGAGCAAATAACCAGAGAAGCTCGGTTATACGAAGAAGGATGCTATATTAGGACTGGAGGGAGGTTTATAGCAATCTGCAATATGCAGATGACACAACCTTGCTTGCTGAAAGTAAGGAGGACTTGACGCACTGATGAAGATCAAGGATTGCAGCCTTCAGTGTAGATGGCAACTCAAAGAAGGCCCAAATCCTCACAACTGGACCGATAAGTAACATGATAAATGGAGAAAAGCTTGAAGTTGTCAAGGATTTTGTCTTGCTGGTATCCACAATCAATGCTCCTGGACACAACAGTCAGATCAAAAGCTATTGCACTGAGTCGATCTGCTGCAGAAGACCTCTCTAGATTCTTGATGCACAAGGATGCGCATTTAGAGGACTAAGGTGCACCTGACCTCTTTTTTTTTAAACACTTTTTAAAAAAATCATTGTATTACGGGCTCATACAACTCTTATCACATTCCATACATACATCGATTGTGTAAAGCACATTTGTACATTCATTGCCCTCATCGTTCTCAAAACATTTGCTCTCCACTTAAGGCCAAAATACTTTTTAAATGTTTCATGATTTTGTGAGCCACATATTCAAGTAAGGTTGATGCATCTGTTTCCACATGGCATTCATGAAGGTCATTGGGTGGCATTTCATGCCATTGCCTTGAGAATGGGTAACAGGTTAGTCTCAAATTCACCCCCAGCAATTCCTCCTCCTGAAGTCTCAGGACCCTTCTACTTGATCATCTCTACAAGGTGGCCAGGTTCCTTACCTGGCAGCTCAAGGCTCTGAGAAAGTGTTTCATCCATTGAGGCTGGAGAAATCCTCAGCGATCACCTATAAACTTTAAACTGGAATTATCCTACAAAGCCATCATTAAACAAAATAACAGCGTAGCCCAAGTGTTTGCCTCTAGTGTATCACCCTTATAAAGATCTTTCTATACTGTAACTGACGACAGCTAAACTAAAGCACAGCAACAGCTGGAAAGGCAATAGTCTCAATGAGTGGCGATGGCACAGCATCGATGGAGGGAGGGTGGTTTCAAGAGACCAAAGGAGAAGCAGCAAGGCTTCTTCTGACCTGTGCTCAGAAGTCCTGCTGTTTCATGGGCCCCATCACAGTTGATAGCTTACAACTAAGTCATAGTGACAGCCCACCTTCAAGGACTGGTGAATAGAAACAGGAGGCATGATTCCTTGGGGACCACCTTTGGATATTTGTCACTATAAATGTGGAATAATCCCCAAGGTATGTTGTTAAGCGAAAAAACAAAGGTGCAGAACATGGTGTACAGCATCAGACATTGGTGTAAAAAGGAGGTGTGTGTGTGTGTGTGTGTGAGTGTGTGTGCGTGCGCGCTATACCTCTAAAAGGCTGAGTCCCAGGAGAAGGAGGAGGTCAAACATACCTGAGCCCTCCAGCCTGTTCACCAATTCTGACCTGGCCGCCCCTCCCAGAGCCCTCTCTACTTCTCTACTGGGTGCACTAATCGTGTGCAGTGGTCTCACAGAATTCATGATATTTATGATAATACTCATGCCTGTGGGGTTTATTAGTGAAGTGCCAGCTTACAACTTGGGAGCAAAACCAGTAAGCCACGACTTAGGGAGAGGATCAAGAAGCATGTAGGCCAACCTCCCTTCGTCATGCAGGCCTCCTCTCACGGTCCTCGTTGCCTGGCCCCTGCCCAGCTCAGGTGAGAGTTACAAAGCTCATTTAGCTCTGCCGAAAGTGCCTGAGGCACCTCATTCTACCAGCAAGCCTCTTGTCTTTCCCCAAATCTAGCAGGTTCTCGGCACAGTGACCCTGGGTCCAAAGGAGGACTGTGTCCCAGCTCTTCTTCCTGGGTGACAGTGAGCTCCCTTCGTCTCTGGTAAGGGAAAAAGTGATGCAGGCCACACCTCCAGGAAACTCCCAGCCATGAGATTAAAGCTGAGACATGAGTCAGCGCATTGCATCTCACACACACACACACACACACACACACACTCCTGTAAAACAAATGGGCTGTCACATTAGGTCGCTTCAGGGAGAATGGTCTCAACATTTCCTAACTGTCACACCACTGAGAATCCTGGCCCAGCCAAGCTGACATACACTTCAATCCATAACGGCAGCAGATGCAAACTAGAACGTGAAGACTTTTTGAACCAGGATCTGAAGAAGATAGAGGTTCAGGGAGCAATTTTTTCTCTGAATGATGCTTCTCCATTCAGGAGAAGATGGCTTCTAAAGTTTGATCAACTCAGAAACACTTTTGTCAGCATCGGAGATCTCGAGTACTTGAGTTAATTCAAATCCATTAAGTGCACCAAGTAAAACTAACACTACACAGAGATGGGCAGACAGGTCATCAACAGACAAGTGGGAAAACAAGATGTGGTCTAACCCTGCAGTTGAATGCTACTCAGTCCTAAAGAGGAAGGGAGTCCTGAATATGTTCCCATGTGAAAGATCCTTGAAGACCTCATGTTAAGTGAAATAAGGCAGACTCAAAAGGACAAATAAGGTATGACCCAGCTTATATGGAGCATCTCTTACTCTCATAACACGCTGCCCTTGAGTTGATTCTGGTTCATAGCAAGCCTGCCTACAGGACAGAGTAGAACTGCCGCTCTGGCTTTCTGTGATTATAACTTTCTAGGGGAGTAGAAAGCCTCATCTTTCTCACGAGGAGTGGCTGGTGGTTTTGAACTGCTGATCTTGCAGGCAGCAGCCAGTGCATAACCCACCAGGGCTCCTTATATGAATATCTAGATTAGGCAAAGGCATAGAGGCAATAGCTCATTGGTGGTTCCCAGAGACTGGAATGGGGAGGCTACAGAGAGGGAGCTGGGGAGTCATGGCTGAAGGAGTACTGAGGCTGTGTCTGGTGTGAGGAGATGCTTTTGGAAATAGAGAGTGGTGAGAGTTGCACAACATGGTGAATGTAATTAATTCTACCAGATTATATATAATTATATGCACCAAGTCAAACTAAGTTTTATATGATTTATTTATAATCTGGTAGCATTAATATATATATATACATCAATACACATATATAGTTGAAATGACCTATATATATGATCATTATATATATATATTGTGTGTATATAGGGCATATATTATATATAAGTGCATATACATTTTTCCACAATAAGTTTTTTTTATCTTTTTTAAAATTTTTTTATTTTATTTATATTTTTACATTTTATTAGGGGCTCATACAACTCTTATCACAATCCATACATATACATATACATACATCAATTGTATAAAACACATCCGTACATTCTTTGCCCTAATCATTTTCTTTTTTTTTAAATCTTTTTATTGGGGCTCATAAGGCTCTTATCACAGTCTGTACATACATCAAATGAGCAAAGCACCCTTATACATTCGTTGCACTCATCACTCTCATAATTCACCTTCCACTTGGGTTCCTGGAATCAGCTCGGTTTCCCTTTTTTTCCCCCCATCCCCCATCCCCCTCCCTCCCCGATCCCACCCCTGGTCCCTTGATAGTTTATAAATAATTATTATATCTTATCTTACACTCCCCGGCGTCTCCCCTCACCCGCCTCCCCCTTGCCAATCTCCCAGAGAGGAGGTTACACATAGATCTCCGAGATAGGTTCTCCCTTTCTACATGCCCTTCCCTCCTGGTGTCGCCACTCCCACCGCTGGTGTTGAAGGGTTCGTCTGTCCTAGATTCCCTGTGCCTCCAGATCCCCACTGCACCGCTGTACATCCTCTGGTACAACCAGCTCCGCAAGGCAAGGTAGGATTGGGGTCATGATGATTGGGAGGGGAGGAAGCGTTCAGGAACTAGAGGAAGGTTTTGAGTTTCATTGTTGTTACACTGAACCCTGTGTGGCCCATCTCCTCCTCACTACCCCTCTGGAAGGGGTGTTCAGCTCTCTACAGGTGGGCATTGGGTCCCCATCATGCACTCCCCCTCTTTCACGGTGATGTGATTCTCACCACCACCCCACCTTTGATGTTGGAGACCTGGTCTCCTCTGTCCTTCATGGTCACCTATGTTGGTGTGCTGCTTCCGTGTGGGCTCGGTTGCTTCTGGGCTAGATGGCCGCTTGTTTGCTTTCAAGCCTTTAAGTCCCCAGACGCTATATCTCTCAGTAGCCGGGCACCATCCGCCTTCTTCACCACTCTTGCTTATGCACACTTTCGTCTTCAGCCATTATGTGAGGAAGGTGATCACACAATGATTGTTTTTGTTCCTTTGTATCTGCTACATGGTCCATTCAACACCTTGTATTCGCTTAGGCCATGTGCTTCTTCTCTGTGGGCTTTGTTGCTTCTGAGCTAGATGGCCGCTTATTTGCCTTCAAGCCTTTAAGACCCCAGACGCTATATCTTTTTTTGATAGCCGGGCATCATCAGCTTTCTTCACCACATTTGCTTACACACACGGCTGTCTTCAGTGATCATGTCGGGAAGATGGGTATCTTGCAATGGCTGCTTAGCAGGGCGAGGTGCTATTGTATTGGGGGATTCCACAATAAGTTTTTAAAGAAGCATTATTTTTTTACTGATAACACTCCTGATACATCATGAAAATGAAATGTTTACATAACTGTTTGTATGGCACTTACTTTATGAATATATATTTATACACACTCACATAAATTAAGTCACTTGCAGCAATAGACACGAAGGCAAAATCGATACTTATCTGTAGATGGTATCATAAGTGAGTTTTGCTTATTATGTGTGTATGTATTTGCATCTGTGTGTTTGCTGATCTTTCTGTAATAAGCCTTTATAGCTTTTCTAATAAGAAATAAAGTCCTAGTACTGATCCAGGAATAAACCAACAGATCAATGAATCAGGAGAGAAAATTGGAAAAGAGATTCAATAAATAGAAGAATCTGTTGTATTATCAAGGTAGATTTCACATCATGGTAGGGGAGACAGACAGCTCAATACATTTCATCGGTTCCAGTGGCTAACAATTTGGGTGATCAAGCTGAGCTTTCTGTTGTGGCTGGTAGATGCCACTGAGTTAGTTCTGACTCGTAGTAACTCTATGTACACTGCCCAGTCCTGTGCCTTGCTCACAATTGGCATTACGTTTGAGTCCATTGTTTCAGCCACTGTGTCAGTCCCTCTGGTTGAAGGTTTTCCACTTGTTCGCTGACCCTCTATTTTACCCTCTGCAACGTCTGGTCCCTTCCTGATGACGTGTTCGCAGTAAGCACCTCTCCATCCTCATTTCTAAGGGGAATTCTGGCTGCATTTCTTTAAAGCAGATGTACCTGTTCTTCTGACCATCCATGGAAATGTTCATATTCTTCAATAAACACTGTCATTCGGATGCATCCATTCTTCTCTGTGCTCCGTGGTCAGTGTCCAGTTTTCACATACAGTGTGCTAAAGGAACTCTCACAGTAAACAAACAAACAAACAAACACAGAATGTTTAATCACATTGAGTGGGTAAAAACAGGTACATTTTAAAAGAAAATGTACGCAAGTACTTCCATACTCTTAAAGGACAGGTCTTTCTAACCCACAAGGACCCCTACTGTTGCCAAGCTGGGCACAAGAGGAGAAAGTGGCTGAGTTGGAAATATCAAAATACAATGTATGCATTTAAAAGGCCATCCCAAGTCCCCACCAATAACAACTATAACCTGCCTAGGGGGCGGGGGGCGGGGCAATGCACATGAAACGTGCACTGCCTAGTAATAAAACCTATACAACGTACCGGAGTATGTAAAAGCAGACCTGGGGAAAATGAAGTGCTCAGTGGAGGCTAGTAGAATTTATTCACCGCAGCTTTGCTTTTAATAGAACAAAGAGAGACAATCTAAATGTTCGTGACTAGATAAAGCCTTGTGATTGAGTGTCATGCAGTGGGTAAAAATAATACACTAGTTCTGTGTGTACTTCTGCTTCTCTTAGGCCTCTCAGCCCCTCCCAAGCCCGACCTGGGAGGAGGTGATAAGCTTGAAATGGACCCTGCTTAGAAGGGTGTAGGGTCAATGTGTTAAGAGGACATGCCCATGCGGGATCTTCCTGTGGGCTGCCTCCATCCACTGTCCTGTAGTTCTCCGAAGCTCACAGGCTAAGTTGGGGCGGGACTGGCCATACCTCACCTTCTGACCTTACACAGGGATTGCTTATCTACTCCATGTCTCCAGATGACCAGCCTCAGCTCATACTCTATGTCTGGTTCGATCCAGCTTCTACTCCACAGTCCTGAATGAGGCTGCGACAGCCAAGGCCTGATCTGTGAGTTCAGATCTTGTTAGGCCTCCTGACCAGAAAACAAAAGACAATGCATGCTCACGAGGTTGTGACATGACTGACCATTGGCAATGTGCGCTGGCAAGGTTGTGAGGTGACTGACAGGAACAATGCATGGTCATTACTTTGCAGCCTCCGGCTAGTGTCGCACCTTAGCAGCATGGTGCAGGATGAAACTGCTCCAAGAGCCCAAGGGTTAAACCTAGATGATGCAGACAGCGGAAGCCAACACAAACTAGCAAGGGAGACAGAGTAGCACCATGGTTACAATCCGATTTGTTGGGTTTTTTTTTCTAACACTTAACTTTAGTAGAAGTTTCCATAGCCAATTAGTTTTCCAATCAATAATCCACAGAGGAAGAGTTCCCTAACATTGGTTGCAACCCCCACAATGTGTCAGCACTCTCCCTCTTTCGTCCCTGGGTTTCCTCATTTCTTGTTCCTGTCCCTCCTTGCCCTCTCATCTTGGGCTTTGGGCACATGCTGTCCTGTGAGTCGCATGTGGTCGGTTATTCTAGGAAGCATGTTCTTCATGGGCGTTAGTGTTTGCTTTATGGTGCTATGCTGACATCAAGAAGGGTCTGTAGTCTCAAGTTAGGCATTGACCCAGGGCAATGGTCTTTGGGGCTCCTCTAGTCTCTTTTCTTGGGGGGGGGGATACAGAATGAATTTAATGAAATGAAGAGGAAGTCAATAGCTTTACTAGTCCTGGTGAAAGATGGTGGGGGAGGTGTACTAGTAATGAGGGGAAAAGGGAAGTTCAGAAACACGAAAGGGAAGCTGCTCCACTCTGAGAAGAGATGGAAGCAAGGGACTGTCATTCTTCATACGGAGCCTAGAGAGCGAGTCCCTAAAGGGGAGTGACCCCCTTCTTGTTCCTTCTGAGACCCGATCAAGAGGAAGACTATGATGGATACAGGCAGTAGGTCTCGCTGATCACTTGTCTTTCTTAGCAGCATCCTCCTCTGCAACTCCCCCCTTACGGTTTTCATTTAGGCCTGGTGACTGAAGAGACTGGCCTTTTTAAAGAAAGCACAGTGTAGTCCATGGTGTAGAGTAAGCAAATGAGCATGCATCGTCCTCAGGCCACAGTGATTGGTTAGGGATGGATGTATATCTCAGGCTGACCTGAGCAGAGTGGATCTAAAGGGCTTATGCTGGGAGCCCCGTCACAAAGAACCCCCACTTAACGAGGGCACATGGAACCCCAGGAGCGCTGGCAGTCACGAGGTGGCCGGCCTTAAGGTGATCCTACAGAAAGTGGAGCATAAAGAATAAAATAAATTAGGTACTTTGACATAGACTGAGCTCCTGGATCAAGCTTCACCTGGAGCCAACCCTAACCTCTGAAGTTTACAGGTATCTGTGACAATAAAGCCTTTTGATTCTTAAGCCAGTTTGAGTTGGGTTTTTTTATGACTTAAAACCAAGATTCCTAAGCTTTACATCCATCATACTTATCCTACCTAGCCCTATCTTCCCACAGATTAGCACAGGGATCCAGGTAAGAAGGTCACTAGAGTTTTGTTAGTGACATAGAAGGCAAAGGTATCAAGCTGGCGGGGTCAGAGGCAAGACGAGGTGACTCAGCAGCTGTACAGAGAATGGGCCAAATGAGAAGCAAGTGCAAAGGGGCTTCTACTAAGCAGGCAGAGTTGACATATGTATGTATACACACTTAAATTCTCTTCCCCACCTTTCACGAGGGGGTTGCTTTGGGGTCCTTCCAGTCATGGGGTAAGGGACTTGGAAGCACATGCCCCTTGAAGCCTTTGCTATCCTGTGTGGCACTCTCTGCCTCTCCCTTTCCCAACGGAAGGGCCTCTTTTTGGGCTTCTACTGCCCTTGATGACACTCACTTTGGGGGTGACAATAATTTTCTCCCCTGCTTCTTTGGCATGTCGAGAACTAGAGCCCCTTACTCCTTTGGGAATAGCGCCATCTTCCTGACCCTGGGCAAGCACTGTCCCCCTCTCGGCCTCACCCTTTAGCCCTGTCCCCTCCGACCCTCCCGAGGAGTTGCTTGCCGCTCCAGAGCGCCATGTCTCCAGTGGTAACCTTGACCGGGCAGAGTCGGGGGCAGCTGCTGACTTCTCCGGGGGTAGAATTCCTTTCCCCTGCTTCTACCTGATTTTTATCGAGGACTCCCCCACCTTCTTTTGGCATCAGCTCCTACATCCTCTCCATCCTGCTTCGCTGCTTTTGTTGGCAGGCCCTGCCCCCTGGCCTCCCTCACAGGTCCTTCAGCGGTCCTCTTGACGCCCTTGTCATGGGGTCCCGGGTCGCTGGCTGTGCCTACCTCCCTGTTCTCCATGCTTCGGGCTGAGGGAGACCCACAGGTGGAGCTCACCAGTCCCAGGAAAAGGCGGGACAGCTGGTAAGGTCATGCTAATGATGGGCACTGCCGCCTGAGGAACCCCAGCCCTGCTGGGCAAAGGCAATGTAGCCACTTTTAAGGGGCCTTGAGAGAGCTTGGGGCCAGAATAGGTGGAGAGACTCGAATTGACTGGATATGTGAGCAAGAGGTCCGGGGGAGGAGCAGAGGGAGTCGAGCCACCAGGGACTTAGCTTGGGGGTCACTGGCTGCTGGGGCCGGGCTCTCGACTACACTCTTCTCCCGTTCTCCACGCCCTAGGGGGCCAGGCCCAGCCCGGGCTTCCAATTCCTTGGAAGGCTGGGCTGGTCCCTCTGATTTCTTCGGGTTCCGCCCTCCAGGTTCTCTACACCGCTCTTGGATTTCGATAACCGTTCTCGGGGGCCATGTTCATCCTCTTCAGCAAGCCCCATGGCCTGGAGCACATGCGCATGGGCGGATCTGGCAGAGATGAGGTGCTGCTGAAGCAGGAAGCGGGCGACCTCTACGATGGAACTGAAGGACCGTTTCAGGACTGGCTCTGGCCAGTCACAGGTCAGGGCGCAGGCTGCATCTACCAGTTCATCCCGCGGTGCCTGGGTCACTTCTGGGCCCATTTCTGGGCTCTTGGGGGCCCTTCAGGTCAAGTCCGGGCAGGGGTGGCATACATACCATGGGCTTTTTTCGTATGCCACTGTAGCAATATTTGGACTGGCCCTGGCCACCCAGCCTCCGGGCCTTGATGTCAGGGAAAATCTCTCTGATGGCTTTGCCAAAGTTGGCTGTGCTGAGTGGGCTGCAACAGGCGAGGCTCGTGCACAGTTTGCTTTGGCAGACAGGTGTCTGTGTGCTCTTCCAGGTGGTTGCGGATCCACTTATAAGCATACATATACTCCTCGTCGCTGAGTGTGCTGGCCTCTGAGCTTTTGTCTCCAGTGCTGGGCCCTGAGGGGAGCTGAAGGTAGAGATACAGCTTGTCGTTGTCTGAGAATTTCTGTACATCTTGCAGAATCCCCTCCACTTTGTTCGCACGGCCTTGGAAATGGTAGCTTGGAGCCTCTGAAGAAGGGTGGTGGGCTCACCCGCCTCCGCATTACCTGGGGGGGGGGGCCCTCGGGGAGCCCTCCCCCCAGCCTTCGGGCTCTTAGAATCAGGTTCGTCTTCTGTCATCCCAGCACGAGGGCTCGTAGCCACCTTCACTCCAGCCCAGCCCCACGGTCCTGGCTCGGCCGGCTCGTGCGTTGCTTTATTTTCTTTTTTCCTGAATCTCCTCTAGTCTCTTTCAGAGCAATGTCTGATATTTTTCTTTTGGCTTTTTTCAAAAATCCATTCTATTATTTTCTATTCTTAAGAGTGGTTGGTCTGGCTAGACCAGAGGATGTACACTGGTACAGATAGGAACTGGAAACACAGGGAATCCAGGGTGGATGATCCCTTCAGGACCAGTGGTGAGAGTGGCCATACTGGGAGGGTAGACGGAGAGTGGGTTGGAAAGGGGGAACAGATTACAAGAATCTACATGTGACCTCTTCCCTGGGGTATGGACAACAGAAAAGTGGGTGAAGGGAGATGTCGGACAGGGCATGATATGACAAAATAATAATTTATAAGTTATCAAAGGTTCATGAGGGAGGGAGGAGCAGGGAGGGAGGGGGGAAAATGAGGCGCTGATGCCAGTGGCTTAAGTGGAGAGCAAATGTTTTGAGAATGATGAGGGCAATGAATGTACAAATATGCTTTACACAATTGATGTATGTATGAATTGTGATAAGAGTTGTATGAGCACTTAATAAAATGATTAAAGATAAACAAAACAAGAATAAAATTTTTAAGAGTGGTTGGTAGTGGGAACTGAGCACCATCTAGTTCTTCTGGTCTCAGGTTAGAACAGGCTTTTTTTGTTAATGGGCCATTCTTCCTTTGGACTAATTGCTTCCTTGAGGCTTTGGTTTTCTTGGTAGTTAGTTTTTTGTGCCAAACTGGCTGATAAACATGTGTGGGATTAATTGAAGGGCAGAGAGATAAATGGTTTGGCGAGCCTCGCCTTTCTTGTTGTTTGCTCTTTGATCACCGGACCAGTATGCGGCTGCCTTGCTTGTTCTGTGCCTCAATTTGCAAGTCACACTACCTGTGGGAAACCTAACCCATGGACTGTGTCGCTGTAATTTGAGGTTCCTTCAAGACTTGCTTCACTACACAATTGGAATTTACATCTGGCTGACTGTTTGTGCCCTGCCTTGCTGTTTGCTGCCTGTGCCCAGATAGCCTAAATTGCTCTATAGAGGACTACCTGGCGGCCCTCAAGACTTGAAGGACTGCCAGTGTCTCACAACTCTCTCACGGAGTGAGTTGCACTGAGCCATTTGTACTGCTTTATAATTTAATTAACTGCTTATTCCTTACGTTATATATCTATCTGTATTAATATATATATAATTATTAGAATTTAGGTTTTGTTTCTCTAGAGAACCCTGTCTAACACAGGACTCCTATTCTCCAGGCAGGAAGAGACCAACAGTTGCTTCTTAGATGCCCACTTGCAAGTTTTTCAGACCCTAGATGCTATTTAGCAGACTAGGATGTAAAACATTATCTTTAGGATCTATCGTTGTTATGTACCACCAAGTCGGTCCTACCACTAGAGCACAACAGAACAAGACACTGCCCAGGCCCGCTCCATCCTCACCATTGTCTCTACACTTGAGCCCATTGCTGCAGCCATGCTGTTAATATGAGCGGGTACCCCCCCAAAAAAACTGGGAAAAGGCTCCATAGGGCAGAGCTTTGGTGGTATGCATTTTCCCCTTTATGCGAGCATCAAGCAACTCGCTCTGAGTTAGTGTACCCAGTGGTGTCTCCTGGGAAGGTTCTCTCTGGTCACAGCGAATTTTTCATAAAAGAAGTTTCACTCTAACTTTGTTTTATGGGGTGGCTGATTTAAGAGAACAGTGCAGCTGTGAAAGTTTGTTTCCTGCTTGGGAAAAATGCTGCAGAAACTGTTATGATGTTGAACACAGCTTACAAGGACAGTGCTATGGGAAAACTCAAGTGTACAGTGGTTTTCTCATTTCATAAAAGGTAAAATATCAGTTGATGATAAACATCATTCTAGATATCTGTCAACATTCCAAAGAGACAAAAATGTTGACAAAATTCAGGTACTTGTGCTCCAAGACCATTGAAGAGATGAGGAAGTTATCTGGATTTTATCAGTGAATTGTAAAGGAAGATTTAAGAATGAGAAGGGTCGCTGGCAAATTTGTGCCTTGGGTCCTGAAACTGACCAGGAAAAAGAGTGTTGAATGGAAACATGCTGAGCTTTGAAAGAACAGCTCCGAATTGACCCAGACTTTCTGCAAGGTCATTACTGGTGATGAGACATGGTGCCATTCTTCAGACCTCCAAAGCAATCAAGCCAGTGTGTGTTAGTCTGGATAGACTAGAGAAACAAATTCATAGAGACTCATATGTGTATAGGAAAGAACTTCATATACAAGAGCAATTGAGTATTGGGAAAACAGCCTAGCCCAGTCCAGACATTAGCCTATTTGTCAGATACCACTCTCTAAAGTCCTCTTCAGATTCCTGCAACACATGTAATGACACCAAATACAGGATGATCACAGGCCAGTGGATGGAAAGTCTTGTGGATCCAGTGGTAGTAGAAGCATCCCAGCACTGGTGTGGGTCTCCACATGACTTCTCCAGCTCTCTGATTTCTGACTGCACCAGTGTAGCTCCATGAGGCTCATCCTCAGTAATGTCTTGGCACAGGGAGTGTGTGTGTGTGTGTCCCGCCTCCAGCGAGCTATTTATCTCCTGAGCACCTCTGAATGAGGTCATCAAGCTGCGATCTGATTGACAGACTAAACGCCACCCCTTCACTCAAGTCTCAAATTGACAACAGATAATGTAACTACCCCATATGCTGAGCATGTCCTTCCATTAGGCACAAGATGCTGCCAGTTGACCTGGATGTCCCTCAGGACTATGGTTGTCAGCCTTCAAATCCAATGGTTCAGTCCTGATATCCAGGTCGTTTCTCTACCTGTAGCACTTATGTGAAGAGCAGGGCTTAAATGTGGACTGCCCGATTTCCGATCGTTTTCTTATCTGTACGATCCTACTAAGTTAAAATCAGATTACAATCCTGTCTGTCTTCCCAGGTTGTTGGAGAAATTAAATCAGTTGGTATACATAAAGCATATATTCAGAACTGTGCATGTTCGTTGTAATTATGTAAAGGTTAGTTGTGATCATCATTGCAATGGCATCCAAGAGACTTTAAATGAAACAACCATCACCACAACAAAATATCCTTCCTGGTAGATCTCCAACCTGAACAGACTGGCTCTCCTAGCTTCTCCTGAGAGGGCACCAGGATTCTGGAAAGTCACATGGGAACACCCCCGCCTGCCGTCACCTGGCACTGCTGGCTGAAACCACACCCTGCAGTACTTGTAGGGAAATAAAGCAGAGGAGGGAGGCACCAGAGCACACATTTTGTGCTGGTTCTCAAATCTAGGTGGCTCTGGTATCAGGCATTTGCCCAGGCAATCCTGAAACGGGGTTTTAATCCTCTTTGCCTCTGGTCCACACAAGCAGTTTCTTTTGGGATCTTTCTGCATGACTGGCAAGTTCCCCTTCCTGGGTGCCAGGTGTGGGGCCATAGCCTCACCCTGGCTGTTGTCCTTTCAAAAGTCCACCTCGACCCCACTCAGGGCTTAACCTCAGAAAAGCTCATGGTGCCTTGTGAAAGAGAAAGGCAAGTTGCAAATCGTGAGTCTGGTAGAACCACTGGTTACAATATTTAGGGAAATACATTTAGAAAGTCTAGAAGGATGTATACACAGTGGTTACCTCTGGGTTGGGATCTTAGCAGGGACAGGGGTGGGGGGTGAGCCAGCTGCCATTGGGTTGGTGTCACTCCTGACACCCGATGGTGATCAGCTTAGGATTGCGCCTGTGGGGATTTCAGCAGCTGGCTTCTCAGAAGTCAATCACCAGGCCTTTATTCCAAAGCACCTTTGAGCAGCCTCCAGCCCCCAGCTGTTACCAACCAGGTGGCTCTGGGAGGGAGAAGGACTCCCTGCTTGCTGTAATCCTGTCAGTATTGTTAGACATTTTCACAGCAAGCATATGCTAGTTTTGCAGTGACAAAATAACCCCCAAAATATTTTCAATAAATACCAAATCACAGAAAAATATTTGCAGCCCACCTTTTGTAGATAAAAGGGTTAAAGAGATGCATACAAGTATTTATAAATTAAAAAAGAAAATGGTTGAGGAGAACGTAATGAAATAGCAGCAGTAGGTAACCTGGGTGCTGTGCCATTGAGCTGATTCTCACTTGTGGGGCCCTGATTATGCGCTCAGCTTAATGGAAAGGTTGGAGGTTCAAATCCCCTTGCTGCTCCATGGGAGAAGGATGTGATTTGATTCTGTGAAGATGATGGCTTCAGAAGCCTTTCTACTCTATCCTAGATGCCTCTATGACTCTCAAGGGTACTGAAAGGACTCTTTTAATTTTCTTCTTTCTTCTATTTTCCAAACATGTCATATTGAAAATTCCTTACACTTTTCTAGTCAGAAAAATAGAATTTTGAAATTACAGGGAACCAACACAAAAACACCAGATCATTAAAAAAGATGTGCACAAGGAAGCCAGAAAGCTTAAAAGACTTGAAAGGATAAGACTTAAAATGAGACTATTTAATAAGGAAAAAATATCTTCTAATTTTTGTAAAAATGAAAAACAATTGGGAATAATACAAGTGAGAATGAGGAAATCCGCTGGAAACTTACAAAAGTTCTACTCTGAAAAGCCAATAGCTGGAACGAATGTTTAAAAGAAGCCACTGGAAAGCAGGCAAGTGGTGAGACCTTGTCCAGGCCTTGTCTGTGGGAGGCCCTGGTCAAGTTCAGAAGCATCCTTTCGGGAGCAGGACTTCTTCAGGAGGCTCCCTGAGACGGAGACACACTTACTCTGGTGACAGTGTGAAGCCACCAGGCACACCGAGCCACGCTTTCTGGGGACCACCGCCTTATTTCAGAGCCATGTAGGCATTTATCCAGCACACACACCCCCGTCCCGTCCCGCCGCCGGACCAACAGCTCCTTGAAGGACAGGGGGCAGGGGTGCCATATGACCACCCCTGCAAGAGCCTGACAGAGGGGAGACAATCCATAACCTCCCATCATCTGCCTCTGGACCCTGCAGAGGCCTTCAGCTCCGTGCCTCGGTATTCTCAGATCAGGCTGCAGCCCAGCCCGGGGGAGCACCCTTACCACGTGATTCTCGCATGGCTCCCACCCCAATTCATCACCGCACAGATTAACCTGATGATGTTTGATTCCATGCACAAATGCCTACTGACGATGTGACTGACTGGCATCCCGCCCTCCACGCTGCAGCACTGTGACTCAGAATTCGAGCCTGCCAGAGCTCACGTAGGCCTCCCTCTGCCCTCCCACAAAAAGAGACTCCTCATCCCAGTGAGCTCCCTTCAGCCTGCAGCAAGCTCCCAGGAAGCCCCGGCCAGCCAGGGAGACTTATTTTGTTGGAGGGACTACGCTCTGTGGGCACAGAAGGGCACTCTGAGACTGGCCCTGAGCCCTCGTGGACCCTTTCCTCACCCAGGCCCCAACCCACAGATGGCCCTTGAGTCTGAGCAATGTCCAGGAATGACCTAGAGCCCTCAGCCAGCTTTATTCGAATCCTGAATCATTTGTGATCACAATTTTAGTTACCTTTTTTGTTTTTCCTTTTCTTTGTGTTCATTTTTTGTTTTATTTTTGTATTGATTTTTATTCCATTAATTTTAGATCAATACTCTTCCCTAAGTTCATAACTTCCAAAAAGTTCCTGAGTGGCACTGTTGGGTAAGCATTGGGCTGTTAACTACAAGGTTGGCAGTTCAAGCCCACCAACTGCTCTGAGGGAGACGGATGAGGCTGTCAGCTCCTGGGAAGATTTACAGCCTCAGAAACCTGTTTAGAGTCACTGTGAGTCAGAATTGACTTGAGGGCTGTGGGGTTTGTTTGTTTGTTTGTTTGTTTGTTTTTTATACACTCCAACTAAGCCCTTAAACATCTAGCTCTTGTCAGTCTAGAACAGGAGTTACTGGTGAGAAGAGAGGAGGTTATTGGGGGATGATAAGAGCAATGCCTCTCACACGGCAACGTGCAATGAATCACCAGAAATTGTGGCGATGCAGGTTCTCCTCCCATAGTCCTAGGGTGATGTCTGAGGCTCTGCCTTTCTCACCAGCGCCCAGCTGGTGCTGATGCTGCAGGTCCCAGGACCACACTCTGCGTGGCAGGCGGCAGGCAGTATCCTTGTGCCCATGACATCATGAAGCAGGAAGAAACTCTAGAGGCTCTGTTGGCTAGCTTCTCCTGGAGGATAGAAATTCTTCTGACATATAGGATAGCGATGGAGCCACAAAACGGCTCACAAGAATGCACCTGGGGCGGGGGAGGGAGAATGAACCTGGAGGACATGCTACTGAGTGAAATTGTTGTTGTTGTTGGTAGGTGCCTTTGATAGTTACATAATCTGGTGTCAACCTGATGATATTAAAAGGGTGTCAATCAAGTCACAGCTCATTTGGAGGCTCATTTGGAGATAAATAGCTCACTAGAGGTCAGACGGACTATCTCTCTCTGCTTTGTCTTCCTGCTGACAAGCCACATGGAGCTATGCTATGGAGCCAGAGCCCTGGGGCTGGAGGAGTCATGTGTAGACCCACGGCAGTGCTGTGCTGCTTCCACTGCCACTGGATCCACAAGACTTTCCACCCCCTGGCCTGTGATCTTCCTGCATTCAGTGTTATTGCACGTGTTGCATGAGTCTGAAGAGGAATTTATAGACTGGTATTGGACATATGGTCTAATATTGGACTTGTGGACTTGATTTGGACTGGGCTGGGATGTTTTCTTAATATACAATTACCCTTCTATATAAAGCTCTTTCTCATACACATGGGTGTCTCTGGATTTGTTTCTTTAGTTTCTCAGACTAACACACTGAGTGCCATTGAGTTGCTTCTGACTCATAGCGACCCAGTACACCACAGAACAAAACACTGCTCCGTCTGGGCCATCGTCCCAGTCGTTCTAGGCTTGACCTGTTGTTGCAGCCACTGTGCCAATCGTCTCGAGGACCTTCCTCTTCTTCGCTGCCCTCCACTTTACCCAACATGATGTCCTTCTCCAGCGACTGTTCTCTCCTGACAACATGGCCAAAGTACCTGAGACGACATCCTGTCATCCTTCAATCACAAAAGGACAGACATTGTGTGAGAACACTACTATAAAGAGGCAAGAAAAAGTCTCCATGGAGAAAGAAATATTCTCCGAGCGTCACGGGGGGATGGAGGGAAAGTCATTAACTAGAGAGCAGATTTGGATTAACTTTGGCGCAGGAGAAGGCAAAACACTGGGAGCGGCAGGTCAGCATAGCATGGCCAAGGCAAAGGAAGCCAGTGGGAGGTATACACGAGTAAAATGTAACAAGAGGAAACTATTTCCTGCCCAGTCATTCCATAGCAGTAATAATCAGCATGTTATAAATGGATATGTAGGTAAGGAGATGTACGCTGAGCGGGTCTGCAATGGTGCAGGGGCAGTGAATTATTTAATATGGCTCTTCTAACTAAAGTCTCTAACTCCACCAAACGACCTTTCCCTGCACGGGTCTGGTAATAGGGTGGAGGAAGAGACTCAGAGGATTCATCTGTGAGTAATTGGGTAAAGGTTCCCTGGAGTGGAATCCTGCTGTGTATAAAATGAGCCCTCTGAGAAGCAGGAGAGGGATCTCATTATCAACAAGAACCAGAGGGGAGCAAGTCCTCTGGACCCGAGGTTCCTGCACAGTGAACCTTTGGATCCAGGTGACAGCTGTACCTTCAGAGGAGCACCAGCAGAACCAGGAGGCAGAGCATGGAATAGAATGATGGACTTCCCCATCCATAGACGAATGTTTTTGCGCAGGAGGCTGGCTCGCAGAGTGGGGTGCCCCTCGGTGCTTAATTGGGGAAGTTGGATTTGCTGACTCGTGGAAGTGGAGCTGAGGGTCTTCTGGGTGAGGCTTATTGGAGTAGGGTGCCTGTAGGCACTTCATTCAGGGAGCTGGGTTTGCTGACCTCCAGAACTTGAGCTGAATGCCTTCTGGTTAAGGCTGAGAGCAGAGTGGTGTACGCCTTTGGACATTTATTAGCAAACCTGAAACTTTGTAACATGTAACGTGTTCTGGGAAACAACCACCCTGAGCATTTCTTCCTGCCTTACAACTTGTTAATTTCCTTAATAAACCCTTCAGTCATGAATTTTGTCTGTGAATTTCTGTGTAGCCATTTCAATGGATATTAGAACCCAAAGGAATAAAATAGAGAACATTAATTAATGAATATTAATTCATTCAAATTATGTATGAGAGTATAGCCAATGTGATATGGCTCGCATATAATATTTCTACATATGTATATGTATGTGCTGCAAATATGTCCAGGTAAACAGTTTAGCATACAGGGCATAAAATTATGCAAACTTGTTAGACATAATCACCATGAGGGACTGAGTCACAGCACTTGAGGGTTTTAAACCATTGTCTCAGGGAATATATTGATCCACATAAAGTGATGTTCTATATCCTGCTTTGGTGAATAACTTCTGGGGTCTTAAAAGCTGGCACGCAGCCCTCTAAGATCCAGCCCTCTTGGATCCTGTCTGGAGCCAAGAACAGTGAAGAAAGTCAAAGATTCAAGGAAGCTGGTCCTTGAATTGGTCCAAAAGATTAATGGACTACAGGAGCCACAGCCTCCACCAGACGGAGACCAGAGGGACTAGATGGTGCCCAGCTACCCAATAACCACCTTTATCAGGATCACACAGAAGGCCCTGGACAGAGTGGGTAAAAAATGCTGGGTAAAATTCAGAATCATTAAAAAAGACCGGGTTTACCAATCTGGTAGCACCTATGGCTCCTAAAAACCTCTCAGACCTGGAACTGAACCCACACCTAGAGATACCCTTTTAGTCAAAGAACAGACAGACCTATAAAGGTGCCCCGTCCCCCCTCCCCCAATAGGAATTAGAGGAGAATCTCACTGGAAAATCACCAGGGGAGGGGAGCATCAGTATTTCAGAGGAAACACGTTTCTGATGGTGGGTATGGTGGTAAATGGGGAGGAGGAACCTCACGTCGGGAAGGGGTGCTACATAGCAATTGTAGGAAAGCTAAGGGGAGAAAAAACCCAGTTCTCTGTTCCTGGGTAGACCCTTTGAACACGCTTTCCCCCAGCCCTCAGTGAACCACACCATGGACTAAGCACGATAATGACCTTAGACGCTGGCCTTACAGGGAGCATGGCATGCCCCAAGGGCCACACCAGAAGGACTCCATGTGGAAGCTCAACTGAATGGACTGGGCCCTACCTCAAAACTACCCGTACCCTTAGATTTAGGACTGAATTTCCCTGTTGGGAGAGGAAACAAAGCGTGCTCATGACAAGACTGTGGAAATGGTTGTCATTGGACCTTGGGTGGGGCCCCTGGCTTAGTGGGTATCCAATGAACGGAGACCCAGAGTCACCATATATGTAATACATCAATGCTCCCCTTGCATTAATACGATAGGTATTAATCTAATAGGTAAAAGAATGTTAATGTAAAGAATGTTACAGGAAATTTCCCCTAGCACTAACCCCCATGCTCAATGTAAACAGAGCTCCATCAATTAAGAAATCAATCTGCACAAAGCAGCAACTCAAGGACTGCAGCTCGCAGCTGAAATATACTCAATAAACTCTTCCTATCAGGAGTACCTTACCGTTATAAGCCATTAGATGAATTATTGATGTTATCAATGAAATCGCCCTGTGCCCCAGGGGAGTGATGTTTTTCTGTTCTGTTTGTTTTATTTTTAGTTGGGGGGAGGGTTGTTTTCTTGTTGTTTTTCTTCTTCTTCTTGGTTTTTGTCATAAGTAAACCAGAGTCATCTGTAACCACCAAAGTAAACCAGAGTGGTCTGTAACCCGTGGACAAACAGATGGATTCTGGGCACCCACTGAATTCTATGCCCAATCCAGGCACAGTGATTTCTGGTAACAAGGTCCTACTCGATCCTGGCCATCACGAAGCGATCACGGAAGAGAAGGCTGCTCCAGCACAGTGTGGGAAGAAAGCGCTGGCGGCCAGCTAACAATTGCGATAGTGTGTGCGGTCTGAAGGGCTTGTATTCAAGCTGCCATCAGCTGTTTCTCCCTTCTCGGCCATCTGGACGGCTGCTCTTGGCTGGGGAACCCCACACCTAAGACTGGAAGATGGGGCAGCAAAGAAGACAGAAAAGTCGCTGGAGTCCATCAACTCCGGGCTTCAACTCGTGAAAAATGGGAAATACATGCTGGGCCACAAGCAGACGCTGAAGATGGTCGGGCAGGGCAGAGTGAAACTGGTCATTGTGGCCAATGACCGCCCAGCCTAGAGGAAACCCGAAATCGAGTACTGCACCACGTCGGCCCACACCGGTGGCCGTCACTGCAGTGGCCGTAACATGGGCGACAAGTCCTGCAGAGCGTGCACACGGCCATGGTCGACCCGGGGGTGCTGATCACGTGAGAACGTGCCAGAGCTGAGGGCGAAAAGAAATCCTGCCCTCTTTTCTCCCAATAAAACTGGCCAGAGGTATCAGGCATCAGAGTGGAGACCCAAAGCCCATCTGTACACAATTGGACATCCCTTCACAGAAGGGTCGCAAGGAAGGGACGAGCCAGCCAGGGTGCAATATAGCACCGATGAAACACACAACTTTCCTCTAGTTATTTAATGCTTCCTTCCCCCTCACCCACACACCTCCATCATGACCCCAGTTCTACCTTACAAATCCGGTTAAACTGGAGCCTGTGCACTGATACAGATAAGAGCTCTCGACACACAGAATGCAGGACATACAACCCCTCAGGACCAATCATGAGAGTAGTGATACCATGAGGGTAGGGGAAGGTGAGGCAGGAGGAGGAGGAGAAAAGGGGAACTGATCCCAATGGTCATCTTAAAACCCCAACTGCCACCCTTCAGGAGGAGAAAAACAAATGTGGGTGAAGGGAGACAGCAGATGGTGTAAAATATGATAAGAAAATTGATTTATAAATTATCAAGGGTTCATGAGGGTGGTAGGGTGGGGGAGGGAGGGATAAAAAAGAGGAGCTGATACCAAGGGCTCAAGTAGAAAGAAAATGTTTTGGAAATGATGAAGGCAACATATGTACAAATGTACTTGATACAATTGATGCATGGATTGCTATCAGAGTCCCCAATAAAATGATTTATTAAAATAAAAATAAATGGTTTAATTTTAAAACAAACCAGAAATAAACAAAACTAGCCAGAGCTTGCTTTAAAACCCTGAAAAAAAACAAAAACCAAACAAACAAGCAGCCATCTAGGTATCAACTAAGTCCGTATTGAAGAAGCACATCAGCCTGTGGGATCCAAAGATGACAATAACAAAATCCAAACATGATACAGGGAAAAGTATCAGAGCTTAAATTGTGAGCACACAATTTGTAGAAGGCTCTGGAGGACAGTGGGAGCCCAAGACCCGTCTCCAGAGTATCTGGTCAGATTAGGCCACTGGCAGATCCCCTCGAGCCACAGACGAAGGAGTCAAACTTTAGCTGTACCATCAGGCAGACAGAGACTATTGTAAACTTGATTATGGAGGACTGAACCAGGGTATAATAGGATACTTGGTCAATTGGCCTTCCTCTTGTCCCAACCTGAATTGGCTTTAGGCTTAAATATTTACCACTTGTTCCACAACAGAAATGTCTTCTCTGGTTTTTAAGAATATTGTTTGTGGTTTTTCTCTCTTATCCTTTATTTTTATCTTTATCCTTATGTTATTATTCTTTTCTCCTGTTTCGTGTTGGTTTTGCTTTGTATGTTTTGCTAGGTTTCCCAGTTCATGAAGTGCAGAAGGAGTTACTGGACACAGTAACGGATGCAATGGTCGATAAGGCATGGGGGGGGGGGAGATGGGATAGGGAGGATGAGGGAAGTTGGGGAGCAAACAATCGATGCAGGAGGGGAAAGAAAGCACTAGAACTAACTGTAATGATGCATACACAACTCTTTTTGAAAGTGACTTAACTATGAAAGTGTGTGATATGTGAATTTTATACCACGAAAGCTACTAAAAAATTAAAAGAAACTAAAGTTGACAGATATTAGGAGGAAGAGTGTTGGCTTGGGGGCTGAGTTTGTTAATGGTGGGAGAATAATTTGGAAGATGATATCAATAATTGTTACACTACATGAAGAGTATAATCAATGGCATTGAATGATACATGTAGAAGCTATTGAACTACAGGATGTTTTGTTCCGTATATTTTCATCAAAATTAAAAATAATAATAATAACAACAACACTAATAGCAATGAGTACAAGGAAGAAGATTGATTGTGGTGATGACTGTACAACTCTTCTGGACACAATTGAACTGCTGGACTGTATACGTGGATGAAGTGCCAATAAAGCTGTTTAAAAATAATAAAAATAAAGTGAGCCCCCATGAGGAACATGCCCTCAGAACTACCAACCAGAGTACACCGAAAAGGCAGCATTTTCCCAAAAGCCAAGTTCAGGAGGCAGCAGGGGGCAGACAGATGGGGACGTGGAGACAGGGAGCCCAGGGAGAAATGTAGAAGAAGCTGTTACATTGAGTGGCTTACAGCTAAGGTCTCGAAGCAAAATGCATGTGAATCATTGCATAAGAAACTACTGTTCTCTATAAAACCATCATCCAAATGTTCAAAGGAAGGAAAAAAATAATTCTTCCCACAGGGGACAGTGCTGAAACTGTGCTAGGTGCTCCCCAGGTGATAGTTGGCCTGGAGTAGAATTCTTTCCAGGAACAGGGAGCTCTTCGGGTGGAGGCAGCTCGCTCCTGGTTAGAAAACTCCTGTTGAGCCAATGCGGTCTCCTGGAACTGCTACTCAGTGGCCCTGGCACAGCCCTTACCACTTCGCTCACCACCGTGCATGGTGGCACAGGGCCAAGGCCAAGCAGAACGGTGCCAACTAAAGAACAAGCAACCAGCAAACACAAAAGGTGCCATCCAAAAAAATTAAAAGGGCACAACGAACAATGTTGAGCTGTCTGAAAAATGTGCTATTTGTCAAGTAGGCAAATGATATGCAATCTTATATCGTTGGATATAAAGTATAAGGGCCGGCACTGTGACACATGCATTGTTCTCGTTGAATCCTCACGAAAAGCAACTCATGCCATAGGCACATTTTGTGCCATTTTAAAGGATCCCTGGCTGGTGTGGTGGGTTAAATGTTGGGCTGCTAACAGCAAGGCCAGCAGTTCAAACCCACCAGTTGCTCCATGGGAGAAAGACGAGGCCTTGGAAATCCACAAGGACAATTCCACCCTGTTCTGTAGGCTGTGGTGCGTCCGAACTGACTTGATGGCAGGGAGTTGAGTTGAGCAGAGTCAGGAGCATCATTTTAAGGAGCCCTGGTCAGAAGTTCAAACTCACCACCTCTCTGTGCGAAGGGACTCCACCAGCAAGGAGTTTGGGCTTGGGGTTGGAGTGCCATTTAATAGAAGAGAACAAAAACAAAGATAGAATGAAAATATTGCTAATTTTTATGAGCAATTCCGACTCCTAGCAACCCTATAAGATCAAGTAGAACTGTCTTATAGAGCATCCAAAGCAGGAATCTCTGCAGTGGGATGTGATGCATGAGCAGCGTGTTGGGAGTTTTGCTTTTGTCTTTTTGATCTTTACAGAAGCGAACTGCCTAGCTTTCTCTTACTGAGCAGCCGATGGATTTGAACTGCTCATCTTTGGGTTAGAAACTGAGTGCCTCACCATTGTGCCACCAGGTTCCTCCTACCGAGAAGTGGTGGCAGGAGGTGAGGGGACTAGAGCGGCAAAGCAAGCACGCATGTAGAGCGAATGCAGATTGGAGGAGGCGGGGAAGATCATGAGACCTAGACCCAGGCAGAGGGTCTGATGCCATACCTTGGGAAGTGACTACAGCTTCTTGAGCTGAAGTGGGACAGGCCAAGACCCCTTTCAGCCAGATAATAGACAGGACTGTAAAATAAACTACAATACCCACGAATACTGTGCTTCTTTGATCGATCAACTGGGACAAAAAGGGTAGCATTTGCCCCAAATCAAAAATGAGAAGACAAGGAGGGACAGAAAAACCTGATAGAGAGAGGAAGGAAATGGGGGGAGTGTTGACACATTACAGGAATTGCATCCTATGTCAGGGAACAATGTGTGTATGGAGCATGGATTAGAAAACCCATTGCTATGTAAACTCTCACCTAAAGCACAGTAAGCTATTAGAAAAGAAGACGTTTGATAGGACGGGAGAGTCAGTGCTGTTTTCAGTGGGTGGATGTGCAGCAGCGAGCAGGAGAGGCATGGCTGAGCTCCATGCCCGGCTCTGCTGTGACTGGCTGCTGTCCAGTCCCCTCACCGTCCTCCTACCACCACGGAAGGCCATTCCACACACAGCTGAATGAAACTGTTTCCTGGTCCTGCGAGATCCCCATGATCAGTTGTAGTTGTACCCTTGTGATCCACAGGGTTCTTCATGGCTGATTTTCCAACATAGATCTCCAGGCCTTTCTTCCTAGTCTGTGTTGGTCTAGAAGCTCAGCAGAAAGTTGCTCAGAATCATGAAAGCGAGCAAGCAAGCGTCCACTTACTGGAGCAGGGTGGCTGCCCTTGAAGTGCATTCGCTGGGAATCAAACCAGATCTCCACCACCGCCCCCCCGGCCCCCCGCCCCCGCCTCCAAGACAGCGAGAATTCTACCTCTGTGCCGCCAATGACTCCATGCTCTGGGCAAAAGCAGGGACAAATAGACGTACAAGTTGGGAGTTGAAAGATGCCATCTCTACAAGAGGACAGTGAAGGAAACAGAGGAAAGAGCTAGGAGGCAAAGACCACTTATAGAGGTTCAAATATAGGCATGTACATGTGTAAATATATTTATATATGACGATGGAGAAATAGATCTATGTACATATATTTATATGTTAAGTAGTAAGGTAGCAGATGGACATTGGGCCACTACTGAAGTACTCCCTCAATCCTAGAACACTTTGTTCTAATAACCTGGCATTCCGTGACGCTCACCTTCCCAAACAATCACTGAAGACAAAATGGGTGCACAGGCAAATGTGGTGAAGAAAGCTGATGGTGCCTGACTATCAAAAGATATAGTGTCCGGGGTCTTAAATACTTGAAGGTAAACAAGCAACCATCTAGCTGAGAAGCTACAAAGTCCACACGGAAGAAGGACACCAGCCTGTGTGATCATGAGGTGTCGATGGGATAAGGTATCAGACATCAAACAGCCAGAACAAAAAAATCATATTAATGTGAATGAGGGAGAGTGCAGAATGGAGACTCAAAGCCCATCTGTAGCTAATTGGACAACCCCCTAGAGAAGGGTCCCAAGGAAGAGATGAGCCAGTCAGGGTGCAGTATAGCACCAAGGAAACATACAACTTTCCTCTAGTTCTTTAA